>NC_053494.1:29654344-30016844 GCF_905171775.1 Rana temporaria | reverse complement strand
AGTGAGCGCTAACATGGTGTTGGCCATATTGTACACGGCATCAATGTTCAGTGTCATCAACACCACAGGTACTAGCGCCTCAGCAGCAATATGTTACACGGAACAGTTTTGTGCCTAATACAGCCTATCAATGAATTGGTTACCAATGATATCACAAATGTAGTAATTGTTTGGCCAGTCTTTCATTTTGCCCTTTAGCGTGCAAAGAACTAGTGATTTCACCAGCAATATAACTAAGGTCTCTAGGAATATATCCTTCCAATCTGCAGTTGGGAGTGAGTCTTGTTTTAGATATTATTCAAGATTTAGGCCACTACTCTAGATTTTAGATTGATTGGAGCAAATCTAATATTTTCTACATGAATTTGAAGTGCAGACTTTCAGCTTTAATTCTAGGGGCTGAACATAAATATCAAGTACAAATTTTAGGAACTGCAACCATTTTTATACACAGGCTAAAATCCTTTACTGGCAATGACTGCCTGAAGTCTGGAACCCATGGACATTACCAAAGACTGAGTTTCCTCCTTTTTGATGCTTTACCAGGCTAGAGCCTGCAGCTGTCTTCAGTTGTTTTTTGTTTGTGGCTCCTTCTGCCTTTAGTTTTGCCTTCAGCAAGTGAAATGCATGCTCAATTGGGTTGAGATCAGGTGATTGACTTGGACATTGCAGAATATTCCACTTCTTTGCCTTAAAAAGCTCCAGGGTTGCTTTTGCAGTGTGTTTTGGATCATTGTCCATCTGTACTGTGTAGCGCTGTCCAATCAACTTTGCTGCATTTGGCTGAATCCGGGCTGACAGTATATCTCTAAATACTGCAGAATTCATCCGGCTGCTTCTGTCTTCTGTCACATCATCCATAAAACACCAATGACCCAGTGCCACTGGAAGCCATGCATGCCCATGCCATCACACTGCCTCCTCCGTGTTTTACAGATGACGTTGTGTGCTTTGGATCATGAGATGTTACAAGCCTTCTCCACACTTTTTTCTTCCCATCATTCTGGTACAGATTAATCTTAGTTTCATCAGTCCAAAGAATGCTTTTCCAGAACTGGTCTGGCTTTTTTGGATGTTTTGTGACAAAGTCTAATCTGTCTTTTCCATTTTTCAGGTTCATAAATGGTTTGCACCTTGTACCTTTGCACTTCTCGCAAAGTCTTCAATTGATTGTAGATTTTGACAATGATACACCCACCTCCTGGAGAGTGTCCTTCACTTGTCTGGATGTTGTGAATGGGTTTTTCTTTACCATAGAGAGGATCCTGCGATCATCCACCACTGTTGTCTTCTGTGGACATCCAGGCCTTTGTTGCTGAGCTCACCAGTGTGTTCTTCTTTCCTCAGAATGTACCAAACTGTTGATTTGGCCACTCCTAGTATTACTGCCATTTCTCTGATGAATTGGTTTGGTTTTTGAAGCCTTACAATGGCCTGTTTCACTTCTATGGACAGCTCCTTTGAACACATGTTGTAGGTTCACAGCAATAGATTCCAAATGCAAATACCACACTAATGCTCTGTACACACAATCCAAAAATTGCATAACAGATCGTGCGTTTTTTGTTTTTTTGCATGCTAGTTGTATATCAAACATGAAGAGCTTACTAATGGTATGAAAAAAGTCTCGTACGACAGAATAATTTTTTTTTTGTGCTTGTCCAATTGGAAAATATCGAATGAACTGTCGTGATCGGCTCTCAAAAGCTTGAATTGTGTGTACGGGCCATTAGCATCAACGCCAGCCCTTATGAAATACTTGCCTTAGATCTAAGCCCCCTGCAGCGTTCCTGGCAGGTTATTTCTGGGTATCGCAGGGCCACGATGACGTCACTGCCAGGGATGCCACAGGCAATGGCACAGCAGCTGAAGAAACGGCATGACTGAGACGTTTCTTCAGTGCGCATGTGCCAGTGATGTTGGCACATGCCGATACAGTGAATATCTCCTAATCGGTGCAAGTTTAGGAGATATGCACAGTACCTACGGGTAAGGATTATTATAGGCAGGTACAGGTACCAGAGCAGAGTAGTTGGGTGAAAGATGGGGTAGAGGGAAAAGCATTAGAGAGGCCAGTTCTGAACAGACACATCGCAATATATAGGTTGTGCGATGTTGGGGATATCAGTCATTTCTGCAGCAGAGTGACTCCCTTAGCTGCCAGGGGAACAACTTTAGAGAGGATGGTGGGCAAATTTACAGGAAAGGATAGACCGATACTGATGGTAGGGGACTCGATTATTAGGACAGAAAGGGCAATAAATGAAGACCATGATCCCCGAACTGTATGTGGTTTACCAGGCACTTGGGTTCAGCACATCGCAGATCGGATGAACAAATTGTTGGGTGAAGATGGGGAGTACCCAGCTGTCAATGTACATATTGGTAGCAATGACAAAGTTAGAGGTTAGATGGAGCCTCCTAGAACAAATGATTTAAGGGACATGGGGGCTATATTAAAGAAAATTATTCAAAAAGGAATTTTGGTTGGTTACCGGCTCTATAGCAGGGATGGACTGGACATAAATAGAGAGGGATCAACTCTGTTGGGAAAGAAGATGGGCAAAAGATTGGAGAAACTTTTCAACTAGGTGGTGGGTGGGAGGGGTCAGAGGAAACTATAGCCGGCAGTGAGCAAAGGTCAGAAAGTGGTACTGGGGCAATATTGCTAGTGTAAATAAAGTACCCAAGAACAATGCACATTGTTCAGAATCCTGCTGCAGCTTCAGAACAAAAAAGGAGAAAAGGGCATGTTCACAAATGCTAGAAGTTTAGTTAGTAAAGTGGAAGAACTGGAACTCCTTATACATGAGGAGGATTGCGACTGGGGTATCAGAAACTTGGTTACAAGCACCAATCTCTCTGAATAGCTTTCAATAAAGTATCTGAAAGCTTCTTTTCCTCCTCTACCCCCCAAGGCTGTCAGCTGCTTTATTGAAAGCTATACAGTGAGATCGGTGCTTGTAACTGCCCTCACCCACCACACCGATCACCCCCGACTGTTCCCTATGTCCTCCTCTGGGTCCTTTGGCTCTTTCGGGTTCTCCTCCAGCTCTCTGGGTTCTCCTCTGGTCCCCCCCTTGTCCCAGACCTTTCAGAATGGAGATCGGAGGAAGGAGCCGGTATACATGTCATTTACCGTGTCTTTCCTTTTCTGAATGAACAGTCAGTTATCACTGACTGTCCATTCATAACTGAGCATCGTAAACTGTGTTTCCTCTGCTTCAGTTTATGAATGAACAGGAGCCTCTGTCTCCTGTTCATTCATCTTCAATGCAGCTGAGGGTGCAGAGAAAGGGACTGGGGAACCTGTGTCCTTAGTCCTTTTCCCTGTCTCAAAAGGGAGATGTCAGGGATCTGTTTAGACCCCTAACTTCTTACCAAAGCCCCCCCAACAGGGCTGATAAAAAAAAAAAAAAAGTCGAAATAAAATAAAGAGTTGTAATGTATAAATATTTAAAAAGGTTAAAATTGTAAAAAAACAAAACAAACAAACAAACACTGACACAATCCACCCCCCCCCCCCCAAAAAAAAAAAAACATTGTAGAAACAAAAAATATATAAATTGTAAAGAAATAAAATAAATAAAAAACTACCAACACACATCATCAGCGTCCATCAGTGCTGCATATTAGTGCCACTGTCACACGACTCACCAATATCGGTGAGCACTTGGAAAAAAGTATCGGTACTTGCACTCTGTCTTAAAAAAGTGGCATCGGTGCAACCCTAGTGAGGTCAGAGCACATTGGCCTCAAAAGATAATGAAGGGAAGTTGATTACAAGTGACAAAAAGACGGCAACTGTATTAAATGCACTCTTTTCCAAAAATTGTGCCTTTGTGAAGGGAGGACAGAGCATATCTTCCAAACACGGTAACAAACAGCAATACAAGTTGGTCACAGGTTTTAACCCTTCCTTACTCTATCCAAAAACAAAATAAAGGTTTCCCTTGGAGTGCCTCCTTGGCTTTATAAAAATTAGTGTTTTTATTTGGTGTTCTAATCATCACTTCAGAAATGACCGTTTCACCCCCAAGTATGTGTATCTTTATTCAGTGACTGCATCAATTTATCTATTCTGTCAACACAAAGTTTATCAAGGCATATTTTTCCTTTCTGCAAAAGCTGTAATTTAATGCATTTATTTCACAAGGAAAAAAGTACTGGCACTTGGGAGTTCTTCATCAACAAGACACAGATGAATACATGGACACACCATCATTGATCTAGACTCACATATTTACTCCTATTAGTAGTGCATGCCTGTCAGAGGCGCTGCAGCACTTGTGAAGTGGATGGTGAGATATATGAGCCACTAAAACGCTATCATTTCAGCAACAGAGGCAAGACACGCATGTTATGAGTCTGTTAAAGTAGCAATCAGCAAGGACCCAGAGAAAGTAGGAGTATACAGGGGAAAAGGGACCTATATTTTCCTAAAATACAAAATCAATAAGACAAGATAAATGCACATGGACTATGAAATGTAATTACAAGCTTCTGCAATCTTGTGATTTTATGGAGACCCATGGGACATGTATGTCTTTGAGGATGGGGATTTCACCAGATGTAGAAGAGTAGAAGAAACCCAACATGTTATTTTCTAGAAACAAGTGCTGTCAACATTGAAAAGAAAAACTATCAATCAAGACCACTGGCTGCAAAGCAGATCATGGATTTACCGGGACAGGAATCCTGACTTTAATTTTCTCCTACAGCATCACCTTTAGTTGAAACATGGTACTGCAGCAAAATGGACCTTGTTTGACACACAGGCATTTCTATGGTACACCAGTCCACACCACTACTGGTTAAGACTGCATTATTGCCAGTAAGCTGGAGCTTTCTGCACACCAACTGCTAAGCTATGTGCAGCCACACACCCAGTGCACAGCCGGTACTCTTTTTGAAGACTCTCTACAGACTGCCTGCGGGCTCTTTGGCCACTGGATCCAAGTTTAAACACACCAAACATTGCAGACTCTCGAATAGTACAGGAAGGATACACAACTACACTGAGCATCTTTCCAGGACCACACCTGCACCCTGTGGCTCAAAAAGCAAATGACATTCAAATCCCTTGCTGGATATCTCCTTTGGAGTCTTAATATACTGATAACAGATTTTCTTCTGCTTAAAGCAATTGTATACCCGCACAAAAAAAGAAAAAAAAGAGGCATCGGCATCTGATCCCAGTCACCATCGAGGGAGCCGACATTTTTTCCCTCAGCATGTCTTCCAGGTTTGTGGCTTCGGCCCTGGGAGTCTTCTTTCCGGCAAGGTCCGGCAGCTTCCTTGCACCAGCCATGAGAAAAAAACAGAAAATAGTGGGCGTGGCGCTGCTCTTGTATGCGTTTAAAGTGCTAGTGCATCATCCTTAAACAAAGTACTGTAATCTAATACTCTATTTAGAAAACTGTAGTGCCACAAATTGTATTGAATAAAAAAGTGACAAATGCTATGAAATATGTATACGACATTCCAGACGTGTCCCTTCCAATAAGGCCCTTTTCACACGGGTGGACCGTATGTCCGCTTTTTCATCCATCCGTGTACGAATGAAAAAGGCACATACATTGATCCCAATGAAATTGCGGGTGTTAGCGGATGAACATCCGCTGACACCCGATCTCATCCGGGTCCGCAATCCTCAGATTCTGCAGACGGAGGAAAACCCTATTTTTCCATCCGTCTGCGGATCGGGTGAACACAGACGGACGGTCCATGTTCATCCAATCCCCCCATAGGGGAGAGCGTAGATCTGACAGGGCGGTCCCTGCACAGTGGGCCGGCTTTCACACAGGATGGATCCGTCCCGTGTGAAAGAGGCCTTTAGTGACAAGTGCTGTTTTTTTGTTTGTGAACTCTCCAGAAAGTAAATAAACATATGCAAACCATCAATCATAAATAAGTGGAAGGCTGACTGCAGGTCAGCCTGTATTTGTAGGAGGAGTCGGGAGGTATTTAAACCATACTAGACTAATACTACTATACTAGTGTGTAGTATAAAAAAGAAGCTCCGTTCGTGTCAGTACACGGGTTGCCGTTTCGCGCATAGATTTTTTGCACTGCACATGCGCGAAATGGCAACCCGTGTACTGACACGAACGGAGCATCTTTTTTCTACATCCTTGCAAGGAAATTGTCTAACTCTATAGAGAGAGTTTTGATCTGCTTTTGTGCATTTTACAATACATTTTTATAACAAATACTGCAACCATGAATAGAAAAGGAAAAAATGCAGCCAATCCCAGACGATGTCAGCTTGTGACGAAACGCGTAGGTGTGGCCTGCGTCCGACGACATCACGTTCAGCAGTACGGCAGACTGATACAGGGGAGGGATAGGAGGAGACGCCGAGACTTATTGCACATTGCCAGAGAGATTTTGTACACCGCGCGCATTACATCTACTCCTGTAAGTGCATTACCACTTTTTTTATTAAAACCTTTTATCGCAGTCAACACTATGGGGCTCTTTTGTTTTTATCTTTGAGATACTTATCAATGCCTGACCCAGTGATTAAGAAGCGGCTCCAGCCATTAGACTTTTGGGAGACTTTAAACACCCTGGGCTTTGATTGACCGCTGCGTTTGTGGTCATACCAACGGGTAAGGAGACTACATCTCTATATCACTCGGGTGCTCATTTGGTGGAAGAAAGTGTTTTTTTTTTATGTCACATTATTTAAGTTAAGATCCTGGATTCACCTGATCCTTGTGGGGATTCTCTTTGGACTTTTTCTCACTCACCTATATCCTACAATAATAGGATACCTATTAAGTTGGATTATATGAATCATTTATTATTTTTTCCTTTTCTATTCATGGTTGCAGTATTTGTATTCACTTTTTTTTATGTATTATAACCTCATATTGGGGTGTTTCTTGATATTTATTCATTTCTTGTATTTTGGTGTCACCATCAAGTTTATCATTTATACTGTTTTTGCGCTGTACCTCACACTAGAACACATTTCTAAATTTGTATCTACAATTTTTGGTACTGGCAGCATTTACGTTTTTTTGTTTAGCGCAGTGTTTTTTCCAAATTTTTGGAAATCTTTTTTCTACATTTTTATAACGTCTGCACTATTGGAAGCCTTCTCTCTTTTTTCTCATACCATTTGGCTTCATTACATTTTTCTAACATCGGATCACCATTGCTTCTTTTGGGCTGGAATACCCGTCACTGGGGCACCTGAGTGATTGCACTGACCATCGCTACAGAGGGAATCGATAAAGGATTATCCCTGGAGGTCTCCATAGGACCCCATTCACGATCATCTGTATCTCTGCAGAGCCTGTATTGACCCCCCCTGAGAGGGGCGGTCACAGGCTAGCTGGTAAGCCTCCCCTTACATTCACTGGTGGTGGGTCGTCACATATCTTGGAATAACATTGAAGTAACACAGGATTACATCTTCTTTGCGGGAACTTTTTCCATATGAACATCATTCACTCATATTGGACACTATTTATTTATATTTGTGAATCATTTTGGTAACGTGATTTTTTCAGCGCTACACATTTTTTTATCCACAATACAAACAAATTGTACAATTTATAAATACTTACCTGTGCCTGATCATTGCTGCCGTCTCTTCTTACTGGCTCCTGCTGCTGTCAATCAAATCCAGTGAAGAGGGAGCTTGGGGCAGAGCCGAGCTGTGCGTGTCTATAGACCTACACTGTCTAGTTCAGAAGCAAGCCTGAACTTCTGCACCCGAAGTAAGCATTTGCTATGAGGGCAGACATTAAAGAGGAGGTTTGGGGCTGCTCTGTGCAATACCAATAGCAGAAGCCGCTGCACTTGTGCACATCGCTAGATCGGATCAGGTAAGAAAAAGGGGGAGGTGGGGAGTGCTGCAGCAAAGAAGGGTTTTCACCTTAATGCATTAAGGTAAAAAAACCTTAAAGCAGAACGCCAGGATTTAAAAAAAAAAAAAAAAATTTAGTACCCCCCCCCCCCCCCCCACACACACACACACACACACACACACACAAAACACTAAACAGTTATTACATTTGTAAAAAAAAATGATTTCTTTTTTAGGAAGTCAGCTCTGTGATTCAAAAAAATGCACCATATATTCTGGCAGGAAGAAACTGTTAGAACAGTGATTGTATCATATCCTGTCTCCTCTCTTTACACTGTCATTAAACTACATTTCCCATCATGCCAGTGTAGCATGTGGGTGACCAGTGTAGAGTGACCTGTCAGCAATCCAATCCTCTCCTCTCTCTTCTCACAGGAACTCTGGGCAGCAAAGAGAGCCATTGGCTCCTTCTTCTGTCAATCAAATCCTGTGAGCAGACAGTGGGGGCGAGGAAGAGCTACACTGTGTGCATCTATAAACACACACAGCAATGCTCAAGCCTGCAAGTGTGGCCCCCATAGTAAGCAGGCCCCACAGACAAGAGGAGGAGCCTGGAACGCCAATGGGGAATCCTAAAAGAAGAGGTTCAGGGTCGCTCTGTGCAAAACCATTGCACAGAGCAAACAAGTATAAAATGTTTGTAAAATTCTAACCTTTACAACTACTTTAAATTTTAAAATAAACCTGTGAACAGCGTAACATGCAAGCTGCCTTGTTCTTAAAGGTGCATACTTCAGCCTTCATGCTCTAGGACTCCTCAACCCCGGGCACATTATGAGACATCATGTTTGGGAACACCCCCTCACTACCCTTTAACCCACACCCCTTCTAATATTTTTTTTTATAAAAGCCCCTTTTACTTACCTGAATTTGCTGTCATGTGATGTGCTGGGTTCCAAGTCTTCTATCTTATGGACTGCAGAGGGCCCTTCCTCAGAGGACCACATCTATGCTTAGGTGGTTTAACCATTTCCAATTGGCTGTCTAGCAGCAGGGTCCACAAAGAACGCGTGGGAATCAATCCCCCGGCCTTGAGGACTCGCCATTGGCTATCCGTAAAGGATCGGGTTACATTCAAGACACTATGCCTCACCCACAAATGCACACAAAGAAACGCGCCTCAATATTTATGCTAGAAAATTAAACACTACACCCCTAATCGGGCCCTCCGATCAACTAATCAAAATATCCTCCACATCCCCAAGTCCCGCTACAAATCTAAAGGAGAAAGAAGATTCGCAGTCCAAGGACCACAGCTATGGAACGCTCTACCAACCAACATCCGCATGGAAGAAAACCATTGGGCCTTCAGGAAAAAACCTAAGACCCACCTTTTCTGAAGGACCTTGGACGAAATTGGACAAAAAAAAACGCCTTGAGGCGATTCAGTTTGCATTTGTTAGCACTATACAAGTTACTCACTCACGTGTGACATGATAACGTCTCAAGGTAGGTTTGAAATTCTGGGTTGACATATTCTTTAAGGATGTTATAATCTAAGGTCCTCAATCTCATGTGCAAACACACACATACCAGGGCCAATTTAGACTGTAGGCAAATTATGGTAGGTAAACTTCCAGCATGTTTTTGAAGTGTGGGAGGAAACCCATGTAAGCACAGAAGGAACATATAAACTCCATGCAGATAGGGTCCTGGCCAAGATTTAAACAAAGCAATGTTCGTTATAAAAGAATATTAAAAAATTGTTTACTTAGGGACTTTAGATTGTAAGCTCCATGAGCAGGGCCCTCCTATTCCTTTTACATTGTAACTGTACAGTCTCCCTATATATTGTAAAGCACTGCACAACAAACTGTTGGCGCTAAATAAATCCTCTATAATAAACAATCAAAGTTAACTGGTTGTTGGAGGATGTCAGCTTTTCCTAAAGCGTTTTCATTTTAATAGACAGAAATATAGATTTGCTTTAATACTATTCAGGAAATATTTTCTACTTGGATGGATCATTAACAGGAAATTCACGGCAGGCCATCAAAATTCATCAGAGAGCTCTGGCAAAATAATGATTTACTATATTCCCTGATCAATTGCACTAACAATATAACCGCTCTCCGCATTCTCATTATCCATGTGTGAAAGGATACTGAAGACCTTATTAGAGCAGGCCAAGCATCTACAGCAGCTTCACAGCCACAGGTGAAACGAGAATGTGCTATGGAGCCTGAAGTATCGGCATCATCTCACCAATGTGATTTTCTTTATTTAGTACCTAAAACATCTGTATTATAAAGGATAAGATGCTACTATATGGTATATGCAGCAGGTTTGCTAAAAACAAAACTTGTCCCATTTCTCAAAAATTGCAAGCAACAAATAATTCATGAATGACAAAACGCTACTGGGAAACACTACTACTAAAACGTTGCCATTAGGAAAAAAAACAGCTCTAGCTGCAACACTCACCTCCTTGCTGATGCTGTCTCTAACAGTAATTCCTCCCTGTCACTAGATGGGCTCAATCTTTAAGGCTGAATGATGCCCAGCATCATTCAACCTGGAATACAAAGAACACACTGAGTGCAGGTCGACGTGAACCTACCATCAGATGGGTGTCACCACCGCCGGGACAAGGTCATTCCGCGCCCAGAGAAAATATGTCAAACTGTGCCCTAATGCCGCGTACACACGACCGTTTTTCATGACGAGAAAAATGCAATTTTTTTAATTGGTCGTGAAAAACGGTCGTGTGTAGGCTCCAGAGCATTTTTCTCTACGTTAAAAATTTAGAACCTGCTCTATTTTTTTCTCGTCGTTTTTCACGTCGTGAAAAACAGTTGCGTGTACGCTTTAACGAGGGGGAAAAAAAAAACATGCATGCTCAGAAGCAAGTTATGAGACGGGGAAATTGGCATAAGCAGCCCAAAGGGTGGCGCCATTCGAATGGAACTTCCCCTTTATAGTGCCCTCGTACATGTTGTACATCACCGCGCTTTGCTCAAGCATTTTTTTTCACAAACGTGTGTATGCAAGGCAGGCTTGAGAGAAATCGCGTTTAGAAAAACATTATTTTTTTTCCATGACATGAATAACGGTCGTATGTACGCGGCATTAGGGTTAGGGTTCCCACATCTCTGCATTAAACCATTTTGCCCAGGGTAGCCGTTTCTCCTGCCCACCCCTTGTCCCAGCCCTAAGTGTCCCCACAGCACCCTGCACTCACTGTCTAATAATGAGGAAAACGGTGCTTTCTGCAGGTAGAGGAGAACACTGGGAGGTAAGGGGCTTGGGCTTTAGATAGGTCCACCGAAATGAATGGTAAGCTCATAAAAACACATGTATTGTGCAGTATTGTGAATATTTATCATAAAATAAAATATGTGAATATAAATGTGCATAAACCTACATATAAAGCCCACAAAGATGTTCAAAACTGTATCCAATGATGTGTTTCAAAAGGACGCATATCTCCATGTGCATACTTTTAAAAGGACCGTGTATCCTCACATTGGTTGCAGAGGAGGGCTGTAAATGGTCTACCAGACAGAATGTGCCAGTTCTAAGGCTAGACTTTGTGCCTTACCATCTTTAGCAGACAAAAGCTCTCCTGTACAGAGAGACCATGTCTGAATTGTAACATTACAGTAATACCTCCAATGCAAAAACAATCAGTAACTACTGTTTCCATCCATAAACAAGACTTTTAATGGTTTAACAACATAAACACATAGATAAAAACTTAAGGTACTGATCATTTTTTTCCTATACTGTATTACCACAATCTGTAATTAATCACCTAAAACTACCCCTAAAAAAATAAAAAACAAACAAACAAGGGATATACTAGCACTTTGTCTCATTAGAGGTCTACTAAAAGCTGCACTAATTGTCCACTTGACATACACAGCACAAGTCAAATGAATACGCTGATGGCATTAAAAAACTGCTATGAATCTAGCATAATTCACAGAATCATCAAACTCTTTGTTGGTTCTTTGAAGGAGGAAAATATTTTTTGATGGGCAATCAGTGTGGCTGAAGCCATCAAAAGTGACATCTTCATAGCAGGTGCCTGTAAGAAGCATGTTCAGTGCTGACAAGTGAGAAGACTGGGGTAGTGAAATGTTCAGTGTAGTATACTGTATCAAGACCTAAGAATAAGTGACAGCTTAAGAGATGGGTGCTAAGAAATAAACACATCACAAGATTCTATTAAGGTATAAAGATAACCATTTGTGAACAATTGTCTTATTCTGATGTGGTGTACCCAACAAAAAACAACATTAACTTAAAAGGAACAGTAAGGCTAAAGAAAGAAATTAACTTTAAAAAAAAAGAACTTAACAAATAAATAAATGATTTGCAATAAATTGTATTTTATTTTAAATTTGTTTTAGGACAGATAAATGTGTAGACAGGCCCTTATGGTCCTCACCTCAAATCGCTCTTGCTCCACCCGATGATGATCCTCCAGCTGATGTTCCAGAAAGCAGAGGTTACGAAACTTCTCCACATAAATCTCATACTGCTTTTGCAGCTCTTCCTCGAGCTTCTCATACTCATCCATGAAGGCAGGCCTGTGTGGAAAGATACATCATGAAACCCAGAGGATTGGAGATCAAAGGACTGGGTGACCATGTTCCAATGCTGCCCAAGACACGGTGGGACTTGCTTTATTTATTGGCGTATAACACTCAATTTTTCACCCTGCAAATCGGATCCAAATAGTGTGTGTGTGTTATACGCCGATACTGCAATTTGGGCTGCCTCGGAGAGAACGGGGAGGAGGGCGGTAAAAGCGCAGTCAGATTACATACAGTGAGAATCTCCTGTTTACTCAGCGCCTCTGTAACAGGAAGTCCCATCTCCTGGGCTGGCATTGGACCAGTGTTCCGTCTATCATAGAATCCGGTCCAGGAGGCGGGAATTTGTATTAAAGAGGCAGCCGAGTAAACAGGAGATTCTCGCTGTATGTAATCTGACGGCGCTCATCCCACCCCCTCCCTGAGATGGCCATTGATCAGGCTGCATTCGTGGGCAATGGGGAGGCTGCAGATGGGCATTGATCAGGCTGCATTGATGGGCACTGACCCTTATTTTGCTTCAAAGTTCTTTATTTAAAATTAAATTTTTTTTACCTGAAACTTCCCTCTTAAAATGAAGGTGCATGTTATACGCCGATAAATACGGTATTTAACCACTTCAGCCCCGGACCATATTGCTGGTCAAAGACCAGGCCACTTTTTGCGATTCGGCACTGCTTCGCTTTAACTGACAATTGCGCGGTCGTGCGACGTGGCTCCCAAACAAAATTGGCGTCCTTTTTTTCCCACAAATAGAGCTTTCTTTTGGTGGTATTTGATCACCTCTGCGGTTTTTAGTTTTTGCGCTATAAACAAAAATAGAGCGACAATTTGGAAAAAAATGAATATTTTTTACTTTTTGCTGTAATAAATATTCCCCAAAAATATATAAAAAAAACGTTTTTTTTCCTCAGTTTAGGCCGATACGTATTTTTCTACCTATGTTTGGTAAAAAAAAAAAAAAAAATCGCAATAAGCGTTTATTGATTGGTTTGCGCAAAAGTTATAGCATTTACAAAATAGGGGATAGTTATATGGCATTTTTATTAATATTTTTTTTTACTAGTAATGGCGGCGATCAGCGATTTTTATCGGTACTGCGACATTATGGCGGACACTTTTGACACATTTTTGGGACCATTGGCATTTTTATAGCGATCAGTGCTATAAAAACTCATTGATTACTATAAAAATGCCAATGGCAGGCAAGGGGTTAATACTTGGGGGCGAGGAAGGGGTTAAGTATGTTCCCTGGGTGTGTTCTAACTGTAGGGGGGGTGGACTGACTTGGAGAAAGGACTGATCTTCGGTTCATACATTGTATGAACAGCCATTTCTCCCCCTGTTTACACACACAGCTCCAGATTCTCGCTCTGTAACGAGCGAGGTGATCGCGCCCGCCCTATTGGCTGCTCGGCGAGATGATGTAATATTACGTGATCTCGCCCAGCAGAGCCGGCCTGCCGCAAAACGGCGGCTGGTCGGCAAGCGGTTAAATAAATAAAATAAAAGGTGATTTTCTGATCATGTGACCACTGTGGCCCATATACAAAAACTTGGAGTGCCGCTCAAAGCACTGCAAAACTTCCGCCTGCTGTTGGAAGTACAGATCGGGTGCCGACGTTCAAACAAGTTCATCCAGGCTAGCTGGAACAGATCAGAAGACAGAAGATGGAAACGCTGCACACCAGAACCAAGACACTATATAGAGAGGGAACAATGCGGATACAGCCTGAACTTCTACTGGCTATGCCCCTCTAGCATAGCCAAGAGGTGTTCAGGCTGAAGCGGTATCTTTACCCCTTCATATAGTGGTTGGATTCGGTCCACTGTGATTGGCTGTCACAGTAGTCACATGATCAGATGATTAGGGCCTGTTCCATCAGGTTCTGATCTTAACAAGAGACCCGCAAGCTTTCTACGACAGTTTCTACGACAGTTCGGGCACTGTGCGCTCACAGCACAGAGAGCTTGGTTGTCCATGGATGCATATGTGCTCCGAGTGGGCAGAACCAGTCAGTATCGACAACCACCATGTTTTTCTTGCTATAGGTTTCCTTTGATACCTCCCACTTTCCCATCAAGAAGTCATATTAATACATAGAAAGTTTAGATGCAGGCGGTACATTTCTTTTCAAAAGAAAACCCCCTTTTCAGAAAGCCTAATTTACCGGACACTCTGTAGAGTCTGCAGTCTGGCCCGATTCCTCTCAAGCTCCTTCTTGCGCTTCTCAATTTTAGCCTCCAAGTTCTCTTCATCTGAGGTGCCATTAGTCAGAAGGTCTCTCATTTTCTGACACTGCTCCTGAAACAAGTAAAGATAGCCCAGGGTGAAGACTTAAATTGGTTGTAAACCCTTTTCTATACCCAGTAAAGTGACTGGCCTCAGGTCTCAGCTGATATACAGAAGTGAAACAAATCCGCCAACATTTGTTGTACCTGTTTATCTGCAGCCATTTGTCCTGTACAGCATTGTAAATTTCAGAGATGAAAATGTTTTATCAAAAAGCAGAGGACAAGGAGTTTCAGTTACAGACAGAATGGATAAAAGCTGATCGCTTTAAGCACCCCCTGTCAGTGTTTCATGGTCTGCCTCATTCCTGTAATTGCAAGAAAGCTTTTCTGTTAAAAAAACACAACAGACTCTGGCCGCGTACACACGGTCGTTCCAAACCTATGAGAATGGTCCGACGGGCCATTTCCATCGGTTGACCGCTGAAGTGGCCTGATGGTCTGATGTGCGTACACACCATCGTTCCAAAAACCGATCGGGTCAGAACGCGGTGACGTCAAACACACGACGTGCTGAATAAAATGAAGTTCAATGCTTCCAAGCATGCGTCAACTTGATTCTGAGCATGCGCGGGTTTTGAACCGATGCTTTCTGTACGAACCATCGGTTTGGACTGATCGGGCAGCGGGCCATCGGTTCGGTTTTGAAGCATGTTTTAAAATTTTGGACCGAAGGACAACAGACCGATGGGCTATACACACGGTCGGTTTGGACCGATAAAACTGAACCTCGGTCCATTCACATCGGTTTTGTCCGACCGTGTGTAGGCGGCCTTAGGCACCTTTCACACTAGGGCAGGAGGCGCGGTGGCGGTATAGCGCCGCTAAAAACGGCGCTATACCGTCGGAATTGCCGCGTGATTCGGCCGCTAGTGGTGCGGTATTAACCCCCTCTAGCGGCCTATAAAGGGTTAATTACCGCCCACAATGCGCCTCTGCAGAGGCACATTGCGGGCGGTATTACCGCGGTTTCCCATTGTTTTAAATGGGAAGGAGCGGTGAAGGAGCCGTTTACATACCGCTCCAAAGATGCTGCTTGTAGGAGATTTTTTTCTCTCCTGCCAGCTCATCGCCTCAGTGTGAAAGCCCTCTGGCTTTCACATTGAGAAGGTTGGGCAGGAGTTTTTCAGGCGGTATTTAGGTGCTATTCCCCTCAGTGTGAAAGGGGTCTTAATGCAGGATCACCAGATGAACATAGAAGAAATAAAGTCTATAAAAGAAAGCTAAAGCAGCAATCACATCTAAGAATTGGTAAGCTTCAATATAATAAAAGTTTGCTTTTGGGTTGCTTTAAGCTGGGTACACACAAGTAGAACTTCGCTCATACATGCATGTGGAAATGGTTCATCAGGGCATTCTTTCTGTCAAGTAATTTAATTCAGCCTAGGTTCACACTGGTGCATGCGGAACACCCCATGTAATTCGCATAGGAATCGCACTGCATTGCTGTGCACATCACATGCGATGCCTGTGCAGTGCAATTTGAGCCATACATTTTGTATGACTCAAATTCCATCATATCTGCACCAAAATGGTGCAGGACCTTTTTTTCCCCGCTACTGAATCGCAGGTGAGATGAGATTCTGGCAATCGCATTGCATTTTGTGATCCGTTTCTGGGTGTCGTTTATCTAACATTGACACCCACAGCAGGTCACATGGACACCATGGGGGTTATTTACTAAAGACAAATCCACTTTGCACTACAAGTGCAAAGTGCACTTGAAATTGCCCTAAAAGTGCAGTCGCTGTAAATCTGAGGGGTAGATCTGAAATGAGGGGAAGCTCTGCGTATTTTATTATCCAATCATGTGCAAGCTAAAATGCTGTTTTTTATTTTCCTTGCATGTCCCCCTTAGATCCTTCAGTGACTGCATTTCCAAGTGCACTTTCAGTGAAATTTGCACTTGTAGTGCAAAGTGGATTTGCCTTTCGTAAATAACCCCCCAATGTGATTGCTATGCAGTGCAATGCGGGAAAACGCAGCGCACCTTGTGCATTTCCCACATCGCATCAGTGTGGAACCAGGGCTCAAATGTCTCATCATTTTGTCTACACTTATTTTTTGAATGGAATCCCATGCATATCAAACAGGTCTCGTTACAATTTTTTCCAGAAAAATTTCCATACTGCTCATTCTAATTTTGGCAATTTCTTAACAAAACTCTACTTGTGTGTACCCACTATTATTAAAGGCAAGATATGGGTCCCAGCTCTGTGAAGTCAATAAACATGTATTTTATAGAGGTTCTCCAAGAATAAGTCTGAATCCAGAAGACCCCAGCAATCACCAGGAGACGAGTGAGGAACCAATTCTCTAGTATTCGGTCTCTGCAGACTCCAGCATTAGCATTCATAAGGTCTTGCCTCCCCTTCTTTGCAGCTATAAAAGTCTGCGCTGTTCTGGCAAGGCTTTCCAAAAGATTTCCAAGAGGTAGCTCCATTTTCCCACCTTATGTGATGCTCACATGATGAAAATACTAAGCATTTGTCCCATAATTCTTTACTGGAGATGAGCAACTCAAAACTGCCCATCACTGAGATTCTATGACCGCAGGATAATGCCGCGTACACACGACCGTTTATCACGACGAGAAAAATGCAATTTTTTTAATTGGTCGTGAAAAACGGTCGTGTGTATGCTCCAGAGCATTTTTCTCAACGAGAAAAATGGCTGAAAACATTTTGGAACCTGCTCTATTTTTTCTCAATTTTCATGCCATGAAAAACGGTCGTGTGTGTACGCTTTTACGAGGGGGGGGGGAATGTGTATGTTTAGAAGCAAGTTATGAAATGGGAGCACTTGTTCTGGTAAAAATAGCGTTTGTAATGGAGATAGCACATTCATCACGCTGTGACAGACTGAAAAGCACAAAGACTGAAAAGCGCGAATCGTCTCTCACCAAACTTTTACTAACACGCGGTAACGCGAAATTAGCAAAAGCAGCTCAAAGGGTGGCGCCATTTGAATGGAACTTCCCCTTTATAGTGCCGTCGTACGTGTTGTACGTCACCGCGCTTCGCTCGAGCATTTTTTTTCACAAACGTCTGTATGCATGGCAGGCTTGAGAGGAATCACAACAAATCACGTAGAGAAAAACGTTTGTTTTTTTGCATGACATGAATAACGGTCGTGTGTACGCGGCATTAGGCTTTTGGCCATTCAACCATCACAGGGGGAGCGTAGAGCAACACTTTCTCTAGGAAAGATCTAGAAGAGATTTCCAGCCTTCCTATTCCTGTTTATTAATCCATTTCAGCAAGATTATTACATAACAGAAAGGTACCATTTGAGTATAGGTATAATTTCGATCTCTGAAAGCTTTTTTTCCCCCTTTCTTTTCTTTTGCTTTCTTTATTTATATCCTGTTACTGTTCAGTCTCATCATCCTATTGTGTAGACATGTATGCAAGGGGGTCCAGTCAAAGGCATAAACACATTTAACAATAATTTCAGTCTCTCCAACAGCCATGAGCATGTTATTTTTTCCATTAATCTGTGCATTTACAATGTTAGTCCTTTCACCAGTTCCAACACAGTGGGTGTAAAGTGGGTATTCATGACAGATGTTGGTACAGTATAAAGGGAGGATGTCATGCTTGACTGCTCTGGATAAAGAGAGAGGAGCGGAGACAGCTTTTATCTAAATTGCTGCATAGTGCAGATTTGCTCCTACTGTTGCACAGCAAAGTGAAAAATTGCCAGGAACAAAGCGCCAAGTCAACCCGAAGGCAGAATTTAAATAAAACATAGTTTTAATTTAGCACTATAAAAATAATCCATTATAGGAAGAAAAAATATACTGGGCCAGATTCTCAAAAGAGTTACGCCGGTGTATCTACAGATACACCGGCGTAATTCGAAATTCCCGCCGGCGTATCATTGTTTTGTATTCACAAAACAAGATACGCCGGAATTAGTCTAGGATCCGACTGGTGTAAGTCACTTACACTGTCGGATCCTAAATGCAATACAACGGTGACCGCTAGGTGGCGTTTACGTTCAGGTCTCATTTGACCATGCAAATGAGCCTTATACGCCGATTCCCGAACGAATTCGCGTGTCGTCGTTTCCGTAAGGTTACCCCTGCTATATGAGGTACCCCTCATATAGCAGGGGTAACCTTACGCTTACGGAAACGACGACACGCGAAAACATTTTGGAACCTGCTCTAGTCCAGTCCGCCGTATGCCATGTTAAGTATGGCGTCGGGTCCGCGTCGTCTTTTTCCGTCCGTTACGTTGTTTTACTAAGTTGTTCTTGAATACGACTTTACGTCAATGACGCTCACGTCGACGTCATTGACGTTTTCCGTCGTGAGCTGGAGCATGCGCACTGGGCTTTTTTTTTAGCCCGGCGCATGCGCAGTTCAATCGGCACGGGGGCGTGCTTAATTTGAATACAAGCCGCCCCCTTTGAATTACGCGGGGATACGCCAGGCCATTTAGACTACTTACGGAGCAAGTGCTTGGAGAATACGGCACTTGCTCCAGTAAGTTGCGGCGGCGTAGTGTTAATGGCATACGCTCGTAGATACGCTGATCTACGAGAATCTGGCCCACTGTCACCAGAGGCTTAGGTAAAAATTCCTTTGTGTTTCACAGCGGAGATGCAAGTCAGACATGCAGCCCACTTATGGCATTATGCAAGGCAAAAGACACTATGCTACATAATATCTTAATTTTAGACTGACTCGTCATCACTATATTACTGTCTTATTAAATATGTGTCAGTATGATTTACAGAGTAGGTGAACATTACAATCCATACCTCATGTTAACATATTTAGCCAAGTCAAGAAAGTGTGCAAATAAAAGTTCCCAATTTTCCCTACTTCTGCTGTCATCCAAGAGATCTACTAGCACGGGGGTCTCCAAACTGCGGCCCTTTGCTAGCTTTTATCCGGGCCTTGGGGCACTATTCCTCTTAATGATATGAGGCACTATTCCTCCCACTGACTCCAACAATGGGGCACTCTTTAGTTTACTGATACCAATGATGGGGTACCATTACTCTCACTAATACCAATGATGGGGGACTCCTCCTCCCCCTACTGACCACCCACCCTGAGACCATGTTTATTCTCATTGATGCTGAGCTGGGACAATTTCTACCCCCACTGGCCACAATCCGGCCCCCTAAGTTCTGAAGGGCAGTAACCTGGCTCTTTGTTTGAAAAGTTTGGTGACCTCTAAACTAGGGTTTCGAAAAACCTGCAAGACAATCTCTAGGTGCCTAATAAAGCTGTAGAAACAGGGTTCTGTATAAAGAGCTACATCAGGATTACATCAGTGGTGACTGCAGGAGAGCATTCAGTGCCCAAGCATCATTCTCCACCATGCCACATAAACCCCTGCTTGTATTATTGCTGCAGGCTCTTCAGAGGGGTACTGAGGACTAGCACTCTGCCAGCCCTTTCCACCCGACATCATCTGCCTGCTTTGCATACAGAAGCACCCAGTGATGATGTCACTAAATGGATATGTCAGGAAGACACAAAGGTTTATTGTACATTATACAACCATTACCCTCTTGATAGCTTTGTCAAAGCCTCCCGAAATTATTTCACCCATCACCTGCATGACAGTGCTCTGTAACCTTCTGTTAGACCTGAGCACTTTCAATTTAGGAGTAGGGTCTGCCTTATACTGTAAAATCAGAGACTTAGTATTTGCATAGAAAAGTGAGACTGGGCAGAGCTGTCAAAAGGGTGACTAGGTAAAAGCTGCTACCTAAAAGGAGAGCATTAAGTCTCTCTATGGACAAACTTCTTTTCCCCCCTAAAAGCTCCCTATCCCTGTGTACAATCCCCCCCCCCCTAATTTTTTTACTTATCTGGTTCCTGGATACATCATCCTATTTGCCCCTGGGGTGTCATCTCTGAGGCTCAAAAAAATGTGCTCAGCATCGGAGTTAGAATCCTAGAGGGCACCTGTGTCACTTCCTTTTGACCTAGAAGAGCCATGGTAGCTCTATATTTCAAGCAAAAAGGGCAGCGCTTTCATTACACAGGGGTAGAGATGGGTGGTGACACCTTAATCCTTCTCTGCAACCCATGCAAGCATGCAGCCCTAGATACCCAGGGTGACAATGCTGCAGTGATATAACTTCAAGGGAACCAGTTTTGTCACACTCCTAGTGGAGTACCTCTCAGTTTCTGGATGACATGCTCTCTTACCCAATCCCAGCACCTCCTACCACTGCACCTTAGCACTTGCTGCCACTCTAACAGTGCACCCTTCAGTATTCAGCCCGATGGGTGCACTTTTGCCATTTATTACATAAAGAAACAAGATAAATGAAAATAAAAAACATGAAGCTTAATTTGAATTATATGCACATTTAAGAAGTAGATAATAAAAAATGTTTTGGGTTTAAGTGGTTCTAAAGCCTGAAAGTAAAAAACCTTCAGTGTGCAACTCTCCCACTAAAACTTGGCCAATCTTGATCCTGCAATGTGCATGAGAGCAGCGGCTCTCCCAGGTTTCTTACACCTCATTGGCTGAGAGGCAGTAGCAGGAGTCATCGGCTCCTGCTGCTGTCAATCACAGCCAGTGAGTAGGGAACAGGGGCAGGGCTGAGTCACGCTCTCTGTGTCTTATGGACACAAAGAGTGGGGCTCAGGAGCAAGCACGCATGAGTGCTCCCATAGCAAGTGGCTTGCTAAGGGGCATTCGGCAGGGAGGAGGGGCCCAGAGCACCGACGGGGGGACCCAAAAGAGGAGGATCGGGGCTGCTCTGTGCAAAACCATTACACTGAGCAGGTAAGTATGACGTGTTTGTTATTTTTAAATGTTGCCTTTACAAACACTTTAAGGCTACTTTCACACTGTGGTGGTGGTGTGAGGGGGGGTCGTTAGCTGTAAAGCGCTGCAAATTTTAAAAGGCGCTTCACCGCTGTTATTATAGCGGCACTTTTTGGCTGCTAGCGGGGGCGTTTTTAACCCTCGCTAGCAGCCGAATAAAGGGTTAAAAGGGCCTGCAAAGCGTCGCTGCCGAATCGCTTTGCAGGCGCTTCGGCAGCGGTGCCAATTGATTTCAATAGCAGGGGCAGTGAAGGAGCGATGTATACACTGCTCCTGCACCGCCCGAAAGATGCTGCTTGCAGTACTTTTTCTAATGTTCTGCAGGCGCACTGCCACAGTGTGAAAGCACTCAGGCTCTCACACTGGGGATGCAGGGGATGCGTTTTTCAGGTGCTATTTTTAGGCCAAAAGCACCTGAAAAACACCCCAGTGTGAAAGGGGTCTAAGTGATTCTAACATCTTTGTTACAGTCCAGAGTGGCTGAAAAGTGATTTAAACCTCTTCAATGCCAAAAAAAAAACAATAGCAAAGTACAGTATACATGGCTTATTTCAATTAAATGTATTCATTTAAAGTGCAAGCTCCAAGTGTCTTGAATCTGCAATAAGTTTTAACCAACATTTTCCTTAGTGAACTCTTTGCTTCCGAAAGTCAAATCAACAGCAGCTAAAAATAAAGCCAAGTGACTCACCTGTCTATAAACGTGAGCCAACAGGAGAATTTGCACTTAAAGTTTTGCATGAACAAATAATTAGGTGAACGCGTGGGTAGAGTTGTCTTTGAATACTGGCATAGCAGTAGATATAATTCTTACATATTCAAACATACTCCCTGCATGGCGAAGAGGCGGATGCTGAGCGAATGTTCTGATGGCTCCTCTGGTGGGCACTGGCATTAGGAAATGAATAACATAATCAAGAAAATCAGCTCCTGGTAGGAGCCAAGCGAATAAACCTGCTATCGAAACTTGCAAAGTGAAAATTACTAAATCGCAGGCCTGTGTTTGCCATTTAGTTCCACACTGGCTTTTTTATATTGACCTCATGATTGCAATATTGTTCTGATCCGAGGTTTAGGACAAGCTATTCTCGACAAAATATATGCTTTGCCGATTTTTATAATAAATTAAAGGCTGGATTCTGCTTTTTTTTCTAAATTCCAGCTTCCTATATACCAATATACTATTAGACTCCTTTCTCATTGGGGCGGTGGGGGGCGTCTGCCGAGCGTTGACAAGTCGCGTCCCATTCTATTCAAAAGAACCGTTCCAATAGGAGCGACGCAAGTCGCTCCGACTTAGAAAAAGGTTCTTGTACGACTTTGGGGGTGACTTGCATTGACTTCTATACAGAAGTAATTTTGCAAGTCGCCTCTACTCTCTGCAGGACACAAACTTGTCCAGTTTGTCTTTGCACACCTTTGTTCTGATACATCTGGAAAGTATGTAGCCGAATTAAACTGAAAATTCAGTTGGGCTTCATATTTCTAAAAGTATAAACCAGCAAATCTTCACTATGAGTACAGGCCTATTTAAAAGGGTTAACAGAGCAATGTTATTGCCAACATAATACAGACACACATACAGTATATACACAATTTGGTCATCTGCCAAATAACCTACCATTGACAGAAACACATTGCACCTGAGGTTAAAGCGGTGTTCCAGCTGTTCCCTCGATCGTGGCAGGTGCTGGCGCCACCATCCTCACTAAGGGAAACAGGCAGTGAAGCCTTGCGGCTTCACTGTCCGTTTCCTGTCACGCAGCGCTTTATAAATGGGTGGCTGTTCTCTGTGATACACACAGTTCCCAGAGGACAGCACGCCCCATTCCCCAGAAGACAATGCGAGGAGGAAGACCAACTAAGGACTAGAAAGAGGCAGATTAGGCAAGATCTGCCTAGAAAATGCCATTTCTGGCAGGTAAAAAAAAAAAAAATATGTTTCATTTTTTTTTTTGGAGCATTTTTATGTCTTTTTTTTTTTTTTTTTTTAGGATGGGCCTCCGCTTTAACCCATGAGAACATACAAACATATAGCAGCCAGTATCCCTGGTGGGCAGTGAATACAGTACCACCATGTTGCATGACACACCGTCTTTACCACTAAGCCATCAGGCTGATATATCAGATAGTAACATTTACTTACCAAGACTTCTTTGATGGACACCCTCAGCACCTTCTCAGTCTCATTGATTTCTAAGGGACGTGCAATGGCAGCTGTCCTAATTTCCTGAAAGGATAGAGATGGTTGTTTAGAACTTGAGAGTTAATTTCTTTTACTTTAAAATCGACGCCAATCAGCCATAATATCACAACCACTAATAAGTAAAGTGAATGACATTGATTATCTTAATACAGTGGTGCCTGAAAGTAGATGGAATATATTAGGCAGCAAGTGAACATGTTGTCCCTAAAAGTTGAATGTGCTGAAAGCAGAAAAAAAGTGCAAGTGTAATGATTTGATCAACTTTTATAAGGGCCAGATTGTAATGGCTAGATGACTGGGTGGTCATGACCGACCAAAGGTGGTCCAAGGAAAGAACACCGGCGAACGGGCAATAGGGTTTTGGCAGCCAAGGCTCATTGATGAATGTGTGGAGCGAAGGCTGGACTGTGTAGTCAATCCAATAGAAGAGGCGCTACTGTAGCTCACATTGCTGAAAGAGTTACAGGAGAAGTACAGCCAAAGCTCATTTGGCTATACTTCTGTGTATCACAGGAGTGCAGTTCATTCTGTAATCTGATTTCAGCAGACAGCGGGCTGAAGTCCGCCGTCTGCTGACTTTACAGAGTCGATCTAAGCTTGGGCAAGATCGCGACAATGGAGTTGGGATCCGCCCACATGCCTGGACCAGCACAAGGCTCAGCCTCCAAGTTCCAAGTGAGACGCCGAGAGCCAGAGCCAACCGCTCATGCTCCCTCCACAGCCCAGCGCTTCAGTGACTGTGGGAGGGCAGAGCAGGAAGGTGGTGACTTAAAGTCACCACCTCTCTGCTCAGGGAGCTGTGAAAAATCGAGCAATTGTGTTGGATTGGGTTAGAGGCACCGGGGGGGGGGGGGGGGGGGGGGGGGTTGGACGACTACGACAGATGCAGCAGCGGCCCAATTCTACATCCACCCAGGTAAGTGTGATTCTAAAATAAAAAAACATACATCTCTTTTAATTGCTGGTACCGATAGAAAGAACACACAGTGCATTGCAGTTTGTTGCATATGGGACCAAGTAGCTGCAGACCGGTCAGGGTGCCAATGCTGGCTCATCTCTACATGCCAAAAGCACCTACAATGGGCATGTGAGCATCAGTACTGGACCACAGAGCAAGGGAAGAGGATGTCTTTGAGGTGTTGACTTGGCCTCTAAATTCTCAAGATCTCAATCCAGTCGAGCATCTGTGGGATGTGCCAGAAAAACAAGTCCGATCCATAGAGGCCCTACCTCACAACTTCCAGGATTTAAAGGATCTGCTACTGACGGCTTGGAGCCAGATACCACAGCATACCAGCATAGGTGTAGAAGAGTACATGCTTTGATGGGCCAGGCAGGGCTGTTTTGGTGGCAAAAGTGGGGCCTACTCAGTATTATGTGGGTGGTTATAATGTTATGGCTGATTGGTGTATGTTTATTATTTAACATCACAGCACAAACTCTATGCAAAAGGGCCTCAAAAAGTCACTCTTGCAAGGCTCATTATTCAACCATAATTAGTGGCGCTTTCTTGCTGGTGAATCAATTATAAAAGAAGAAAAAAACATTATACAGGTGTACAGAGACTGAGAATGACATCACAAAAAGCAATTTACACATTTTAAGCAATTTGCTATATTATAGTATCAGTGTAATATGTCCTACAATGTATTAATATCAAGACAAACCTAATAAAGGCAGCTCTAGAAATGAATTGATTTGCTGCAGAGGCACAGCGAGATCTGTCAAACCACTGCTGCTTTACTGTCATGTGGAAAAGACGACACTCAAGCAACAGATGACAGAAACAGGAGATGTCTGTGGGTGACATCTGGGAGGCAGCGAACATTCTGCTGATGGAGGAATGATATAATAACAGATCTATTCTACGGAATGAGGCTGCGGGTAATTCCGAAAGCAAAATGGATTATGGTGGGATATACAATACATTTATATCAGTTCTCCACAAATATTAGCCACTGCAATGTTATTCACATATCTTTTTGAATATACAGTGCATCCTCAAAGTATTCACAGCGCTTCACTTTTTCCACAGTTTGTTATGTTACAGCCTTATTCCAAAATGGATGAAATTCGTTATTTTCCTCAAGATTCTTCAAATATTACCCCATAATGACAACATGAAAGAAATTTTTTAAAATCTTTGCAAATATATATATATATAAAAAAAAAAAATCCCATGTACAGAAGTATTCGCAGCCTTTGCCGTGACACTCAAAATTGAGCTCAGATGCATCCTGTTTTCACTGATCATTCTTGAGATGTTTCTACAACTTTATTGGAGTCCACCTGTGGTAAATTCAGTTGATTGGACATGATTTGGAAAGGCACACACCTGTCTATATAAGGTCCCACAGATAACAGTGAATGTCAGAGCACAAACCCAGCCATGAAGTCCAAGGAATTGTCTGTAGACCTCCAAGACAGCATTGTACCAAGGCACAGATCTGGGGAAGGGTACAGAAACATTTCTGCAGCATTGAAGGTCCCAATGAGCACAGTGGCCTCCATCATCTGTAAATGGAAATAGTTTGGAACCACCAGGACTCTTTCTAGAGCGGGCCGCTCAGCCAAACGATCAAGGGAGAAGGGCTTTAGTCAGGGAGGTGACCAAGAACCCGATGGTCACTCTGACAGAGCTACAGCATTTCTCGGTGGAAAACGGAGAACCCTCCAGAAGAACAATCATCTCTGCAGCACTCCACCAATCAGGCCTGTATGGTAAAGTGGCCAGACAGAAGCCACTCCTTAGTAAAAAGGCAAATGACAGCCCGCCTGGAGTTTGCCAAAAGGTACCAGAAGGACTCTCAGATCATGAGAAACAAAATTTTCTGGTCTGATGAAACGTATTGAACTCTTTGGCCTGAATGGCAAGTGTCATGTTTGGAGGAAACCAGGCACCGCTCAACACCTGGCCAATACCATCCTTACAGTGAAGCATGGTGGTGGTGGCAGCATCATGTTGTGGGGATGTTTTAAAGCAGCAGGAACTGGATGACTAGTCAGAATCAAGGAAAATATGAATGCAGCAATGTACAAAGACAAACCTTGATGTAAACCTGCAACAAAGCGCTCTGGACCTCATTCTGGGGCAAAGGTTTATCTTTCAACAGGACAACGAGCCCAATGAACATAGGATATGGACCTCAGGCCCAGAGATTACATCTTTCAAAACCAAATCAGTAATGTTTTCATACCCACTCACAACCACCCTTTTAAAATGCACTACCAGCAAGCTTGCCTTGTGTGCTTTATGCCATATTTGATAAGCCGTCAACACTTTTATTAACCTAGAGATTTCAATACAAAACTGTTGCTACAGGTTAAGAAGCAAGATAATCACAGTGTGGCTTTAAAAAAAAAAAAAAATATTGAAAAGAATGACAGGTTTATAAATAACTATGAGACTTGCCTGATCTATTTTAAGATATGGCGCAAAATCGCTTTCCCATCATAATATCAAAAAAAAAGAAAAAAAAAAAAAAAAGAAGAAGACGTACTAGACAAAAACACAGAACCAGGGGACTTTTAAGGTGGCTCAAGATCTCTTCTAACCAGACTCTATTTATAAATATAACCTGTATTTGTTTCAATATGAAATCATATCTAAAATACAAACTCCCAGATACAGAGATGTGGCATAAAGAGACACATATTATGCACCGAATAAGCTGGCATGCGTAAGGCATGGGCGTGTCTCAGTCCTAAAATGTATAAAACCCACCGAAAAAATTGCCCACGGGACTTTAACGAGGTACAACCACCAAATAAAATTAACAAAAAATATTTTATTAATACAAAAAACTAGAAATGAGTTACATACATTTAAAATCATATTTAGTACATAGTTATCAAATGCATCACCATCACCTAATACAGCAAAGCTAAACTTCCAAAGAACAGATGCCATGTACAAATTCTCTACGCATTTCGCAATATAAAAACTCGCCTCCTCAAGAGAGGTACAATAGACAAGGTTGCTAAGCAAAAAGAAAAAGAAGATCAAAAAAAGAATGGGAGGGAAAATCCGACTTGCAGATCATTTGGAGTCATGCTATGAACCTCCACAAATGTTCAATGGTATAATAATTGGATAGGTGAATCTTTCAGATAGAAATTAATAAAAACAGTCGGACACAATCACCCAATGGTCCACATGGTTCCCCCCGGGAGATGTGGAGAGGAGGGAGGCCAAATACTGACAAAGCAATTCCCTGTGACAGCAACACAGAGGACAGGGAGAAGTCAGCGCATGTGCTAAATATTTAAAAAAAGATTGTGATGAAGAAACCTCCATAAAGAAGGCAGTCCTATAAAGAGCTATCAGTTCCCAAATATTGTGCCAACTTTACTGGTAAGGGAAGACTGTGTGGGCTCAATCAAGTGAAATTAGAATTATAGGTGAATGGGAACAAGTGCAAGAAAGCATAACCAATGGCCCATTAAAGTAAGATGCATAAAGTGCCAGTTACATAAAGTGCAGATGTATGAAAAAAATATAAAAAGGAAAAGAAATGAAGTGATCACATAGCTTAAATATGTGACTGAATTGATAGGTGAAGTGGGGACGGAACATATATTATGCACCCATACTGGCTACCTGTTACCCACTACATCCAACCGGCCATATCTACAGTGCATCCGGAAAGTATTCACAGCGCTTAACTTTTTCCACATTCTGTTATGTAACAGCCTTATTCCAAAATTGATTAAATTCATTCCTTTCCTTAAAATTCTACAAACAATACCCCATTATGACAACGTGTAAGAAGTTTGTTTGACATCTTTGCAAAATTAAAAAAATAAAAAAAATAAATCCCATGTACAGAAGTATTCACAGCTTTAGCTCAATACTTTGTTGAAGCACCTTTGGCACCAATTACAGCCTCAAGTCTTTTTTAATATGATGATACAAGCTTGGCACACCTATTTTTGGGCAGTTTTTGTCTATTTTATCTATGCAGAACTTCTCAAACTCAATCAGGTTGAATGGGGAGCGTCGGTGCACAGTCATTTTCAGATCTCTTCAGCGATGTTCAATCGGGTTGAAGGCTGGGCTCTGGCTGGGTCACGCAAGGACCTTTATTAACTTGGCTGTGTGCTTAGGGCCGTTGTCCTGTTGGAAGATGAACTTTCTCCCCAGTCTGAGGTCCAGAGCACTCTGGAGCAGGTTTTAATCAAGGATGTCTCTTTACATTGCTACATTCATCTTTCCCTCGATCCCGACTAGTATCCCAGTTCCGGACACTGAAAATCCATGATGCTGCCACCACCATTCTTCACTGTAGAGATGGCAGTTTGGTGTGTATTGCTAGAGAGTTATGTTTTCTTGAGATAATGCATGTGATCAGCATAGAGCCAATCAGCACTGTCCAGACAGAGGGTCAGGGGTCCTGCAGCCTTATAGGACAATCAGGGGAGAATGAAAGCTCCTCCTACTAGCTTTAACCAGTGCTCAGCTGGAAACTGATAGAAGAAGAAGTCACAAGACTGCTCTACCTGCTAATGAGAAATGGTATTCAGCATAGTAATCTATTTCATTTCCATGTTCTGTGGTAGATCAGGGTCCTTGGTTTAGTAACACGTTAAGTTCAAGAGGCAGCAGGACACCATGTCATATACAGTCCTTAGAAATCAAAAGTAAACTAAAGGACTGAGCAGAAGAGAAGATGCAAAGCATGCACGGAATCCAGGAAGTTGTGAAAAGAGATGGCCAGCAGACAGGCAGTAAGCAAAACTTTAAAGATTTTTCAAGCAAGCTTATATTGGACGGTCAAAAATAACTATAATTTTTATTACGATGCTGATATTAAAAAATTAAAACTTATGTTTGAGTTTTTTTAATTGACATTGGTATTAGGATTAAAGTACAGGTAACCCCTTAACTGGATTACAGTTTTCCCTTTTTGCACCTCAGTGCTGCTGATTCACTTGCAGTCTATTTGCAGCCACTTTGGCCTTGTACACAAGACCTAGAATCTTGTCAGGAAAAACCCGTCGTTTTCCCTGATGAGATTATTGGCAAGAAACTCTTGGCGCCCGAGTGTACTGACTTTCATTTCAAAAGAACCGCGGTTTTCTTGAAAGGAAAGAACGCGGTGACATCATCGCGTATGACAAACATGCGCTTGTCACGTTCGATGCCGTCGCCGCCATCTTGCTTCACCCTACCTATGCCGTGGAAGCTACCGCGCATGCGTCAAAGTCAGTTCAAGCATGCGTGGGTTTCCACGGCGACAGATAGTATACACACACTCTCGGGTTGCTCGTCTGGAACAGGCAAACGAGAATCTCAACGAGAAAAAAAGAGAGCAGGTTCTCTTTTTTTCTCGTCAAGATTCTGGCCAGATTTCCAGACGAGAAACCTGAATGCCTCGTACACACGAACGGGAATCTCGGCAAGAAGCAGTTTTCTTGCTGGTTTTTGCAGAGAAACACGATCGTGTGTACGAGGCCTTTCTGTCTAAATACTTGCACTATATTGTAAGCTCAAAGAAGCTGCACTATGACTGCTAAAATCAGGTCAGGGGGATTTTTTATAAGGGTCATAAGGGTGGATTTACTAAAACTGGAGAGGGCAAAATCTGGTGCAACTGTGCATGGTAGCCAATAACATAAGCACTGAACAAACTGTTGCCGCTATATAAATACTGTATAATAACTTCAGCTTGTTTAATTAAGCATTGACAAAAACCTTTGCAGAGCTGCTTAAGGTTTTGCACTCTCCAGTTTTAGTAAATCAGACCCATAATGTTCTATACACATAGACCTACACATACGCACAGGTCATCCATAGCAACCTGTACAATTTAAATTAATAGAGAGAGACGGAAGGTAAAGCAAAGTGAAGAGCAATAAACGTGGGAAGGAAGATAAATGCATATAGCATAAAAAAAAAAAAAAGATCTACATTGAATATGCTACAGGTAGAAAATTAAATAAAGGGCCGCACTTTAAGATAATTAGATTCAGAAACACAATAAAAAAAAAAAAGCTTCAAAAGAAATATAGGTTTCCTTTAAATGAAACGGATTTTAAAGTGCTGTCATTAAATAAGTAACAAGCACATAAGAGGCAGGACTGGTAATGCATGTTCACTAAAAGGGAACTGAATTACTTGTACTCGTACGTAATAAATGGGTTTCTATGAAGAATAATAGCTGGAGATCTTCGGACAAGGAAAAAGAAACCCGTGGGATGAGAAGATTCATTAGACAAGTACCAGAGATATTCCCATTCATCTGTATGTTGGAGCAGATTTATTTAAAGACCAAAGAAACCCTACTAATTGGAGAGCAGCTTCTCCCAAACTGTGTCACAAATGGAGAAGACACACGTATTCCATGAACTAATCTAGGTCAGGCTTGAACATGCTGTGCTTGCCAGCTGTTTTATAGACATGGTCATATATTACAACATGTTAAGCAATATGAATCTTTCTGGTGTCCTTGAACAACATATCTCAGTATACTGTGCCAGCTTGACTTACAGATTGAAAAGGAAATGTAGACCAAGGACCTCCAAACACTGGTTTAGAAGTTAGATGTTTATGTCAGCAACGATTCTCCAATGAGAACATGAACTTCAGGCATAGAGAATCACATGTGAAAGGAAGGCTTTCTACCATAGCACCACACCATGTTTTTGTTCAAAACTCTACTGCAAGATTCCCCCCCGCCTGCAATCAGCACAGAATTGGGCATCTATGGCAACTCTTCATGGCAAATAGATGCTTGCGGATACGCCCCATGCAGCTTCCACATAAGAATAGCAGTCTACTGGCAAGCCTTCAGTTGTAACACCTCTCCATGAGGTCTTATGAAGAAACCCTTACACACTGCATTGTAGATTGCTCTCCATCAGCTTAGTGAGTACTGGTGATGGGGAGGAGGCAAGTAACAGGATCTTTGGCTATAAGACAGTGAAGTAGAGGGTGGCCGCCTGTACTTATTTATGTCAGTGGAAGGAAGGGTCCCATCATTGGTGTCAGTGGAAGGAAAAGTGATCCATTACTGGTGTCAATGGAAGGGATAGCGCCCAATCATTGGTGTCAGTGAAAGGAATAGCGTCCCATCAGTGCTGTCAGTTGGACGAACTGTGCCCCATCACTGGTATCAGTGGGAGGAAGAGTGCTCTATAATTGGTGTCAGTGGAAGGAATAGTGCCCCATCACTGGTGTCAATTGGAGAAATAGTAGGGCCAGATAAAAATAAGCAAAGGGCCACATCTGGCCCCCGGGCCATAGTATGGAGGTCACTGCTCTACACTGAAGCAGGTGCAGGATTCTGGTCATGTGCCCAGGAGTGGCTTCAGAATAGGCAAGTATAAGCATTGCTTCTTTTATGGGGTAGATAGAAGAGTTTTAAAACGTGGGTGAACGTGAGTCATCAATTTAACACAATAAGTTAGCTATCAGATGATAAAGTAAACTAAACACTTACTGGTGGGAAGGCATACATCAGTCTGAACATGGACCAAGGAATCACCAGGGTATTTGCCATGAGAGCAAGATGATCCCTGGGCCTGGCCACAAACCTGTCTAGTTTTTTTGTTGAATCTGGAGGCCATGATGTCCAGATCTGTTGTTCCCTATTTCTGACAGAGTATCAGGAAGATCTCTGGGTGGAGGGACCACAGTGCAGGCACTGGTGACACAGAAAGTACATTTGACAAATATAAACTCCCAGTATGCAGACGGAGTTGGAATGTGGTTCTCTGCCCAGAAGAGAATCAGGCATGCTTCCCTCAGAGCTGCCTCCCTTGGTGGTTTATGTAGGCCACAGAAATGTTGTTGTCTGACTGAACCCTGATTGGGTGACTATGCAGAAGAGACAGTTATATGGCTCAAATGTTGATAGGTAGAATTAACTTGTATGGAGGAGCTTAAAGCGGTGTTCCACTTGTTTTTAAGGTTATTAAAAATCAGCAGCTACACTTTTTGTAGCTGCTGACTTTTAATAGACAGACACTCATCTGTCCCCAAGGTCCAGCGATGCGGCTGCCGGAAGCCTCACTCCTCTCCCTCTCCTCCAGCATTGCAAGAGTGGGCACCCAGCTGCGACAGCTTGCGGTTTCACAGCCGGGTGCGCACTGCGCCTTCTCAGTGGTCGGGCAATCTTCTGGGACCTGCAATGTGTCCCAGATGATTGCAGGGAGGGAGGGGGAGAGGAGGAGACGCCTAGGTGGCGGGAGCGGAAGTGGGAGATGGGTACCTGTCAAAACTAGGTACCCGCTCCCTCCAAAAAAAATTACATGCCAATCGTGGTAAGGGGGCGAGGAGTGCTTAAAGCGGAAGTTCCACTTTTGGGGAACAGTAAAAACCAATATAAGAATATTTATATAGTCCAGCAATATAAACAAACAAAAATGTGATAAAGATCCTTCTAAATATCACCAGCACGAGTTTCCATTGAAGTGGATCTTTTTCACTTTTTTCCTTATAAAGATTGAATGGAAAGTCATGTGAAAGACTTATAATGTTTATGTTTACACAGTAGTTATTTATTGTATAGTATAAGTTATAAAACTGCATTATATAAGTATATTTCTTTATTTTGTGTTACGCCTGCTGAAAAAGGCAGGAGACCTCGGATTCAGATTAAGAATAAAACTGCTCATAAACTCTTTTCTGTGTACTTGCACCAGCTGAAATGTGTTTTTTTTTTTTTGTTAAATTGTACTTCTACTGTAAATTTTGTCCATAAAGTACTGCTTTTTATACTACATTGTGTCATTTATCTATCATTACGTACCGGGTTACATGCTTTCTTTTGTATACCATTTCATATAAAAAAATTGCCTTAAATGTTTTTAAAAAAAGAAGAAAAATAATAAAACTGCCCTTTAAAAGTGGTTCTAAAGGCTCAGGTTTTTTTAAGGCATTCTATGCCTTAAGGCAGGGATCCTCAAACTACGACCCTCCAGCTGTTGTAGAACTACCCCTGCTGTCACCGGATACACGGTCGCTATGCGTCCCACTGGATGATGGGATGACAGTCCTGCGGCACGGGCATGGTGAGGAAGAATTTGCAGATGGCAGCAGGGGAACGCTGGAAGTTGGGCATCTTTACATCTTCACACTACAGGTACACCCAGTTACCCCACCTACCCATCCCTTTATCTGCGATGGACAACAGTGCAGATGGGAAAAGTGGCCCATGGTAGTGAGAATAGTAAGGGGTTAAGAGTGTTCTGGCCTGTTATATATATATATATATATATTATATATATATATTATATATATATATATACACACACACACACACACACACATACATACACACACACAGACACACACATACATACATTTAAAGGGGGTCAGAGAGAGGTCCAGGTACTATTACTTTTGGTTCTTATGCCGCAAACACACCATCACTTTATGTGATGAAAAAAAACGACACTTTCTGTGAAGTAAAAAATGACGTTTTTGAAACTTCAATTTTCAAAGACGAAGTTGCCTACACACCATCGTTTTTCTCACAATGTTCTTGCAAAGTGAGGTTACGTTCCACCACGTTTTACCATTGAAGTTTGCTTCATAAGTAGCTTCTGGGCATGCGTGGATGAAAAAACGTCTTAGAAAACGACGTTTTTTGCTACACACGGTCAATTTCTGTGAAGTAAAAAGTGCACTTTTGAAAAACGACACATAAAATTGAAGCATGCTTCAATTTTTTTTGGTCGTTTTTTACAAGACATAAAACGACGTTTTCCCCCACACACAGTCAATTAAAGTGACGTTTTTAAAAACGTCATTTTTTTTCATCACATAAAGTGATGGTGTGTACGCGGCATGAGGAAGAGGGTTTGCCCTCACAACGTGCAAGCCGTAGCTGTAATCTATGTTGTCTGGACTCTCCTGCTGTTTGGTTCCAATAGGAGACCTTTCGGAGGCATCTATCACTTTGATGGAGTGATGTTTATGCTTGTTTTTTTCTTGGTTTGTGAGTATTCATGACTTTTTACACAATTTTAATTAAATCTAGCCATTGGTAAGCACTAGGTTGGTGCGCCCTTCTTTTCATTTTACATTGTAGAACTACACATCCCATGAGGCATTGTAAACACACTGACATTCACAGACATGACTAGGCATGATGGAAATTGTAGTTCCTGAAAAATTGGAGGCCGTAGTTTGAAGACCCATGCCTTAAGGTAAAAAACCTTTCCAGCCCCCCTAATACTTACCTGAGCCCCATCTCGATCCAGCGATGTGCATGAGAGCAGCAGCTCTGCCAGGTCTCGTTCTCCTCATTGGCTCACACAGCAGCGAGAGCCGTTGGTGCCTGTTGCTGTCAATCAAAGCCAGTGAGCCAATGAGGATAGAATAAGGGACAGGGCCAAGCTGCGCTCTGTTTGTGAATGGACAGACACACAGAGCACATTTTGGGAGTGCCTCGAGTGCCTTCATAACAAGCAGCTTGCTATAGGGGGCAATCGGGGGGGGGGGGGGGGGCAAGACAGTTAGCGGGGGACCCCAAAAAGAAAAGAATCGGGGCTGCTCAGGCAAATATAACATATTTGAATCTGAATGTCAAGTGGCTTGCTGCGCAGTAGCAGGGCTTGTAGTCTGAATACACCGGAGAATGCTTCTTGTGACGCACTGGCTATTTAAAACCCTTCACTACGTCGGGGAGTACGCAATACATCACGCTCAGTTCATTAGTGGCTGTGAGTAATGAGCACACACACTAGCTTTATGGCCGTCTTTGTGTGCCCTGGCTGCACTTTGCCTGGGATCTCAGAGTCACCCATTTAATTACACACGTTTGTGTGTCACCGACAAGCGTGTGGCTGACCTGCTTCATCAAATGCAATAAATCACAGTGGTTTAACCCCTCTTTGGTCTCTTTACAGATATTAAAAAGTCACAGGATTTCAGGCAGTGCGATAAAAAAAAAAAAAAAAAAAAAAGAAACATCCCTAGTTAGCAATGACTTGTTGAATTACATTTAAATATCAAACTTTTAATCAATGTGTGTCAACTATATCCTACTGCACTTCATTATTTTGCCTGCTTTAACAATATTGAATATAAAATCGGCTGTGAGTTACTGCATGATGATCTTTGCACTACATTGCAATATATATATATATATATATATATATATATATATATATATATATATATATATATATCTATATCTATCTATCTATCTATCTATCTATCTATCTCCCCATAGCACACTGTATATGTTACATAACCTTTTGCAAAAAATAACTCCAAATAGGGCACTGGGGAAGGAGCAGATTTTGAAAATTCACTATACTTTCCCTTTAATATCAAAAATGCACAAAGGATTGATACATGCCTATGCCCACATGTTTCGGCAAATACAGTACTTACTCTACTGTACAAAAAACATTGCAAGTCTATGAAATGTATAAATCCACCAAAGGAGATCCAATTGTTGCCAACATCCCGGTATGAGAAATTATATACGAAGAGTACCCCCCATTACAGGTACTTGGGACTTTAAAGGGGTTGTAAAGGTACAATTTTTTCCCCTAATTAGCTTCCTTTACCTTAGTGCAGTCCTCCTTCACTTACCTCATCCTTCCATTTTGCTTTTAAAATGTCCTTATTCCTTCTGAGAAATCCTCACTTCCTGTTCTTCTGTCTGTAACTCCACACAGTAATGCAAGGCTTTCTCCCTGGTGTGGAGTGTCGTGCTCGCCCCCTCCCTTGGACTACAGGAGAGTCAGGACGCTCTCTACGTTGCAGATAGAGAAAGGAGCTGTGTGTAAGTGGGCGTCCTGACTCTCCTACACATTTTCCATGTCCTCGATCTTAATTTTAATGTGCAACTTGATTTTATTTTAGAATGTTTTATGGTGGCCATACTCTGCATGGAATGCCCCTGATGAAAGGACTCTCTATTGGTCCTGAAACGCGTCAGGCTCAAAATCAAAGGAACCATATATACATGATCTAATTCTGCATTTGTTTTTATGCAAGTGATACATGGTAATGTATGCACCATATTTTTTATATTAATCAAATTTATACTTTCTCATAATCTGTCTTTGATCAGTTGCCCTTAAAGTCCCAAGTACCTGTAATGGGGGGGGGGGGGGGTACTCTTCATATATACATTGTAAGTCTGAGCAGTGTTGCCAACCTGGCAGCCAGTAAATGGTTTGCGGAAGACAAGCAGACTAAGGACATGGATTACTGGAACCATGTCCTGTGGTCTGATGAGACCAAGATAAACGTATTTGGTTCAGATGTCAAGCGTGTGTGGCGGCAACCAGGTGAGGAGTACAAAGACAAGTGTGTCTTCCCTACAGTCAAGCATGGTGGTGGGAGGGTCATGGTCTGAGGGCTGCATGAGTGCTGTTGGCACTGGGGAGCTACAGTTTACAGTTCATTGAGGAACCATGAATGCCAACATGTACTGTGACATACTGAAGCAGAGCATGATCCCCTCCCTTCAGAGACTGTCCCGCAGGGCAGAATTCCAACATGATAATGACCCCAAACACACCTCCAAGACAACCACTGCCTTGCTAAAGAAGCTGAGCGTAAAGGTGATGGACTGGCCAAGCATGTCTCCAGACCTAAACCCTATTGAGCATCTGTGGGGCAACCTCAAACGGAAGGTGGAGGAGCGCAAGGTCTCTAACATCCACCAGCTCTGTGATGTCATCATGGAGGAGTGGAAGAGGACTCCAGTGGCAATCTGTGAAACTCCGGTGAACTCCATGCCCAAGAGGGTTAAGGCAGTGGTGGAAAATAATGGTGGCCACACAAAATATTGACACTTTTGGTCCTCTATGTTCCTGGTAACAGTTTTTTTGTTAGGTTATGCATTACATGTTCATATGCTGTTTCTTCACATGCTTGTCAGAAGATGCCCCTGTGTGGGCAAACCATGGCCTGCTATGATTCTTGAAACTTTAATAGAAATATTGAAACAGAAAAGATTGCCACTTTGGGCCCAACTTGGACATTTTCACTTAGGGGTGTGCTCACTTTTGTTGCCAGTGGTTTAGACATTAATGGCTGTGTGTTGAGTTATTTTGAGGGGACAGGAAATGTACACCGTTATACAAGCTGTACACTCACTACTTTACATTGTAGCAAAGTGTCATTTCTCCAGTGTTGTCACATGAAAAGATATAATAAAATATTTACAAAAATGTGAGGGGTGTACTCACTTTTGTGAGATACTGTATATTGTTTTTAAATAGCAATCAAATATAATACACAAGCCGCTGTAGCAAACCAAGAGCCTGTTCACACTAGAATGCCATGTGGGTAACCTGTATTTGGTGCCAGTTTCCTGCACCGCATTAAAATCGCACTGTCCTTGCAATCTGCAGCAGATGTTGGTGCAAAGTTAAGGACACCCCAAGTGCGGGTCACATGGTACAAATGTACGATGCAATCCGGTTACAGTGGGTTTCCAAAAGTAGTGCATGTGGTGCGATTTCAGCCCGTTCAAAATTCAGGGCTGCAAAATCAGCAAACGGGGGTGTTCACATGCTGCGGTTGTGACGCTGCAAAAATGACTGCTCCTATTGCATTCAAGTGAATGGAGAAGAACAGCAAATGCCCTGCAACTGCGTGTAATGCAGGAATTAGCAGCGTGTTGGTGAGGCAATTATGGGGTTAAAATAGGTGGTATGGCAGCATCACATTGCCTACTCACCACTTGTCAAACGCCTCTGAAAAGCGATTCGAAAGTCTAAACATAACCTTAGTCACCAACCCAAGAATGCAGATATGGACCTCTGACTTTTCTCAGACTTTGACTTGCTCCCAATATTTATTTAAAGCAGAGGTCCAACTAAATGATTTTTTTTTTTAATAGTCAGCAGCTACAAATACTGCAGCTGCTGACTTTTAAAATAAGGAGACTAACCTGTCCAGGGTGCTCACGATGTCGGCACCCAAAGCCGAGCTACCGCTCGGCTCTGGATGCTGCCGCCGCCATTTTCAATGGGCGAATCAGGAAGTGAAGCCTTGCGGCTTCACTTCCTGGTCCCCTACTGCACATGTGTGAGTCGCGCTGCGTGATCCTAATGGTTCCTGCTGTCTTCTGGGACCTGAGTGTTTCCCAGAAGACAGCGAGGGGGGGTGCCAAATGTGACACTGGAGGGGGGGGGGAGGGTTCTGAAAAGCAGAAGTTATGATTTAGGGTGGAACTCCGCTTTAAGAAAGGTTTACTTAGAGGCTGGGTTTACACCTAAGACGAATGTGGCTGACAGCAGAAGTCCGGTGCGTCCCTGTTCTCCATTTTTGCCTGAATTCAGACCTGAAACAGCCGCCCCAGAGATAGGTGAACTGGCTCCATTGAGAGCCGGTCACAATCTCCTGTCATACAAACTGGATGCAGAAAACCCACATCCAATTCACAAAGGTGTAAACCCAGCCTAAATGTCAATTCCCACATATGTCTTTTCATAACCTTTTTATTTTTTAGCTGAAATTATCAATCTTTTCGTTAAATACTGTTTTTTTGCATACAGAAAAAGCTTTTTGGTACAGAATACTCTCAGGACATAGATCATTATGGGTTTTCTTAGGACCGAGTACTGCAGTAGCTGGTTGCTTTCATATCCTCTTTGTCCTTTAAATTTCTGTATAAAGCCTGAACAGACAGGGGTGGGAGGGGGGTTTATTGCACTAATTCATACACATGTTTTTTTTTACTTTAGCTTGAACTATTGAGGTCTGTAGATAGCAGACTGGTTACAACAGGAGGTCAGGAGAAACTGGAAACTATATAAAAAAATAAAAAAAAAAAAGGCTAAAAACGCCACCTGCTGGCTGGCTGATTGGCCGAAGCTGCGATGACGTCCCCCCCCGCAAATGCGCGCGGGAGCCGCCGGTCACGGCACTGGCCCTGAAGAAATGGCACAAGCTGTTTATTTAGTGCGCATGCGCCGATAACGTTGGCGCAAGCCTATATGGCAAATATCTCCTAAACCGTGCAGGTTTAGGAAATATTTACAGTATCTACAAGTAAGCCTCAATATAGGCTTACCTGTAGGTACAAGTGTAACTAGGGTTACAACCACAAAATAAAACAAATTTACATTTATCATTTTAAACATTATAAATCATTATAAAGAAATAGACTGTTAAAAACCACTACACGTTTACCTCACATCTAACCTGATACCTTTCTTTTCCACTATATGCTGTTTTTTTGCTCTTTCCGTGGTACACATTTTGCTGTGCAACAATATGTACTTTTCCAACATTTTGTATGTACCGGTAATACTTATTTTTGTTTATAACACTTACTTTTTTTTTGCAGAAACAGGAGATATTGCTGCTACATAAACTATTAATTATAATTTCACACTTACTCGGAGATCAGCCTCTTTGCCCAGGATATCATACAGTGATGCTCCTTTGGAGGTGATTTCAGATGCAAGCTGTCTGGCCATCTTCAGGTCTGTGATCTGCAGAGGAAATGACACAAAAAAAACAAGTGTGACCTCACTGCTGTCAGGGATTGTAATTCATCAGTTAAAAACACTGGAAGGATATATGCAATAGGATAACCTTAAAGAAACACTAAAGGCAAACTTTTTTTTTTAAAATAACAAACATGTTATACTTACTTCCACTGTGCAGCTCGTTTTGCACAGTGTCCCCCCTAACCCTGTCTTCTGGGGTCCCTCGGCAGCTGTCTCGGCTCCTCCTCGCAAAAGCTTTCCACCTTCATGCGAGCGAGCATGGTGGAAAGCTTTTGCGAGCGCGCTCCCGTGATATAGCGGCGGGCATAGCCGCCGACTGTATCACTCGGCCCCGCCCCCCCGGTGTGCCGCGTCATCCACTGTGATTGACAGCAGCGCCAGCCAATGGCTGCACTGCTATCAATCCGTCCAGCCTAGCCAATCAATGGCCAGGCTGGGAACCGAAGAGGATCACGTGGACGCGCGCGGGACTTTCGAGGGGTCAGGTAAGTAAAACGGGGGTTCGGGGGGGGGGGGGGGCCTGTACTGTCGGATGTTTTTTCACCTTAATGCATAGGATGCATTAAGGTGAAAAAACATTTACCTTTACAACCCCTTTAACAAATTGTCTTCCATATTGGTATGTACTGCAATGATAACAGAATAGGAACATTGGGAAGTCGAATTACATGCAGTGTTTGTGTGGGAAAATCATCACTACTGTAGATTGACTATTGATTCTGAAGTGCACTAATCAGTCTGCAGTCCCTGTGTGTCACGAGACAATCTGAGAACTTCTGTACATAATTCTTACAGAAAAAACTGTATACAAGCTCTCACTGCATTCAGAGAAATACATTATACAGAACACATCATCTGATTTCAGATACCTAAACAAACATATTACAGACATTATAGGAAAATATTTTGTGCAAATTACTATTATATTACAGACCTTGCTGTTGTGTAAAATCTTTGGACCTTCACAATTATGTTATAACCCAATGACAAATATGCATCATTGGATCCTCCCCGCCAGTTTATTGTTCCTATTGGAAAAGTCACCTGACCCCAGAGTGGCATGTCAGACCACAATCCCAGGAATTTCAGAGCTCAGGAGTGAAGACCTGTCATGCTGCTGAAGGGATGGAATGGAATGGGGACTATCTAGTTATAGGAAAGGGTAAGGCTCCTTGCTGGTCTCCTAATTTTCAAGTGATGGACTAAGTGCAATCATTTTTAAAAAGAAGCATTGCTAGACCATCAACCTTCTTCCCATCTGGACATTGTCTGTCTTCACACTGGCATAGAAATTGGCTGCAACACCATTTGTACTCGCCGATGATCTCCCATACCAAAATAAGAGCATCAGCATCGGAGATAAATCCAGCGTTCACTAGAAGATCACTGAAGGCAAACATGTATGAAGACAACAGAAAATACATTTATTCTCTGCAATTATGTGCAAATGGACTCCGAAAGCTTTTGGGTGCAGAGACCCTGTGAATCCTAAAAAGGTGCCGGTCCAAATGTTTGGCAGTGGACCCATTTAGTGCACAGAGAAGATGACATCAGAGGTGTGTTGGTACTTTCGGTCAGGGCCGCCATCAGGGGGGGTACAGGCAGTACACCTGTAAGGGGCCCGGAGGTCCCCAGGGGCCCAGATGGCAACCCTTTTTTTAAATGGAGGTCCACAGGGGCCCCAGGACCCCCCTTTTTTCTTATAAAATTTTTTTTTATATATTTTTATTTTATTTTTTATTAAAAGGGACAATATTTTTTTTTTTTTTTTAGAGGTCCGGAGGTCCCCAGGGGCCCAGAGGCCCCCCCCCCTTTTTTTTTTATAACAAAATATATATATATATATTTTAATATATTTACATTTTTATTAAAGGGCCTATTTTTTTTTTTTTTTTTTTAGGGGTCCGGAGGTCCCCAGGGGCCCAGAGATCCCCAGGGCCACGGATGGCAACCCCCCCTATATTCTTTTTTTTAATTAAAGGGCCCAGGAGGTCCCCAGGGCCCTGGATGGCAACCTGAAGCTGTGTAAGGGGCCCCATCAATTAAAGGCAATTTTTGGAGATGGATTATAACACCTGTCAATTTGTATTGCATTCTGTACAGGGCAGGACTTAGGGTGGTGGGGGCCCCTGGGCTAGAGTCACTGAGAATAAAATTAGAGATCACGATTCTGAAGTAAACCCCGGCCGATTTTTAAAGTTTTTCAATTATTAAGTTATAACAGCTCATCGCAATGAAATTATATATATATATATATATATATATATATATATATATATATATATATTACCTTTTTTAGGATGTTTTAGTACTCTGTATTTCCAGGTATCTCAATCGCCATTCGTACTGCTGTTATGTGATCCAAATTATGACGTCGCTTCCGCCCTTACTGTGTCCCTGTCGTAATCTTGCGCATGTGCCGTTGCACCGTAACCATTCGTTGCTGTGTCTGCGGCTTTCTTTCACTCCCCTTTTGCGACGTCTTCTTTAGTCACATGGGGGAGTATCAGGAAGAGTGGAAGGAGCTAAACACTGCAAGACTTCTCTGTGCCGGACAGAGGGGAAGTTCTCACAGACTGCATTCCGGCAAGCTTTAAATGCCGGTTTAGAGGGGCTAATGTGCGCAAGCGCGGTGACGTCATGCAAATGAACAGCTGCCTATGTTATGGGCTATTTTTTAAGACAATGTTGTGTCCGAGGGTTTACATTACAACCACTTTAAATGACTGGCATATTACTGAAAAAAATTAAACGTAAGAAGCCCCCTATTGGGCGGGGCCCATGGGCTTGCGCCCAGTTAAGCCCAATGGTAAGTCCAGCCCTGGTTCTGTACCACCGAGGGAGATTCACCCTCTCTAAATGTCCTGTTTTATCCTTCTCATTGAAAGTGAAAGTAAAAGCAAATCCCAAATTTCAGGTTGTCCTCAGAAAAGAAGTAGAGAGAAAATCTTTCAATGGGGACACTAGATCTGGTGACCTGGGGGTCCCCACTGAATTACCTTAATTTACCGTTGGCTAACAGGAAGTAAAAGGGAAATCTCTGCAACGGGGCACAGTTTGCAAAAAAAAAAAAAAATAGAGGTTATGCCTATAGTTCTACTTTAATCAATTAGCTGAAAATAGTAAAAGAACATGAGACAAACAGCAAATTATTACTGGCCTTGTTTCCCAGGTCAAACTTGAAAGTGGATGTGTCTTCCTCCCCAGGCTGGATAGTGTCAATCCCTTTGGTTTTCATAGCGTTGTACAAGACCGTGGTTACCTTCAGCAGCTCCTTTACAGAGTATCCATCTGCCTGGTACAGTTTCTTTGTGTTCAGTTTAATGTGGGCTTTGGTGGCCTGCAACAAAAAACAAACATACTTTCACACTTTCTTCTGCACCAAACTATAGTTTATATAAACCCTACCTGGGTGACATTTTTATCATATATTTTTTGTTTATTTTAGAAAATACTGGTACTTCTACTTTTTCATCCTCATCTACATCTCAGTACTGTTGTTGAAGTCTACATGTGTGTTCTCCAGCAGCAGGGTGAATATGAGTTAAATCAAATCGATTTAAATCATGGATTTATATCAACTCAATATAAATCATAATTTTTAACCACTTAAGCCCCGGACCTTTAGGCAGCTAAATGCCCAGGCCAGGTTTTGCGATTCGGCACTGCGTCGCTTTAACAGACAATTGCGCGGTCGTGCGACGTGGCTCCCAAACAAAATTGACGTCCTTTTTTTCCCACAAATAGAGATTTATTTTGGTGGTATTTGATCTCCTCTGCGGTTTTTATTTTTTGCGCTATAAACAAAAATAGAGCGACAATTTTGAAAAAAATGCAATATTTTTTACTTTTTGCTATAATAAATATCCCCCAAAAACATATATACATTTTTTTTTCCCTCAGTTTAGGCCGATACGTATTCTTCTACCTATTTTTGGTAAAAAAAAAAAAAAAAAAAAAAAAATCGCAATAAGCCTTTATCGATTGGTTTGCGCAAAATTTATAGCGTTTACAAAATAGGGGATAGTTTTATTGCATTTTTATTATTTATTTTTTTTCTTTTTACTACTAATGGCGGCGATCAGCGATTTTTTTCATGACTGCGACATTATGGCGGACACTTCAGACAATTTTGACACATTTTTGGGACCATTGTCATTTTCACAGCAAAAAATGCATTTAAATTGCATTGTTTATTGTGAAAATGACAGTTGCAGTTTGGGAGTTAACCACAGGGGGCGCTGAAGGAGTTATGTTCCTAGTGTGTGTTTACAACTGTAGGGGGGTGTGGCTGTACGTCTGACGTCATCGATTGTGTCTCCCTATAAAAGGGATCACACGATCGATGACACCGCCACAGTGAAGCACAGGGAAGCCATGTTTACACATGGCTCTCCCCGTTCTTCAGCTCTGGGGAGCGATCGCGAGGGGGCGGATAGAAACGAATAGCCGTGCCCTCATCCCGGATCGCTCCCCGACGATTTCCGACCGCCGCATGTACCAGGGGGGGTCCCGATCGGACCCCCAACCCACGGAAAGGCAAGGACGTACATGTACGCCCATCTGCCTGTATGTGCCATTCTGTGGACGTACATATACATGCGGCAGTCGTTAAGCGGTTAAAAGAGAAACTGTCATCTGTCCTGCAGTGGCTCCTCCTCTGACCCGCTGTTGACTCATTCACCTTAATAGGACGCCTGGTGATGCGGCAGTGACACAAGGTGAGGGACGTGGCGGCAGCAGGTGAGTGGATGCCCGCTAACAGGCGCTGCCATGGTGGATCTGAAATGACAGGTCCTTTTCAAATGTAAGGACTCATTCTAGCTGGTAGTTAGAATCTTTATTATTTGCAAAGAAATTGAAGGTTTCCTATTTAGAATAATAAGCCGTCAGGTTAGTAAAACAGCGATTTCAGAACCGATTCAGTCATATAGTTTGTAGTGTACATAGATTTACAAAACAATGGGATAAAAGGAATGTTCCTGAACTTTGTTTTATCTCATGGTTACTGTAAAATTGTGTGAATGCATCAATGCAGTGCATGTTATCTCAGCTTGCATTTATTGAATGAGTTTAACAAAAATGTAAATATTGCAGAATACACAGCCTCACGGTACAAAACTAAGCTTCATTTCATGCTGAATACAGTAAATCATTAATGTATCCCAAATAGAAAACCATCTTTAGATTTTTTTACTCCAAAAGCATTTTATTAAAGTAAATTTGATAAAAAGCTGCAGTGGCTGCATATTATTGTTAAGGGTGGGCTCCCTAGCTTCACCCAGAGGCACACATGACAGAGTGACAACACAAAAGAGCAACTGGGAGACGGGGACAAAGAGTTGTCACCCAAAACAGGACATGAGCAAAGAAGACAGAAAGGCATTATTTTTGTAAAAGTTGCAGATTTAGGCCCCTTGCACACTGGGTGTCATAATTTACAGAATTTTACTCAGGAACTTGTGACGCCAATGTGCAAGGGGCCAAAAACTGTGTGTAAAGACCTGAGTAATGTTGAGTAACAGCAAGTCAAGGTCTGTACGCATATAGACAAGTATAGACGAGTAAGGCTTGCCATACACGGTTCGAACCGTTAATGGGCAGGCTGAATGTACCAAGTTGATCGATCGGCACAACCAGCCTGCCAGATTCTCTTGCAATTATCGCTAGCGGCTGCTATAGCCACTATCAATAATCAGTATCTTTTCCCAGCGGGGACGGCCTCCCTCACCGCCATCAACACAGTTTGTGTTGATGGAGGAATCGAGCAAATATCTTTTCTGCAATCCGTGAGCTTTTTTCAAAATAGACGCTTTTTTTTGTTTATAGAGCAAAAAATATAAACCGCAGAGGTGATAGAAAACCACCAAAAGAAAGCTATATTTGTGGGGAAAAAGAAAAGGTTTACATTTTGCTGGGGTACAGTGTCGCATGACCGCGCAATTGTCAGTTAAATCGACCTAGTGCCATATTGCAAAAAATGGCCCGATTTAAGGGGGCAAATCTTCCGGGGCTTAAGCCTCGTACACACGCTCGGTTTATTCGGCAAGAACCAGCAAGAAAGCTGCTGGCAGAGCTTTCTTGCTGAGTATACCGTGCGTGTGTATGAGGCTTTCAGGTTTCTCATCAAGAAAACTGCCTAAAATCTCGACGAGAAAAATAGAGAACCTGCTCTCTACAGGCATACCCCACTTTTAAGTACACAATGGTACCAGAGCATGTATGTAAAACGAAAATGTACTTAAAGTAAAACAATACATGTTTTCACTTCAAGGGTGTATTGGGGGTCAGGAGCTATAGTGGAGGTGTCAGGGGCACACTGGAACAGCTTCAGCTCCTTCTACTACGGCTGGAAAATGTCTGTACAGTACTTGTAAGGCACTTTACATACACTCGCAAGGACATACCCGCGAGTGTATGTAAAGTGAGTGTATTTAAAGTGGTTGTGATTCTCGACAGTGTTTTCCTGCCGAGAAACCTGAGAGTGTGAATACTTACCTGTCGCCGTTGAAACCCGCGCATGCTCAAAATGACTTAGACGCATGCGCGGTAGCTTCCTAGGCATAGGTAGGGTGCAGAAAGATGGCGGCGAGGGCATCGAATGTGACGAGTGCATACTCGTACGCGATGGCGTCACTACGTTCTTGCCATTCAAAAGAACAGCGGTTCTTTTGAATGGAGTGTCTGTACACTCGGCCTGACGAGATTCTGGCCCATGTGTACAGGGTGTGTAGAGTGCTTCAAAGCAGAGTTCGGCCGGAAAAAAAAAGTAAAGTAAAGTCAGCAACTAAAAATACTACAGCTGCCGACTTTTAATATTAGGACACTTACCTGTCCTGGGCATCCGAAGTCGATCTGTCCCTTGACTCTCGGGTGGAGGCACCGCCATCTTCGGTAAGGGAATGAGGAAGCGAAGCCTTGCGGCTTCACTTCCTAGTTTCCTGTTGCGCTGCGCGATCCCACTGGTCCCTGCGTGTCTGCCAGAAGACAGCGGGGGGGGGGGGGGGGGGGTTGAAGTAGACACCGGACAGGACGCCGAGGCGACCTATGCCTGGAAGTGGGAGCAAATACCTGGATTACATTTGGCACCCTGAAAGGTGCCAAATGCGAGACTGGGGGGGGGGTTGGAGGATTCTGAAAAGCGCAAGTTCCATTTTTGGGTGGAACTCCGCTTTAAGTGGTTAAACTAGTGTAAACATGCTTGTAGAAGAGTAAACACGTGTATGAAAGTAAATTACTGCACTCAAATAATTTTTTATTCGTTTACTGCCCTGTACTCAACGCTGTATTACTGATCTTTACTCAGCTGTGCAATGTCCTAAAAGTACATTAACAATTGAAAAATGATATGAGATTTTATCAAATGGGTTTTCATCAACATACAAAATGTTCACACGAAAATAATGTGCTGGATCCAAGGCACTTCAGAGAGAAAGAGAAGCAGTCAATGATCAAATGTCACACAAAGATAAGGCCATGGAGAGTTGATTTTGCCTCCTTGTCCATCAGGAAAGATAAGAAAAAATATTTCTGTGCTGCTTTTCAAAACATACGAGAGCAAAGCCTCAAACTGTCTTAGATGAGTTAGAATGGAATTGTATCTCGGTGCAAATTAACCGTACACCAGAGAAAGGATTTTCCCGTTGAGACATCTTTTGCCAAGTTCCCAAAAGATATTTTTTTTTATCCAATTATGAAGGAGCTGCAGAGCACAACTGAGAATACAGAGTTTATTTAACTTTATTTTAACAGGGTCCCAGCATTCCATATAAAATTCATCTTTTCTAAAATGCATATTAAAAGTTTTATACAATGTAAACCTCATACAATCAAGGTTTTAAATATGGTACATGTAGTTACAAACTGTCTGCACTTTAAACCATATGTGGCTGGATAAAGAAGTTAACAATTTTAATTTAGCTAAAATACATTCCAGTTGCATTATTGCAAAAGATGTGCAAAACTTTACAGTTTTCCTTAAAAATCAGACACTCCTGAGTAGAAAAGCCTGCACTATGCCAGCAGATGCAGCATGGCACCCTTGTGCTCTGTGGTCAATGATCTCTTTGCTGCACACCCGCTACTGAGTCAGAACTTTCCAATCAGCAGGAGCATGGAGCATAAGCTTTGCTGAATGGAGAAGTACAGATCTGACTACAGGTATATTTTTGGACCTCTAAAATGAGACAACTGCTTTCACACAGAGAGCAAGGGTTCTAAGCTGCGGCTGCTTATAGGGCAGGCAGTTGATACTCCCTCCATGTTCCCCTCCTCATTGGGCACCAAGGAAGGGTCATATGAAATACAGCTTATCTAGACAAGCTCATTATGTACATGAACATTTGGCTCTTAAAAAAAATGTATAGTGCATTCAAATACCGTAAATCTGCCTTCAGAAGACACTTCCTGGTCTCCCTCCCGCGGGACTGGGCGTGTCTCCTCTCTTCCCCAGCTCCCCAGTGTGTGCTGGGAGTGGATCGCAATTTCTCCTGAACGACGAAATCTCGCGGGATTTCTCTCGTCACGTGACGCAAGAAGCAGGTCACGCGACGAGGGCGGATCTAATTCCGCCATTTTAATTATTGGCAAATGGGTAAATCCATCAACACTGCTCATGCGCGGGAAAGAGTGGTGAATGCTGGGATATCAGCATTCACCGGCTTGCCGGAAGTATTTGCTTGTGGGCTTCACAATGCCCACAAGCAAGATGGAACATTCCAGGAGGAATTTTTATAAAGTATCATCTACGGCCGATTGACAGTGCGGGGGAATAGAAACAGAAGACAAGTGAGTACAAGCTTGACAAATCTAAATCCCGTAGATGCACAGCAAAAAAAAAACTATGCAAAACCCCCGCTATAATCGGTTAAAGGTGATATAACCCGTTAGTATTTGGTTCCCGCTAGAATATTGAAATATGCTTCTGATTACCCTGGAGCTTTTTTTCACGGCTGTTCAGAGTCTGGCACTCAACTTTATCTTTGGTAGAATTGCCCAATTAATCTGGAAGGCAGTTTTTGACTTGGCCTCCAAAATCTTTGTTACACCTATATAGCCCAATCCTGCTACTGCCCTATTAAAAACTTAAAACCTGATGGGATCACACAGAATCAAATGTTGCCCTCTTTCTTTTACAGCGCCTAACCACCACAAAACAAACTATTGCTGAGGCATTGAAAAAATATATTTTTTTTAATTCTAGCAGAAACCATACACAACTAATAAAGCTTTTATTAAAGCGGTTGTAAACCCTCCTATCTTTTTCAGCTAAGGAAGCTGCCATCTTGGCCTTTGTTCAATCTTCAACTGCCATGAAGCTGCACATGTGATCAGTTATGACACCAGCCATTGGATGGTTTGACAGTTTGGTTGAGAGCACAACCAATGTGCAGTTAGCATTCCCGGCATGCCGGGAATGTTAACAGTTTTTTTAAGTGTTACATCGATGGGTTTACAACCGCTTTAATGCTAAAATGGAAGCAAATCGAAAGAGATTGAATTGGTCAATTTGAGAAACTCTGGCTTCTTTGGGTTAAGCATTGTTTACCTCCAGACTTTGATGACATACCATTATTGCCTTGGTAATTTTACCCTATTTGCCTTGACTATAATTTCTATTCATTTAGGATCGCATCACTACTTGTACATGAAGAACCAATTCATTACATCCAGCTTAAAGGACTCTAGTGTGGATTGCGTACATTTTATCTTTCCATCTGATACATATAAGTATGGACTTGAGAGATGGTGTTTTTTTATTATTTATTTTTATTTCCTTAGATCAAGAATTGAGTTCAACTGGCTAGTAATGTTTTTTTATTGCAAATGTTTTTAGTGCTCAAACAAAGCACCTACTCATATTATCTTATTACTTTATAAATAGATCTTAGACTCAGGATGACAAGAATTGCAGTCTCAAAGGGAACCTGCTGTTTTGCCCTATATAAACCCATTAGCTGCACATACTGACCTTTCCTTCTCTCTCTCTCACCACTCCATTAGACCACCATGAGAAAAGTGAGTAGCTATTTAAGTGGTGGTGTCAACACATTATATTGCAATATTCTTTCACAGGGTTTACAGTGTGATTTTTGTTCCGTTGTTCTCGCACCATGCCACCATTGTGTTAGGAGCACAGAAAGTATACCTTGCAGAGGGTACGGGTCAAACCTCTCAACAGAATTGAGGACTCTCTTCTTGCCAACTTGTGGAACCTTTCTAATCGGCACGACATGAGTTTCACAGATTTAAAAAAAGGTTCCTGCACTTTTGGTTCGACGTGCACAGACTTCTGTTAAAGAAGTTGTGCGAAAGTCGTGCCAAAGTCACTTTACGGTCTGAGTTCAAAGTCGCACAGTGTGACACAGTGTGCTTACGTGTGCTTTCTTCTGGAACTTTGATTTCCTGTCGTGGCTCAAAAACTGCCAAGTTCACCGATATCTTAACAAACTGATCCTAAAAATTGGTGAAATGTGTACATGTATGGCTGGGGTTTGGATGTTATATTTTAAACTCCATAAAAGTAGCAATGGACAAGAGTGGTTCTAAATATTCTGCAAACCTCTGTTGAATTTAATAGAATAAATAAAGTTAGGGTTGGGATTTTAATATGTGTACTAGGAATATATCCTATTCTAGTTGCTTGACATCATACTTATGTACTCGGCTTTTCATAACAGAGTTACCCATTTTAAAAATAAAATTTGATATTTAGCAATATTGAAAAGTGTTATACAATTCTGAAGATTAATTTTAACAATCTACATAAATAAAAATGTGTTTACCTTTTGGCGAAGGGTCTACTTGGGGAACAGTTATGCTCTCTTACCTCCTATTATGTACAGAATAAGCTACCTTTTTCATGGAGATGTTCTGAATCCTGTCGCCTCTTTTGGAGGGAACGGTGATTTGTGGCAGTGACCAACATAGCTTTGGACTTAAGCTTGGATAAATCAAACCCTACAAAAGCCCAGCTATGTAGACCCTCCAGTGTAAGGTGGGATGCTGCCAAATTCTACATCCATAGGGACAAAATAGGTACTATGCTAGCTCATAACTTGTCTGCCAGATGTCTACTGTACCCAAGGTTAGATGCTTGGGTGAGATCATTTCCCAGAACCCACAGAAAGTTCTAGATGCCTTCCATAAATTCTACTCTTCCCTCTACCAGGCCCCCTTGGACAATGACCTGGATAAGTTTACTTCCTTTCTTGCTGATCTTTCTATCCCTTCCCTCTCCATAGCAGGATGCCTTGGGAGGCAACTATCTCTGAGGGGGAAATTTTAAAAGGTCTTAACCCAGACTCCTCTTGGCACAGCACCTGAACCTGATGGGTTTCCCAGCCTATACTATCGTAAGTTTAAAGATTTACTGGTACCCTATTTGAAGTGTATCTCTGATGTCCTGGGAAAGAGAGAGGACCTGGAAAAGGCCTTAAATACAGGCTATATCACGGTAGTGTCAAAGTCTCAGAAAGATCACTAAGGTGGAGACCTATCACCCTGCTCAATAATGATCTCAAATTATTGACTAAGATTATGGCAAACAGGTGGTCTTCTTTTATTAATTGTTATATTCATAAGGATCAGTTAGGATAAATTCTTGGGCAGCAGGGTCCCAACCAATTTAGAAAGGCTATTGACATAATTTCTCTCCTCAATTCTCAGTGAGATGGAGGGCCATTGTCTTTCCATTGACTTACAGAAGGCCTTCGACTCAGTGTTCTGGTCTTACTTGTTCTGTACCCTGGAGAAGTGGGGGATGGGCCTTGTTTTTCTAAGTATCCTGCAGTCCCTATACTCCACCCCTAAATCCCAAATTAATTTACAGGGACATCTCCATACCTATTGTTCAGGGGACTTGACAAGGCTGCCCACTGTTGCTGCTAATATTTTCTATTGTAATTGAGACATCAGGATTATCCTGAAGGACAATGGGTAATATCAAAAAGGTGTATACTGTGGGTTTCAGATGCATACAACATGCACTCTTTGCAGGTGACCTATTGCTTTTTGTCACTTTCCCATTGACGACCTTTCCTAATAATATGCGTGTCCTGCGTTGGTTTGGAGAGATCAATGGGCTTCATGTGAAATAATCTAAATCTCTGGCCTTGAATTTAAAATTTAAACAGAGTTTACTAAATGGTCCATTTTGATCTCTCTCTCTCACTTACACACAACTAAAATGACGATCTTGCCAAAGGTGCTCTATTTTTTTCATTCACTCCCTAATCTATAGCGATTAGTCATCCTGAGTTGTCCCGTTTTCAATCTAAATTGATCAAATGTATTGGGGTCCACGGGACAGTTCGCGAAAAAAATCCTGTATGCTTCTATTAATCGAGGCAGTTTGGGAGCCCTGAAGTTATTATCAAGCAGCACAATTGGCACGGATATCATCAGTCTATTCTAAATATGAAAAACCTGATTGGGTTCAGATGGAAAGGCAAACGATCCAACCATTTACTGGACGATTTTGTGATGTAGCAAACCCCAAAAGTTTGCTCAGTAGTCCTAGCCCCGAATCTGTCCTATTCCCTAGTCTTATGGGATAAATTGCAAAACCATGACCACTTAATCTCCCAGTTTACCCTCCTCACTATCTAAACAAGCCTAACTTCCCTCCAGGTATGTCTGGATTTAAATGGTGGCTAGAAAAAGGTTTATATAGAATGGGGCACTATTTTTCACCAACTGGACCCCATTTCCTTGCCCGCAGTCGCGGGTCTAAGTTTGACTTGCCACACATATTTTGGTTTCTGCCAAAATGTCCCACTTTTTTAAATCATTATGCTAGTGGGGCAGGATGCACCTTCCCTTTCTCCATATGAAAAGTGGTGTAATAGGCATAAGGGTCAGAGAAGGAGCACTCTTGTTGATATATAGTCGGTTTCTACTCTTCTCTGTCTTCTCTGTCTCGACTGATATGACTTTGAAGATATTGAACACGCTTTAATGCCTCATTTCGTGGCATTTTAAATATATTGCTTTATGAAGCGAACCTGAAAGTTCTTACTAGATGGTACCTTGTTCCTGTCCGCCTAGCTAGGATGTATGCACGTTCCTCTTCTTGGTGCTTTTGCAGAAGCTCCGTGAGGGGTACTATGTATAATATTTGGAGGGGGAGTTCCAAAATTAGGGTGTATTGAAACAGGGTTTTTTATTTGCTCAGTCATGTGTTGGGAGAAGCGGTAGACCCCCAGCCCCAATACGCCCTATTAAATAAAGCTATTTCTGGTATTTCCCACAACGCACAGATATTGGCTTCTTTTATTTTTCTGGCAGCCAAATGTATGATAGCAGGAGCTTGGAAGAAACCATTTCCTTTACCCATAACAAATATAAAATCTCTTGTAAAACAATACATGAAAAGTTGGCAAGTGTGCTACTTGAATGACTACCTCTTACTTTGTGGTTTCAGGGCACCCTAGATCCTCCGTTTCTCTCTTTCGTTATCCTCTCTATTCTTGGATTTCTGGATGTATCCTTATTCTGTATATTGTTCTATTTCCAGTCGTCAACAATCTCTAATCTATTCCATTATTTTCCTTTTACAAATGTTATTTTTGTTATTAGCAGAAGCAACAGATAGTTTGGCTACTATTGGAAGGTCGACCTTGCACTCTTGTATGATAATTTTGCAGATTGTAGCTGTGTTATGTTTACTATTGTCTTCCTTTTTGTTGAATGCAATTGTACACTGTACTATATGCAGTTCTAGTGCCTTTTGCTGCTGTACTATTTTTTTCTAATGTTCTGCTTTGTAAACAATAAAAACATTATGAACATAAAAATTTGTTTACCCGTTTTCTTGCAAGCAGATTAGCTGAAATATATTGCCATCCCTATAGACAAGGATAATAATTATGGAATTCTGGCAAATTCATGTTTTGGTGTATTTAAAGAGCAAAAAGACTGTAAATAGGAGGCATGTAAAGAAGATAATCCTTCATTCACAATCAAATGCTTTCCAGGAAAAATAGCACTGCCGCTAATTATGACAACAATTAGTCACCACAGAGGTGGGCTACAAGCTGGTTCCTCATGACTCCGCTGTGTAATGCCATTCTAAATCTTCAAAAGGAGAGGGGCGAGTTATACATCCTGCAGTAATTGTTCAGAAAGGCAGCACCTAATTGCATACACTGCTAGACCGAACTGCGATGGCCGGGGGCGAGAGGTGATGTAAAAAGCCTGCAGGGAAAATCTATAAAATAATGTCCCCAACTGAGTAGATAGGAGCTGATCAGTGACACATTGCCCAATGCTAGACTTGTGGTGATAAATGACAAGACGTTTATTCCTTTACTGTAAATGTACAACAGTTTTCCCAATAGGTTATTAAAGCCCTGGCTTACCATTTTACATGTGGAGTATACTTTCTATTTAGTCTCAGATATATTCCTATTTAATTCTGCTTTCGTTCATCCCCACCATATTCTAGTGTTAGCATAAAGGTGCCCCTATGGGTACAGGACGGTGGTGAAGACCGACACCCCCCCCCCCTGCCGAAGACGTCGAAGGAGAAGCCCGGGAGGGGGCCGCTGTAAAAGAGCTAAAGTAGAAAGCGCCCCCCCCCCCTCGGGGCGGAAGAGAACCAGACGGCCGTGAAGACCTGCACACCCCCCCCCCCGCAAAAGACATCGAAGAAGCAGCCCCCCCTCGTAAAAGAGCTAAAGAAGAGAGGGGGGCCACCGGAGCTGACTGAATAATAAATTACTCTAATAACCCTGTGTAGTGTTTTTTTCACATTTGTTTTCCGCCAGGTGAATGGGTAGGGGTACGATGTACCCCATACTCATTCACCCAGGGTGGGGTCCGGCATCTGGGGGCCCCCTTATTAAAGGGGGCTCCCGGATTCCGATAAGCTCCCCTCCCGCAGACCCCGACAACCAACGGCCAAGGTTTTGCCGGGAAGAGGCCCTGTCCTCATCAACACCTACCCCCCCCATGTTGAGGGCATGCGGCCTGGCACGGTTAAGGAGGGGGGGCGCTCGCTCGTCCCCTTTCCTGACCGGCAGGGCTGCTGCTCGGATACGGGTCTGGTATGGATTTTGGGGGGAACCCCACGCTGTTTTTTCGGCATACGGGGTGTCTCCTTTTATTTGAAATTTGGCGTGGAGTTTACCCTCAAGATTCATACCAAACGCAGTGCTTGGTATTGGCAGGGATCCAAGTCGGATCCCCGTTCAATATCGTGCCGCGGCTAAATGCAACCGCAGCTAAAAGCACTGTACAAATGCAGCTGATCGCTGTGCCTGGAGTCTTGAATTCCAGCAAAACATAAACATGCTTTTAGCTGCGGCAAAACAGCCGTTCGTTTGAAAGGGGCCTTACTCACTGTGTCCCTGACTTTGTGGTGTCCCGCAGCAGTGACACCTATGCAGAAATCAGGAGATAGGGTCTCCTCCACCCCCCCTTACTTCATTCATTAACAGTCAGCTGACCTCTAGTCTCTGTGAAGGGAGTGGGCGGCCGCAGGCTCCAGGGACAGCCCTGCTGGGCGACTGCAAAAAGGCTAGGAGAGCGGTGCGGGCTTCACGAACAGCCCAGGATTAGGTAACCCCTGGCAAATCGTCATTTGACCCCCGAGGGGGTCCCAACCCCAGGTTGAGAACCACTGGTCTAAAGCTTGCCATTTCCTAAATGTCGTGCAGGACAAATTCATGGGTCAGATGGTAAATGCACCAACAAGAAACAAAGCGTTACTAGACCTACTGATTACCAACAATACAGACCTTATCACGGATGTGGAAATACGGGGCAAATTTAAGAAACAGCGATCACAGGTCAATTTTTTTTCAGTATAAATTACACAAATAGGAAACATGAGGGGAATACAAAGACACTGAATTTCAAAAGAGCCAACTTCCCTAAACCACGATCCTTGCTAGAAGATACTAAATGGGATAAAATCTTAGAAACAAAAAATACGAAGGAAAAATGGGTATGCTTTAACCGCTTGCCGACCAGTCGCCGCAGTTTTACGGCGGCAGGTCAGCTCGGCTGCGCAAAATCACGCAATATTACGTGATTTTGCATTTTAGTCACTAGGGGCGCGCGCGTGCCCGGCAGGCGCGATCACCGCCGGCACCCGCGATCGCTCGTTACAGAGCAAGAACCGGGATCTGTGTGTGTAAACACACAGCTCCCGGTCCTGTCAGGGGGAGAAATGACTGTTCGTCTGTTCATAAAATGTATGAACACCGATCTGTCATTTCCCCTAGTCAGTCCCACCCCCCCTTCAGTTAGAACACACCTAGGGAACATAATTAACCCCTTTCTCGCCCCCTAGTGTTAACCCCTTACCTGCCAGTGGCATTTTTACAGTAATCAATGCATTTTTATAGCACTGATCGCTATAAAAATGCCAATGGTCCCAAAAATGTGTCAAAAGAGTCCGCCATAAGGTCGCAGTACCGATAAAAATCGATGATCGCCGTCATTAGTAGTAAAAAAAAAAAAAATAATAAAAATTCCATAAAACTATCCCTTATTTTGTAGACGCTATAACTTTTGCGCAAACCAATCAATAAACGCTTACTGCGATTATTTTTATGTAAAAAAATGTAGAAGAATACGTATCGGCCTAAACTGAGGAAAAAAATTTTTTTTCCATATATTTTTGGGGGATATTTATTATGGCAAAAAGTAAAAAATATTCATTTTTTTTCCAAATTTTTGCTCTATTTTTGTTTATAGCGCAAAAAATAAAAAAACGCAGAGGTGATCAAATACCACCAAAAGAAAGCTCTATTTGTGGGAAAAAAAGGATGCCAATTTTGTTTGGGAGCCACTTCGCATGACCGCGCAATTGTCAGTTAAAGCGACACAGTGCCGAATCGCAAAAAGTGGCCCAGTCATTGACCAGCAAAATGGTCCGGGGCTGAAGTGGTTAAGAGCATATTAATTAAGGGTATTAGCCAGTGCATCCTAATGGGAAATACATTTAAAAGAGCTAATAAAAGTCCTGGGTGGCTTAACTCCAACGTAAAAAATTCATATAAAAGCAAAAAGGAGAAGGCCTTCAAAAAAATACAAGGCCAAGGAATCGTCATCAGCATTCCAACTTTACAAAGAATGCAACAAGAAATGTAATGTAAATTTCATGTACAGGTACAGCACACCTACACTTTACCAATAATGATAGTTAATACACTTTGGTGAATATTATGGGTTTACTGTACAGCACGGTATTGTGTAAGCTCAACTTTACTTAAAGCGAGAGTTCACCCGAAAAAAATGTTTTAACATTAGATTGGGCCTAATTACGGGAAGCAGAATCGGGTGTTTTGATTAAAATCAATGCAGTACTTACCTTTTTTGAGATAGATGTTCTCCCGCCGCTTCCGGTATGGTCTTCGGGACTGGGCGTTCCCATTTGATTGACAGCCTTCCGATGGTCGCATACAGCGCGTCACGAGTTGCCGAACGTCGGTGCGGCGCTATACGGCGCCTGCGCACCGACGTTCGGCTACTTTCGGAAACTGGTGACGCGCTGTATGCGACGGTCGGAAGGCTGCCAATCAAATAGGAACGCCCAGTCCCGCAGCCCATACCCGGAAGCGGCGGGAGAACATCTTTCTCAAAAAAGGTAAGTACTGCATTGATTTTAATCATAACACCCGATTCTGCTTCCTGTAATTAGGCCCAATCTACTGTAAAAAATAGATTTTTTTGGGTGAACCTCCACTTTAAAAGAACCTAATGAAAACAGCCATCTCTCTCCAAGCTGGGTATGAAAAGAGATCAGGGTGCTGGTCAGCATATGGAAAACTCATCAGCTGTTCTAATGTAAGTACAAGGGAATATTTTTAGCCGTGGGAGGGGGGTAATTTTGGACTTATAGACTTATATAAAAGCATAGGTGACTTAAATTTGAGTTCAGCACTGAAAGCTCTCATTGCATCATAATTCTGTGATGTGCAGCTTTCTTCTTATGCTCTACTGTGTGTGGTTGAGAGACTGCAAGTTGGTTCTATTGTCCTGCATTGTCACCCAATCACATCAGTCATTCATACCCTTGGGTTAAAGTAGTGTGGCTGTTGAGTAAAGATATTGTATGCCATGACAATCAGAAGTTGTCAGCCAGCGATCTGTACCCTCAGGGTCAGCCTAAATGCTAATCATTTTCATATGGCAGTATTTGTGACTACAACCTCCAGTAAGCAATTCATACAACAGTCAGCGAAAAGGAAGAACACGTCGCAGATTCTTACCATAAACTGGGCTATGGCCTTAATGAAGAACACTCTGTCTTGTTCTGTATCCACATCCATGGGGATAACTGTGTGGGGCTCGTACCTAGTGAGGAAAGGACACACAGAGAAGGTTTGGTCGAAAATGGTAAAAACATAAAGCTCATTTATAAACCTAACAGCAGAGAGAAATGCTGGCCCATGGCAAACAATTGGCTTCTAGCTGTCATTCCTTCAATGCAGATAGAGCCACATTATGCCAATGTGAAAATCCAGCTTTGTTTACCTTCGTCTCCAGCACACATTGAAATCAGTCTAGCACACTTTAATTTTAGATTCCCTTCTTGCTTCAAAACATACTTTTGCTATTGGAATGCCAATATTTTTCAAAATGAAGCCGTCAGGTTTTGTGAGAATAATGAGCCAGTGCTGATTTGCAGCGCAGCAACAGAAATGAACTAGCCACAGCCAGCTAGCTCATAATGATGATGTAACTTGGAATGAAGGCCAAATATACTGGACACTTCCCCCCCCCCCCCCCCAGGCCAATTTTCAGCTCTCAGCTCTGTCACACTTTGAATGCCAATTACTCAGTCATGCAACAGTGCACCCAAATAAATTGTTTATAATTGTTTTGAGACAGATAGAGCTTTATTTTGGCAGTATTTAATCATCACTGGGATTTTTGGTATATATAAAATTAAAAAAATTGAATATTTAAAAAAAAAAAAAAATCAAATGTTTCTGTAATATGTTTTACAAATTAATCATTTTTTCTACATGCATTTAGATCAAAATATATTCTTCTACATTTCAGTCTACAATACAGGGAGGGAAAAAAGTATTTGATCCCCTGCCTATTTTGTACTTTTGCCCACTGGCAAAGAAATTATAGGGTAGTTGGCCTCCAGGTTTGCACACATCTCACTCAGGAGGGATCTTTGCAGATCCTCTTCAAGTCATTAAGGTTTTGACGCTGACGTTTGGTAGTGCGAACCTTCAGCTCCCTCCACATTTTTTCTATGGGATTAAGGTCTGGAGACTGGCTAGGCCACTCCAGGACATTAACCACTTTAGACCCGGACCAAAATGCAGGTAAAGGACCAGGCCCCTTTTTGCGATTCGGCACTGTGTCGCTTTAACGGACAATTGCGTGGTCGTGCGACGTGGCTCCCAAACAAAATTGGTGTCCTTTTTTTCCCACAAATAGAGCTTTCTTTTGGTGGTATTTGATCACCTCTGCGGTTTTTATTTTTTGCGCTCTAACCAAAAATAGAGTGACAATTTAAAAAAAAAAATGCTATATTTTTTACTTGTTGCTATAATAAATATCCCCCAAAAAGATATAAAAAAAATATTTTTTTTTCCTCAGTTTAGGCCGATATGTATTCTTCTACCTATTTTCGGTAAAAAAAAAAAAAAAAAAAAAAAAAAAAAAAATCGCAATAAGCGGTCACGGAGCTTCGGACCGGGTCGTGATTGTGCCCAGCCGTGCCATTCTGCCGACGTATATCGGCGTTAGGCAGTGCTTAAGTGGTTAATGTGCTTCTTGAGCCACTCTTGATGCTTTAGCTGTGTGTTTTGGGTCATTGTCATGCTGGAATACCCATCGATGACCCATTTTCAATGGCCCGGCTGAGGGAAGGAGGTTGTCACCCAAGATTTGAGGGTACATGGCCCCGTCCATCATCCCTTTGATGCAGTGAAGTTGTCCTGTCCCCATAGCAGAAAAACACCCCTAAAGCATAATGTTTCCACCTCCATGTTTGATGAAGGGGATGGTGTTCTTGGAAACATAGGCAGTTGAGTTGATGCCAAAGAGCTTGATTTTGGTCTCATCTGACCACAACACTTTCACCCAGTTCTCTTCTGAATCATTCATATGTTTATTAGTAAACTTCAGACAGGCCTGTACATGTGCTTTCTTGAGCAGGGGGACCTTACGGGCCCTTCAGGATTTCAGTCCTTCATGGCAAAGTATGTTACCAATTGTTTTCTTGATGACTATGGTCCCAGCTGCCTTAAGATCATTGAAAAGATCCTGCCGTATAGTTCTGGGCCGATTCCTCACCGTTCTCATGATCATTGAAACTCCACAAGGTGAGATCTTGCATGGAGCCCCAGACTGAGGGAGACTGACAGTTATTTTGTGTTTCTTTAGGAGGAAACACATACACAATATTGGTATAATGTTCAGCGCTAAACCATCTTATGAAAAAGATTAAAGTTTAAAATTTTAATGAAAAGGCATGCATCTGTATGCTGATATATATCTCTAAAAGCAATTTGCAGCCCTGGACCACTCCCACCCAGAGACACACAGCAGACATTTCCATGAGGCTCATCGAGGCTCCAGCTGCGGCTAACACAAGGTGCCCGTGGATCACTTAGAGACGTTCCGGCAGTCTTCCTGTGACACTGCATGTGGAAGTAGCGAGCGCTATGCTAACCGTCCCTAGTACACGGCGAGGTGGAAAGGGATGGCGGTTGGCAGATGCAGATCCTGCTGGCGTGGAGGTGGAAGCCTTCTGATTTGGACAGAGAAACATGCGGTCGAAGCTGAAGGGCCGGGCCCCTGGCCTTCTGGCCTGGATTTTGTGGTGCCTGCCCCGGTCAGTTGTTCGGGAGAGAACACTAGCTCCTCCTTTCCACCGGGGGAGCGGTTAGTATTTCCCGAACGTGATTAGGAGGGAGGGATGGGAGTAGTGGGAATAGCCTGTTGGCGTGGGCTCTCCCCAATCTCTCCGAACTCTTACCTACCTGGCTGGGAAGGGTGCTGCTGGTCCGGGCTGTGGGCCAGGGTCCGTTGAAAAGCCTATGGTGATGTGCCCCTGGAGTGGCAGTCCAGGGGTGCCGTAATCGCACTAGTGTTTTTACCGGCACTTTTGCTTTTTGGCACCTTGGTCATGTCACCATACCACCTTTTTTACACCTGCCTCTAGGGCCGGGCCTTTTGGCTAGGACCAGTGGAATTATTTATTCCTGGCCGTATTGCACGATGGTCACTTTCACTCTCCCTTATCTTTCTTCTCCCCCACTTTCTTTTTATTTACCTCTGTGTTGTCACTTTATGTCTTTTTTTTGTTGGTGCACGTTATTGTCACTGTGTGATTAGTAAAGTGCCGGGTCCTCGGGCCAGCCCTGAACGTCTTGGGAGTGGGTGGACATGGCCTTCTGGCTTAGTTCGCCTGCTCTCATGGGGTCTCCCTTCGGGGGAGCCCCACCAAGTACTGGGAGGGTTCTGTTTCGGCAGACCCTCCAAGGAATTTGGTCCGTGTCGGCTTCGGCTGCTCGGACCACTTGAGTACCTTAGTCCCCGTCTGGAGCCTAACGCCCCGGGGGATCAGGGTCAGGTCCTTCTTGCGGAGGACCGATTGACGCAGCACCACTTTTTTGTGTTTCACTCTTTATGTGTGTGCACATTTTTTCTGCACCAGGTGGAGTTTTTTGGGTGCGCTTTGCACGCCATAGGCTTTTCAATAGAAAAACTGCATGTGGAAGTTCCCACCCACTCTAGCACTCTGCAAATGCTCCAACATTTTTCACGCAAGTTGTTTTATACTTATATACTGAATAAATTCCCGAACTGTTGTAAGAATTGCAATGGCAGAGCCACTATTTCTCACTGAATTTCTGGCATTTCCCAGTTGGCTCAATGCAGGATGGCTCAGTGAAGGCAGCGGGCTAGGTTAAATATCAAATTAGTTAGAAGTCCAGTAGAATTATTGTCTAAAGGACCTCCACAGCAATGGTCTCCAAACTGCGGCCCTTAGGGCACTATTGCCATTCACTTATACCAACAGAGGGGCAGGATTCCCCCCCACTGACACAAATGAAGGGGCAGAATTCCACCCACATCCCTGAATACAAATACAAAATGTACACTCCAAAAAAATATATATAATACCAAAAGGTTCAGAAGACGTTTTTATTGAAAAAATATATGAAAGGCTATGTATAGCTAGTAGCAGCCTTTCATATCTATTTTTCAATAAAAACGTCTTAAGAACCTTTTAGTATTATATATATTTTTTTGAGGTTTAACAGTCACCCAAATTTAAAGTCCCATTTGAGGAATCACACTCTTTGGAGTGTACCTTTGTATTAGAATTCCTCTCAATGACTCCAACAATGGGGCACTATTCCTCCTAATGACACCAAAGATGGGGTACAATTCCCACCAATGTCCAGACCTTAAAAGGGTTTTAAACCCTCGTGTTTTTTTTACCTTAATGCATCCTATGCATTAAGGCGGAAAAAATTCTGGCAGTGACAGCCCCCCCCCTCCCCCCCGTTTTACTTACCTGAGCCCCGTATTTCTCTCGGTGGAGACGCGCTCTCCCTCTCTGCTCGGGGTCCCGGCTCTTGATTGGACAGATTGATAGCAGCGCAGCCATTGGCTACCGCTGCTATCAATCAAATCCAATGATGTGGGCACCGGGGGGTGGGGCCAAGTCCGGCATTCGTGTCTATGGACGCAAATGCTGGACTCGGGAGCACGCCCGCAAGGTAACCCCCCCTGGGAGAGCACTTCTTCTAGTGGGTTATCTGATGAGAGGAAGAGCCGCCGAGGGACCCAAGAAGAGGGCTCTACAGCATTTCACTTCCCTGCCCTCCACAGCACAATTGTTACTGCAGGTATAGCTTTTTGTCAATGTTAATTGTTATAAGCAAAAGAACATGGGTGGAGAAATTATTTTTCTATATAAAAAGGTATACATTTGATTTGATAAGCAGACAACACCAAAAACTATCCATCTAGCAAGATCTGGGTAGATGGACTCAATATTTACAGATACATACCTTTTAACTAACCAAATGAGAACTTCTGCAACCAGTGGAAAGTTGGGACTGCGGAAATTCTCCATAGAGATGAGACGAGGGTATCCCAGGGCCCTCATCATTTCTGTAAAATCTGAAAAACAAGTTAAGCACTAGTTAACACAGGACACCGTTGCTAGCACTTCAGGGTTTACTGATAGACATGCTTTGTTCTCATCCATCACCAGGTTTTAAAGACCATTAAAAGAACAAAATAGCAATGTACATTCAGAAGACGATATAAGGACTACTCGCATTAGGAATGCTCAGTGAGATGCCACTGTTCTAAAAGGATTTGTTCACCTTTTACCAAAAAAATGGTTACGCAGGTAAGGGGCGACTGTAGATAAAAACAAACTGTGCCGCTTTGACTAAAGTTGGATATTGCCGTTAGTAAACGTGTAAGTGTAAGCTATGTACATATGTATATGCCTAGCCAAGGAACTCCAATGCCCTGTACACACGATCGGTCAATCAGATGAGAACGGTCTGATGGATTTTTCCATCAGTTAACCGATGAAGCTGACTGATGGTCAGTCGTGCCTACACACCATCAGTTAAAAAAACAATCGTGTCAGAACGCGGTGACGTAAAACACAACAACGTGCTGAAAAAAACGAAGTTCAATGCTTCCAAGCATGCGTCAACTTGATTCTGAGCATGCGTGGATTTTTAACCCAAGTCGGCGCTATACAGCGCCTGCCGTGTAGAGCTGACTGCGCAGGCGCCGTATAGCGCCGACTCGCAGCTCGGCTATTTACGGAAAACTGGTGACGCGCCTTGTGCGACATGGGAACTTTTTCATAACACGTCAATCATCTAACCCAGGGATAGGAACGCCCAGTCCCACGGGAATCAGAACCTGGAAGCCAGGGAGAAAATCACAATATAATGGTAAGTACGGCGAAAAAATAAAAAAAAGACCTGTATACTGTAAATGTCGTTGGTATGCTGGATGTAATGTTAGATTTTTTTTTTTAGGGTGAACCCCCGCTTTAAGGCAGCCTGTGCATTTGAAATCATGGCTCTCACAGCACATTGTGCTGTGATTGGCCAAAGCATGCAGGTCAGGTGCATGCTTTGGCCAATCAGTGGCCGTCAATGCACTGCGATCCCGCAGTGCATTCTGGGGCAGTCTGCGGCGGACAAACTTGCCACGAGCGCCCCATGTGTTTGTTTGTTCTCCCTAGGAGAAACAGGAAGTGAGAAATTCAGACAAAGAAAAAAAACATTTAGAAGGGAAATGGAAGGAAAAGGTAAGTGAACCAACAATGCAGTAGCTTAAAGGAACCTATTTAGAAAATAAAAAACAAACCTTTACAACCCCTTAAGAGTCGGTTCACACTGGGGCGGCACGACTTTGGGGGCGACTCGGCAAGTCATCCTGAAGATGACGACTTCAGAGGCGATTAGCAAAATGGCTTCTGTATAGAAGTCAATGCAGGTCGCCCCCGAAGTCGTACAAGAACCTTTTTCTAAGTCGGAGCGAATTGCGTCGCTCCTATTAGAACGGTTCTGGTGAATAGAATGGGACGCGACTTGTCAGGCGGCTGAGTCGCCTGACGAGTCGCCCCAGTGTGAACCGGCTCTTAGGTTGTATGTTTGTAAGACTTTTAATAAACAAAAAGGTTCCCAATGCAAAAATTATTATTTTTTTAACTCCACTTATTAAGTACGACAGGCTGCATTAAGGTGAAAAAAACATTTACCTTTACAACCCCCTTAAACACTGTGCAGAGACGGACCAGTCAGATCTCCGCTCTCCTCTATGGGGGGGAGGGGATCGAATGAAGACGAACCATTTGTTAGTTTTCATCCATCTGATCCGCAAGACGAATGCAACATACGATTTGCATCCGTCACACTTTAGCGGAGAGGATGCCAGCGGACATGTCACCGCTGACATCCGACGCTCCATAGGAGGTACATGGAGCGCCCGCTCAGATCCACCTGAAAAAACTGACAGGCGGATCTGAACGGTCCGCACGTGTGAAAGGGGCCTTAGTCATGAAGGGGGGGGACAAAACTTCCTGGAGGTCAAGTGGTTAAAGGGGGCAGTAAAAATGCAGCTCAAACGCACATTTTTACCACCCCGTGACCGCACATCTACGCTCAGCCTGTCGCAGTGAAAAGTTTTCCCGATTTGATCATTCGGTTTGTTATTAAGGACAAGACATTCCGGGGGAGACACACCTGGAAAACTATATATCAGCCCTAATGGTGATCTACTGAGGGCCCCAGGGCCCCTCCAATTGTCCCCAGGAACCAGGGGCAGTGGGTGACCGTGCTATCCCCTCACACAGGCCCCTCTGTGGACTACAGGACAGCGGTGAGGTATAAATGCCTGTAATACTAAGTGAGGTGTACACACAGACATTACTAGGTGCTTCCAGCTCCATAAGAAGGAAGTGTAATACATAATACAGGAGAACAGATACAAGAACAGCTCTTACTCCGCAGGTCCCGGTAAGACATGGTGCTGCTGCCGCCGTATTCCGCGTCACAACAGGAGGCTACTGCAAGAAGCAGGCCGTAACCAGGCGGAGGCGTTCGCTGCCATGACAACCACTGCCGTACGGTGACTCAGAGGGCTCAGAAAAACGCGGGGAAAGCCTACAGGGCAGCGCATGCGCACTACGTTCTATTCTCACGCTGTGGTAATACTGCCAGTGCCTGGGCTGTACAACAGTACCAGTGTGTGAGGAAAGATGTGGCCGTGTGTGGTGATGGGCTGCTCATAGCTGAGCCTGTCTACGGCATTAATCATGTGTTGTTTTTTTTTTGCAGTAAAACTCATTTCTGTAGATATAAACTGTAATTAAATGACATTTAGTTTGTTGAAACACTGTGTGTCATAAATGACTGCCTACTTTCACACTGAAAGCGACCGGCGTTAGTGGTAAAGTGCCGCTAGTTTTAGCGGCGCTTTTGTCCAGTAGCGGGGTCGGGCGCTTTTAACCCGTAGAGAGGGTTAAAAGCGCCTGTGTTGCGCTGCCAATTAATTTTAATGGGCCGGGCAACACCGCTCCCAAACTAAACAATAAAAATTATATACAACAAATTGCGCTAAAAACAACGAATAATGTGATACCAAGTACATAAATTTGCACTTGGTATGACATTATTAGTTGTTTTTAGCGCAATTTGTTCTATATAATTTTTATTGTTTATTTTGGGTTGGGTCACCATTTTCACTTATTGCAGCTTTATACATTTGTTTATTAATTGTGTGGTGTGACTTAGGCCCCGTCCACACGACCGGATCTATCCGCTGAAACTGGTCCGACGGACCAGATTCAGGGGACAGATCTGGTCGTGTGTAGGCCTGACCGGACAATTGTCCGGCGGATCGGACAGTTTCCAGTGGACAAAAATTTCTTAGCCTGCTAAGAAATCTGTCCGCTGGAAACCTGTCCATCGGACGTGTTCGGTCGTCTGTACAGACTCACCGGACACGTCCGACCGACCGCCATCCCTCGAATGCGTCGTACTGATTCGACGCATGCGTGGAAGCTTTGAACTTCCAGGGCCGCCCACGTCGCCGTGTCATCGTATTGTTTACGCGCGGATTTCTGTCTGATAGTGTGTACAACCATCAGACAGAAATCTCCGGGCGGACATGTCCGCTGAAAACGGTCCGGCGGACCGCTTTCACCGGATTGTCCGTCCGTGTGTACGGGGCCTTAGATTATAGTAGCGCTGTAGTATTTTTATTTTTCACCGCTCCCAAACTGCCCCAAAGATGCTGCTTGCAGGACATTTTTTTCCCATCCCACAAGCGCACCGCCTCAGTGTGAAAGCACTCAGGCTTTCATTATGGGGAGGCATGAGAGGCGCTATTTTTAGTGCTAAAACCCCCTAAAAATGCTCCTCGGTGTGAAAGCCCTCTGGCTTTCATTATGGAGAGGCATGACAGGCTCTATTTTTAGTGCTAAAATTCCTAAAAATGCACCTCAGTGTGAAAGGGGTCTTATTTTTAACCACTTCAATACTGGCCATTTGGACCCCCTTCCTGCTTAAGCCAGCTTTCAGCGCTGTCACACTTTGAATGACAATTGCACGGTCATGCAACACCGTACACAAATACATTTTGGAATTTTGTTCACACAAGTAGAGCTTTCCTTCGGTGGTATTTAACTACTTGCCGCCCGCCCACCATCAAATCGGCTCTCGTTTTGGGATGACGCTCTGAGCTCCATGAACGTGCCCGCGGAACCCGCAGACTCGATGTCCGCCGGTGTCCCGCGATCGTGTCACGGAGCTGCAGGACAGGGAGATGCCTATGTAGACAAGGCATTTGCCTGTTCTGCCTAGTGACAGGACACTGATCTTCTGCTCCCTGTCATCGAGAGCAGTGATCAGTGTTGGGTCACTGGTACTTCAGCCTTCACACAGTTAGAATCACTCCCTAGGACACACTTAACCCCTTCCCCGCCCCCTAGTGGTTAACCCATTCACTGCCCGTGTCATTTTCACAGTAATTAGTGCATTTTTATAGCACTGATCGCTGTATAAATGACAATTGTCCCAAAATGGCGTCAAAAGTGTCCGATGTGTCCGGTATAATGTTACAGTCACGATAAAAATCACAGATCGCCGACATTAATAGTAAAAAAAATATATTAATAAAAATGCCATAAATCTATCCCCTATTTGTAGACGCTATAACTTTTACGCAAACCAATCAATATACGCTTATTGCAATTTTTTTTTTTTTTTACCAAAAATATGTAGAAGAATACGTATCAGCCTAAACTGAGAAAAAAATGTTTTTTTTATATATTTTTTGTGGGTATTTATAGCAAAAAGTAAAAAATATAGTTTTTTTTCAAAATTGTCGCTATTTTTTTGTTTCTAGCGCAAAAAATAAAAACCGCAAAGGTGATCAAATACCACCAAAAGAAAGCTCTATTTGTGGGGAAAAAAGGAAATGGGCACTGGCTAAAATGTTGCCCAGCAATGCCATCAGTGCTACCCCTCAGTGTCCATCAGTGCCACCCAGTGTCCATCTATGCCCAGTGCCCACCTATCAGTGCCACCCATAAGTAACCATCAGTGCCACCCATGAGTGCCCATCAGTGCCGCCAAAGAGTGCCCAGTGCCGCCTATGAATGCCCATCAGTGCAGCATACCAGCGCCGCCTATCAGTGCCGTCTATCGGTGCCCATCAGTGCCACCTCATCAGTGCCCATCAGTGCCACCTCATCGGCGCCCATCAGTGCCGCCATATCAGTGCCCATAATTGAAGAAGCAAACGTACTTACTTACAAAAAAAACTGAAAAAATACACTTAATTTTTTTCAAAAATTTCGGTCTTTTTTTAGTTGTCGCAGAGGTGATCAAATACCACCAAAAGAAAGCTATATTTGTGGGAACAAAATGATAACAATTTCATTTGGGTACAGTGTAGCATGACCGCGCAATTGTCATTCAAATTGCAACAGCGCTGAAAGCTGAAAATTGGCTTGGGCAGGAAGGTGCGTAAGTGCCCAGTATGGAAGTGGTTAAAGGGTCACTAAAGGAATTTTGTTTTTTTTTAGCTAAATAGCTTCCTTTACCTTACTGCAGTCCTGGTTTCATGTCCTCATTGTTCGTTTTTGCTCTGATGTTGCTGTAATTCTCCTCTGTTTTGGACACTTCCTGGTTGTCTGTTTCCTGATCACCACAGTACTGATTTTAGTTTCGTTTTCAAACCAATACTGCTCTATGGCTCTGTCCAGCACAGATACAGCATAACATGCTAAAACAAAACTAAATGCAAAAACGAAACTAAAAATCTACAGGTACATTATATGATTGATTTTTATCTATTTTTAATATTTTTTAAAAGGAATCAGTTAACTATTCTGTCTCTATACCGTGTAAACAGTCATTTCAGCCAAAAAATGTTTTTCTTTTAGTGACCCTTTAAGGCCTGGTTCACACTGGTGCGTTTTGACATGTGTTTTGGCGTGTCAAATCGCATGTCAAAACAACGGTATTTGCCGCAAATTGCCGGCAATGGCACCGTCCTAATCGGTGCGACGCTGCATCTGCGGCATTGCACCGATTTCAAAAAGTAGTCTCTGTACTACTTTTTGCGATTTCGGCCCACGACTTACATTTATATTCTATTCCTTAGCCCAGGTTCACACTGGACTGCGGGAGTGAAGCCGTGGGTGCGAGTTCAGTTGAACTCGCACGATTTCACTCCCGATTTCGGCCACGATTACAGAGACATCTGTGCAGGTTTCTCCCGCAGTCCAGTGTGAACCTGGGCTAAGGGATAGAATATAAATGTTGCCACCTTTTATATTGCTTTTACTTTTCTCTTCTTGTTTTATTTTTGATGTGGTTACAAGGGGGTAGATTCAGGTAGCAGATACTACGGCGTATCTCCACATACGCCGCCGTAATTTCAAATCTGCATCGGCGTACCGTTACGCCGATTCTCAAAGGCAGATACGCTTAAAAAACAGGCTTCCTCCGCCGACGTAACTTGAATGCGGCGGCGTATAATTGTGTGCAATATTACGTTGGCCGCTAGGGGCGCTTCCGTTGTTTTCGGCGTAGAATATGCAAATGACCTAGATACGCCGATTCACAAACGTATGTACGGCCGGCGCAATTTATTTATGTCGTTTACGTTAGGCTTTTTCGGCGTAAGGTTGTTCCTGCTATTAGGAGGCGCAGCCAATGTTAATTATGGACGTCGTTCCCGCTTCGAAATTTAAATTATTTACGTCGTTTGCGTAAGTCGTTCGCGAATAGGGATGGACGTAATTTACGTTCACGTCGAAACCAATACGTTGTTGCGCCGTACTTGGGAGCAATGCACACTGGGATATGTACACGGACGGCGCTTGCCCCCCCTTCCACATTTGAATTACGCGCGCTAACGCCGGCCCCATTTACGCTACGCCGGCACAACTTACGGAGCAAGTGCTTTGTGAATACTGCACTTGCTCCTGTAAGTTGCGTCGGCATAGCGTAAATACGATACGCTGCGCCGCCGTAACTATGCGCGCCCCTACCTGAATCTAGCCCAAGGTTTTCTAACTAATCATCCTGTTCTCCATTCAAGGTTGTGTTCATATCATAAAAGTAGTCTGTTTGCACAGGTCATTTTTAATTGCTTTTAGTTTAAGGTCTGTATTAAATTGAACACTGACATTACGCCCCTTTTCTTGTTCAAAACCGTTTTTTTTTAGTGAGTGCTAAGACTGCAAAATAAATAGCAGCACAACAATTATTTTCTACATTAGATGTTTTATTTTTACCATTTCAAAAATTGTACATTTAACCATAAGCCATTTATCTTTATAGTGGGAACCCAATTAGCAATGATTGGCGTTACTGTGAAGTAATCTGCCACTAGCGCTCTAAGGCTGCATTCACATCTGAGCGACAGCCGCGTTCGCGTGTAGCGGCGTATTTTGCCGCGAGTACAAAACTTTCACTTTTTTTTTTTTTTCTCAAAGTCTTCCCATTGCTGTCAATGGGAAAACGCCTATGTCGCCTGAAAAAAAGGGTCCGGGACTTTTTTTCAGGCGACAGGCGTTCGGCGTCTATGAGATGTGAACCATCTCCATAGACAGCAATGGGAATTCTCCCCTCGAGCGACAGAAGCGTCCGGCGTCTGGCGTTTTGTCGCTCAGGTGTGAATGGGGTCTAAAGGTAGTGCAGCAGGTTAAGAATGGATCCTGAGCTCTAGGGTTTAGTTAATTAAGCCTTTGTGTTCTCTTTTCTGGTGCACAAATCTTTCACAATCAATTAAAGAAGTTACTACAAATACACCTAGAGTGGAATCTCCAGAGAATCTGAATGCAGATTTCAGTAATTAATCCTACGCCTAATAAGAATTGCATTGCTCCTTAGAGTAGAATTAAATTCCAGATATATTCATACACCAAACAATTTATTGACTTTGTAGATTAGCTTAACCACTTGCTTACTGGGCACATAAACCCCCTTCGTTCCCAGGCAAAATTTCAGCTTCCGGCACTGCGTCGCTTTAACTGACAATTGCGCGGTCGTGCGACGTGGCTCCCGAACAAAATTGGCGTCCTTTTTTCCCCACAAATAGAGCTTTATTTTGGTGGTATTTGATCACCTCTGCGGTTTTTATTTTTTGCGCTATAAACAAAAAAAGAGCGTCAATTTAAAAAAATATATATATTTTTTTTACTTGTTGCTATAATAAATATCCCAATTTTTTTTTTAAAAAACTATTTTTTTTCTCAGTTAAGGCCGATACGTATTTTTCGACGTATTTTTGTAAAAAAAAAAAAAAATCGCAATAAGCGACTGGTTTGCGCAAAAGTTATAGTGCCTACGAAATGGGGGATAGATTTATGGGTTTTTTTCTGTTTTTTTTTTTACTAGTAATGGCGGCGATTTGCGATTTTTTTGTCAGGGCTGCGATATTGCGACGGACGTATCGGACACTTTTGACACAATTTTGGGACCATTCACATTTATACAGCGATCAGTGCTATAAAAATGCACTAATTACTGTATAAATGTGACTGGAAGTGAAGGGGTTAACACTAGGGGGTGAGGAAGGGGTTAAATGTATTCCCTACATAGTGTTCTTACTGTGTGGGGGGAGGGGGTGACTGGGGGAGGTGACCGATGCTGTGTCCCTATGTAAAGGGACACAGATCGGTCTCCTCTCTCCCTGACAGCACGTGGAGCTCTGTGTCTACACACAGAGCTCCACGTCTTGCTGTGTTACCGGCTGTGTTCCCGACGTTCGCTAGTGTCTGGCGGACATCGCGGCCGCCAGTCACTCGCATCGGCTTCCGAGCGATGCGCCGGGCACGTTGTTTCCCCGCTGCGCGCCTCCAGCGGCGCGCACAGGAATCAACAACAGCAGAACGTCTATGGACGTCCACCCGGTACTTGAGAGCCGCGCTGTGGACGTCTTTCGACCATAGCGCGGATCTCAAGTGGTTAAATCAGCAATTACTAGGGAGAACAAACGAACACATGGGGCAAGTTCGTCCAAAGCAGAACGCCCCAGAATGCACTGCGAGATCGCAGTGCATTGACGACCACTGATTGGCCAAAGCATGCACCTGACCTGCATGCTTTGGCGTGTGAGGGCTTTCACACTGAGGCGATGAGCTGGCAGGAGAGAAAAAATTCTTCTGCAAGCAGCATCTTTGGAGTGGTGAGAGGAGCGATATGTATACCGCTCCTTCCCATTTAAAACAATGGGAAACCGCGCTAATACCGCCCGCAATGCGCCTCTGCAGAGGTGCATTGCGGGCGGTATTAACCATTTATTGGCCGCTAGCGGGGGTTAATACCGCACTGCTAGCGGCCGAATCCCGCGGCAATTCCGGCAGTATAGCGCCGCTATTTTTAGCGCCGCTATACCGCCACCACCACCACGCCTCCCGCCCCCAGTGTATAAGGGGCCGAAAGGTATACAGCTGTAAGGCTCAGGGAGTGCATTAATAATTTTCTGAAAGTATTCGAAACTAAGGTAAACTTTTCAGTGTACTGCTTAGACACAATTAACATTTCTAGATGTTCCCTATAGAATAACATATTTTCTCCCTTTTGAGTATACAGTAGATTCACTTGAATTGCTATAAACAACAACAAAGTGTTTTCTTTTCTTTAGTTTGTATCCCTGATATGCTGTTATCAGTTTGAGCCAACAAAATTTCAACCATCTGTATGCTTAATTCCTATGGCCTTTCTTGTTATTTTTTAGTTTTTTTATGGAAGACCAAAGAGCCAAGGTCTGTCTGCATTGTATAATCTGATGATAATAAGGGCTAAGCATAATACATTAATCTTTTTAAACCGTTTTCTGTTTATTGAAGGTCATTTTGAAAACCCTGGCACAATAAAATGTTAAACACAAATTAATATATACAAAAGCTCTGCAAACATTCTAAAATGCTTTAACCTCAAATGTACCAAATACATACATTGTAGCAAGGTCTCTGGCTTTGTCCAGTCTAATGAGAACTTTTCCGGCCAGAGATAGCTGACATCCTTCTGTATGTGGTGGGTTGTGAGGCATAGTGGGTGCGAGGTGGACAAAGTTTTTGGGTGCCAGACACAGGAAGGATGTAAAAGAGGTTTTATTTCTCTTAACAGTCCTTTTTATTTTTGGGGGGGAAAGAGGGTTAGGCCCAGGACACCCTTAAATAGTTGTAGATTCAATTGGCAGACTCCGAGACTTCAATAGAAGGACAGCTGTGCAGGGAAAAGCCCCAACAAGGCGCCACGTCTGCAGGACTGCTGTCTCGTATGGCAACAGTCTTTAACAGTTCCTAACTTAAACGTAACAGTTCTTTCAGCTTCACTACAACTGCCTCTAAGGCCCCGTACACACGAGAGGATCGATCCGCTGAAATTGATCCGCGGATCGGTTTCAGCGGATAGATCCGCTGGTGTGTACGATCCGCGGATATATTTCGGGCCGACCGATTTCCAGCGGATAAAAATTTCTTAGCATGCTATGAAATCTATCCGCTGGAATCGGCTCCAGCGGATCGATCCGGTGGTCTGTACAGACTCACCGGATCGATCCGTCCGAACCCATCCCTCGCATGCATCGTAATGATTCGACGCATGCGTGGAATTCCTTATATGACAGCGTTGCGCACGTCACCGCGTCATCATCGCGGCGACGGCGCGACACGTCATCGCGATGGGAATTCGGCGTGGATTTCGATCCGATGGTGTGTACACTCCATCGATTCAAAATCCTCAGAGGATTTATCCGCGGAAACAGTCCGGAGGACCGTATCCGCGGATAAATCCTATCGTGTGTACTAGGCATTATAGTTTTTCAACTCTGACTTCTCTCACTAGACCCTCTGAATCCCCCTCACACAGCCTAATAGCCAGATGTTCCCGGGATAGGCCCAATCTCCGGCCTAGAAGGCTGGGGCACATGACACACCTCCACCCAGACAGCCGTCCGGGTGGCACAGAACATAGATCACCTGACCTCACCCGAATATATAGGATCTCCCAGCAGGCTAAGGGATTCAAGAAAACCCCTGCCCATTGGCTGAGATACCCCATATACCCATAACCTGTCCTTGGGTTACCCTTCTTGTATCTAGTACCACCAAGTACCCGGCCACCTACCTAGTAGTAGTAGAAGAGGAAAGTGCAACAAGGCTAAAGGGAGAAATCAATGGATCTCCAACAATTGACCAGGGTTACTACTCCTGGCAAGTAAATTTGTGAGGAGCATCCCTGACTAAGCCCCAGGGTGCTACACATTAATACTTATCAACTGAATTAATTTTAACAAGACTACAAATTCCTACCATGCCTAGTCATGTCTGTGAATGTCAGAGTTTTACAATGCCTCATGGGACATGTAGTTCTGCAACAGCTGGTGGTCCGTAGATCAATCAACCTTTATTCTTAGCCACACAATATTTATTTCAGTAGGTTACATAAATTTCAAGACTGATGGATCTTTTTGAACTATCTATGTACAATACAAATGTCCTTCCTATCTAAGCTAGGATTTCCTTCAATAACTAGTGACTCCTATTGACTCAGCTCATATTTTATTCATATTTTATTCATATTTCATTTCTAAATTTCAGGTGCCTCAAAGCTTCGTAGAACAAAAAAAAATTTCTTTCATAAATAATAAAGTTTCTCTCTGGGAATATGTTTTTCCAGCATTTCTTGTTTTCCACATTTTTTTGCGTTCTCTGAATGTTACATCTTGTAATAGCATGAAATCAAAATGAGACAGCTTTTCAAGTGGGGATAGTAAATAAGAGTGAAAGATTGTGAATATAATAGCTAACCAGTGTCTATTCACAAAATTATCACACAAGTAAACATAAGGCAAATTTAGTTATTGTGGTTCACTGTAATTAGCAGAGCAGCATGTGATTACTTTGGTCTACCCTGGGCTCTGCAGACTGCAAGTCTGATTGCTTCTCCCTGCCTTCTGGAGACTTTCAGAATATAGTGAAAAGAAAATAGTGGGTGGGAGAATCAAATGAGCAGCCTGAATATTTATGCAACTCTAGCAAATTCCTGGAAGGAGGTGCCCAGATGGTGGCTGGGGGAGTGAATAAATAGTCTGGAGCCTGGTAGAGCAGGGGTTTTTCACAGGGGGAGAGGTTCCCAGCCAGAAGTGCTATTGCCTTTCCTGGCAATTCAGCTGAAGATCCTGCTAGTCTCATAGAAGTCACAGCTGTGCATAGCTTCTGCAAGTTCCTAGAGAGCTAAAAGAGGGGTTCCACCAAGGATCTAGTCTGGAGGCTCAATGAAGATATTGTCTGGTGGGAGACATTCAAGTCCTAGGGCCACTATGAGTACAGGCCTGAGAGGGAGATTCTAGTGACTGTTGCTGCTGTTAACCCTTGGTGCACTGGTATTAAGGCTTGCCTGGCCTGGAACATTGCTTATGGTGTCCCAGTGATGTCCATTTAAAGTTCTACTGCTCAAGGGACTGCAGTCTACTGGTCAGGAAGTCAAGGAAATTCTCCCCAATGAAACATGGGATAGCAAAAAAAAAGAGGGGCAGGGTGGTGATGTTACATTCTCCACCATGTCCAATTAGAGATCACTATGCATTCATTAAGAAAATACAAAGCATTCTCTAAATGGTGCCCGTCCTGAGCAGCCAACCACCTGTGTTCAAAATGCAGCAGGCCAGACTTTCAGCACGGGACCAGGAAGTAAGTGGAGATAACTGGAGTAGCAGTGTCTAATTTAATTATTTCGAGCTTCTAGGCCCCATGCACACGAGACGCTGGTAAACTCGAGTTCAGAGGCATTTGGGCATTTTTTTCAACTGGCCCTGAACACATTTAATGTTATCCTATGTGTCCATGCACACATTCACGTTTTTTTTGCGTTTTAAAGCAGTTGGGTTTAGGCTTGTTTTTCCAGACGCAAAATTTTGGGTTCAGACGCAAACGTTTTTGCGTTTCAAAGCTTTGGAAGGGTCTACAATGTCTTTGTTATGAATGCTGATAGCCGCAAACGCGGTAAAACGCCGCTAAATGTGGCAAAACGCTGCAAAATTCACGGCAAAAACGGGCGTTTTAAACGCCGTTTTTTGCCTTTGAAAACTTGAGTTTACATGTGTTTGCATTTGCTTCTCGTGTGCATGGGGCCTAAGGGGCAGGTTTGTCATATTTATAGTTAAAGGAAGGGAAAACATACCCCGCAGTGCAGGAAGAGTGCTAGCATTGCCTCAGGTTGAATTCAAGGCCACAGAGAATATAGCCATGATAGAGATGGGCGCCAGTCACTTCAGTCCTTTACTTCAAATTCTTGCTATGGCTTACAGGGAGAAAATGTTAGGGTATAAGTCTCCTTTCAGTATCAGGGCTCCAGACTCCACCAGACAAGGAAGTGCCAGGATGCTCTGAGGGCAGTGACCAAGTATTAAAAAAGTGACATTTTACTCAAACTCATTAAAACCAATAACATCAACAGCTGGCAGGAACAGTAGGTGGGTTTTTAACCACTTGCTTACTGGCCAAATATACCCCCTTCCTGCCCAGGCGAAATTTCAGCTTTCAGCACTGTCATGCTTTGAATAACAATTGCGCGGTTATGCGACGTGGCTCCAAAACAAAATTGACGTCCTTTTCCCCCCACAAATAGAGCTTTCTTTTGGTGGTATTTGATCATCTCTGCGGTTTTTATTATTTGTGCTTTAAACAAAAAAAGAGCGACAATTTTGAAAAAAAAACACAATGGGCCAGATCCACGTATATCGGCGCATATATAGGCCGGCGTAGCGCATCTCATTTCCGCTACGCCGGCTCAACTCAGAGAGGCAAGCACCGTATCCTCAGAGCATTTTCTTCCAACGTTGCGACGGCGCAACATAAATTCGTAGGCGTAAGCCGGCGTAATTCAAAGTAGGCTTGAAGTGAGCGTGTTGTATGTTAATCTAGTATGACCCCACGTAATTGACGCTTTTTACGAATGGCGAATGCGCCGTCCGTGGACGTATCCCAGTGCGAATGCGCAAAATCACGTCGCAAATAGTCAATGCTTTCGACGTGAACGTAACTTACGCAAAGCCCTATTCGCGAACGATTTACGCAAACAACGTAAACGACGAAAAATTTGACGCTGTCCCAACGTCCATACTTAACAGTGCGTACGCCTCATAGAGCCAGGGGTAACGTTACGCCGAAAAAAGCCTTAGGTAAACGACGTTAAAAAATTGCGCTTGGCGGACGTACGTTTGAGAATCGGCGTATCTAGCTAATTTGCATACTCTACGCGGAAATCAACGGAAGTGCCACCTAGCGGCCAGCGTAAATATGCAACTAAGATCCGACGGCGTACTAAGACGTACGTCGGTAGGATCTAGCCCACATACAGGCGTATCTTGTTTTGTGGATACAAAACAAAGATACGACGGCGCATCGTAGAACTTACGCAGTGTATCAATAGATACGCCGCCGTAAGTTCTTTGTGGATCTGGCCCAATATTTTTTACTTTTTGCTATAAAAAATATCCAAATTTCTACAAAAAAAAAAAATGTTTTCCTCAGTTTAGGCTGATATGTATTCTTCTACATATTTTTGGTAAAAAAAAGAGAAAATCACACTAAGCGTATAGGGCCAGATTCAGGTACAATTACGTTACTCCGCGGCGGCGTAGCGTATCCCATTTACGTTACACCGCCGCAGTTTTACAGCGTAAGTGCCTGATTCACAAAGCTCTTACCTGTAAACTTGCGGCGGTGTAACGTAAATCCGCTCGGCGCAAGCACGCCTAATTCAAATGGGGCGGGCACCATTTAAATTAGGCGCGTTCCCGCGCCGAACGTTCTGCGCATGCTCCGTGTTAAAATTTCCCGACGTGCTTTGTGCGAAATTACGGCGCCCCAATGTTTTTTTTGAACTGCGACGTGCGTTACGGCGTTTCGTATTCCCGGACGTCTTACGCAAAAAAATAAAAAATTAATTTGACGCGGGAACAACGCCCATACTTTAACATGGCTGTTCTAAAGATAAGCCATGTTAAAGCAGGCCTAACTTTGCGACGGGAAAAACCGACTAGCGACGACGTACGAGATTGCGACGAACGCGCGGATCTTCGTGGATTGCCGTAACTAGTCATTTGCATATTCTACGCCGACCGCAATGGAATCGCCACCTAGGGGCCGGCCTAGAATTGCATCCTTAAGATCCGACGGTGTAATTCAATTACACCTGTCGGATCTTATGGCTATCTATTCGTAACTGATTCTTTGAATCAGTCGCATAGTTAGGACGACCGGAACACAGAGATACGATGGCGTATCAGGAGATACGCCGTCGTATCTCTTCTGTGAATCTGGCCCTAAGCGTATAGTGATTGGTTTACGCAAAAGTTAAAGCGCCTACAAAATAGGGGATAGAATTATGACATTTTTTTTATATATTTTTTTTTTTTACTAGTAATGGCGGTTTTTGTCAGGACTGCGATATTACGGCAGACACATCGGACACTTTTGACACATTTTTGGGACCATTCACATTTATACAGCAAACTGCACTGATTACTGTATAAATGTGACTGGCAGGGAAGGGGTTAACACTAGGGGGCGATCAAGGGGTTAAATGTTTGCCCTGCTAGTTGATTCTTACTGTGGGGGGGGGGGGACTGACTGGGGGAGGTGACCGATGGGTGTCCCTATGTACAAGGGACACACCATCGGTCTCCTCTCTCCCTGACAGGATGTGGATCTCTGTGTTTATACACAGAGATCCACATCCCTGGCTCTGCGACTGCCGATCGCGGGTACCTGGCGGACATCGCGTCGTCACCTTAGTGAATCGGCGGGCACGCGCCAGCAGGCGGAGGCCCGAGGACGTCATATGACAGCCTCCTGGACCTGTAGAGCCACCTTGTGGCCGTCATTCAACATTGGCCCGGGTCCCAACTGGTTAAGGAGGTTTGAGTCAGCGTCAGTTAGAATACTAATCCATGGCTCCTTTTGAATTTCAATTACACCTATGGTTTTAGCATTTAAAAAGGGCATCATCATCAGGCCCGGATTTACTCCCTTTGCCGCCCCAAGGCCGGGTCCTTCAATGCCGCCCCCGCCTGCGCAGTACAGGGGGGACATTATCCGCCGGGGGACTTTTTCGGCAGGACACTGAGAAGCAGGGTGTTGATGCCAAAAATGACATTGATCATTGGGGGGTGCTGCTGCCGAAAATGACATTGAGAACCTTCTCTCCTCCTCTTCCCCCTGTTTTCTCTCCTCTCACCATCCGTGACATGATAGGGGGGGACTCCCGAAATAAAAGTGCCGCCCCTGCACCCACTGCCGCCCGAGGGCTGGCCTTGTTGGCCTTGTCTGGAATCCGGCCCTGATCATCATTCCCATGGGCCTGGGGAAGAATGAATCCTTTGCATAGCCCTTACCACAAGTCTCAGCATTCTGGCAATGTGTCTAATTCATTGCAATTGTTGTCAGCAGCTTAATTGATGTATTTTATGTAAATCTCTGCCTCAGTGAGCCATTTTCCCCACTGCCTATAATGTGTTTATTCATACTGTTAATATGCACAGAGTATGCAGGATGCATTTTTTGACTGTAAATGTAAATGAATATAAAATAATTGCTAAAACAAGTCCAGGTGGCATCTCCCGAGAGGAGACCAATGACCTTGAGAATGGCAGGTCCTGCGTTTTCCTTGTTATTGGAACATCCAGTTGCCTGGAAACATTAGCTAAAAGACAACATACATGGGTTCAATTATAAATCTAGAAAGATATGACAGCAAAGCCTCAGCACTGAGAGGTCTCATAAGATATCACTTTGGAGAGAAGGGAGGACAGCTTAGGTAACTGTGTCTCCTTTGACCATCTTGGGTAAGACTGGTACTATTATAAACTGTATCACTGCAAAAGCTATTCGAGTGATGGAGACACCAAATTTCAGGTTAGAACTAAAGTCCAGCTTCAGACTCTGGGCTTTTCAAGTGCACTAATAATAATTGGGCAATAATTGATTTGTTTTTTTTTATGTACCTACCTTGGCGATGCTCTCTCAGGGTGCACTCACGGTATGTCCTCAGTTTTCCAGGTTGAATGATATTGGGCGTCATTCAACCCAGAAGAAAGACGATATCTAGTAACATAAAAAGATTACCACGGGCAGATTTTAGATATTTTTATTTTTTTTAGATATTTATTTGTAAAGAAAAATTTAAACCATTTATCATTTCCCTTCCACTTCACAATTATGTGCCACTTTGTGTTGGTCTATCACATAAAATCCAATCAGCATGATTTAACATGACAGAATGTGGAAAGTGAATACTTTTTCAAGGCACTGTAAACCCTCACATATACCCAGTGAACCAGTGAAGAGGCTGGCCTCAGGTGATATACAGAGATGAAACATATCCTCCTATGTCAATTGTACCTGTTTATCTACAGCCGTCTTTCCCCTACATCCTTTCAAAGTGCAAAATTTACACAGGATCTCTCAGCTCTGAAAAGCTGGAGATGGCGAGCTGAAGTTATATCAGTGATAAAGCTGATTGAAGAGAAGGGACACAGCACACAGGAACAGAGTTGAGACTGTCAATGAGCTGGTGGTCCCTCCCCTGTCACCATTTTTCTCTTGGTGTCAGAAAAACTTGTCAGAAGTGACTCATGCTTATAGCAGAGGAATGGGGCAGAAAACAGAAATGACACTCTGGCTTGAGACAAGTACACAATATAGAGGGATATGCTTTGTTCATAGTTCATGTCTGAGGTTTACGATCACTTTAAGTGTTAGTAAGTACTGCAAATGACTGTGCAGGGGATGACAGAAGACTATCAAAACAGATTTAATATGAGAATCCTGCTATAAATGCCTTACTAAAGCCATCTTGATACTATGGTGCATTACCTTAGCACAGGCCTCGACAAAATCCGGGCGACAGGTCGCAATTGCGACAAGAAATTGTGACCTGGCGCCCACGCCCACCGGTAATTGAGTCCGTGGCCTAGAAGGCCGCAAAGCCTCGGCCTCCATTTCCGCCCGTCGCGGGCCCACTGCAATCGCGCGGAGGTGGGGGCGCACGGAGGCACAGGATCCGGTAATTTAGGCCGCGGCTTTGCAGCCTTGTGAAGGCCCAAGCTGCCTTCTGTGACCTGGCGCCATCTGGTGGTAACCGTTGGCATTACAAGTAAAACAGCAGTTCTAATGTGTGTTTTTTTACTGTTTTCACTGCCATCTCCTTCCCTCTAATTAGAACCCCCAAACAGTATGGGCCAGATTCTTAAAGGACTTACGACGGCGCAGCGTCATGAACGCCAGCGTAAGTCCTAATCTGACCCGTCGTATCTATGCGACTGATTCTTAGAATCAGTTACGCATAGATATCCATTAGATCCGACAGGCGTAAGTCTCTTACGCCGTCGGATCTTAACTGCAATTTTTTTTTTTGCCCGCTAGGTGGCGCTTCCGTCGAATTCCGTCGAATTCCGCGTTGAGTATGCAAATTAGCTAGCGAATTACCGAACATACGCGCGGCCAACACAGTAAAGTTACGACGTTTACATTAGGCTTTTCCGTTTACATATGCGGGCGCTACTCACGTATGTGTTCGCTTCTGCGCGCGAGCTTGGTGGGACAGGCGCATTTTCTGGCTCCTAACTTTTTTAGCTGGCTCCTAGATTCCAAGCAAATTTGTCAAACCCTGCCATAGCACATTATTCTTCCATGCTTCGAGACTAAACATAGTTATACCTCCGAAATCAGATACAATTTCGGGACCCTAAACATTAAAAGGAACTTATATTGGTACTTGTATTACTGTGCCTAAAAACCCCAGCATGCACCTCTCTCAGAAACTGGGCTTCATAATGCCCACAGCTATGATGGAAACGGCCACAAGATCCCTGAGATGATATCAGGTACGTTTTTGCAACTGTTTATCGTGCTTTATTAATATGTTTTAACCACTTAACCACCGGACCATATTGCTGGTCAAAGACCAGAGCACTTTTTGCGATTCGGCACTGCGTCGCTTTAACTGACAATTGCGCAGTCGTGCGACGTTGCTCCCAAACAAAATTGGTGTCCTTTTTTTCCCACAAATAGAGTTTTCTTTTGGTGGTATTTGATCACCTCTGCGGTTTTTAGTTTTTGGGCTATAAACAAAAATAGAGCGACAATTTAGATTTTTTTTTATATTTTTTACTTTTTACTATAATAAATATCTCCCAAAAATATATAAAAAAAGTTTTTTTTCCTCATTTTAGGCCGATACGTATTCTTCTACATATTTTTCGTAAAAAAAAAATCGCAAGAAGCGTTTATTGATTGGTTTGCGCAAAAGTTATAGCGTTTACAAAATAGGTGGTAGTTTTATGACATTTTTATTAATTTTTTTTTTTCTACTAGTAATGATGGCGATCAGCGATTTTTTTTCGGTCCTGCGACATTTTGGCGGACACTTTGGACACTTTTGACACATTTTTGGGACCATTGGCATTTTTATAGCGATCAGTGCTATAAAAATGCATTGATTACTTTAAAAATGCCACTGGCAGGGAAGAGGTTAACACTAGGGGGCGGGGAAGGGGTTAAGTATGTTCCCTGGGTGTGTTCTAACTGTAGGGGGGGTGGACTCACTAGGGGAAATGACTGATCGCTGTTTATACATTGTATAAACAGACGGTCAGGCATTTCTCCCTTGACAGGACCGGGAGCTGTGTGTTTACACACACAGCTCCCGTTCCTGGCTCTGTAACGAGCGATCGCGGGTGCCCGTCGGCGATCGCCCCCGCCAGGCACCCGCACGGGAGTTGGGGACGAGCGGGGGGCGCGCGCGCGCCCCTAGTGGCCGCTTAGAGAGACGACGTAGAGCTACAGGCTCTCGCGCAGGGGAGCCGACCTGCCGCCGTATAACTGCGGCGGCTGGTCAGCAAGTAGTTAATGCAAATGTGTGACCAAGTCAAATCACATCTTCTGCTTTATTGTTTGGCTAATGGAAAAAAATATTGCCTAGCTCCAGTCAGTCCATTTCCCTGCTCCAGCTCATGTTGGAATGTATGCTATTGAGTACAAAGTATTCTCATTTTACAATAAGCGTCATCTTCATGATTTATTACCTATTATGTGAAATACAAAGTAAACAACTGCAAAAAAAAAAAGAGGAGAGGATATGTGGATGTGGAGTTTGCAGAGCAGACAGTGACAACTAGTGGCGCACGATGTCCCTGGCAGACAGGCAATAGAGAGGTGAACAGAAAAATTCAATGTCAATTAGAATATACTGTAAGTATATTAAGAGACAGTTGTCACCTTTGACATTTAAATGCAACCAAAGTATAAGCTTCAAGCTTGTATTGTCCTACAGGTCGCTGTAATCTTTTTTTTTTTGGCTCTATTGATTTCTTTTTGAGCTAGGGAGAGAAGGGAAGCATAAGCTCCTGGGGAAGGGGCCATTAACCACGTCAGCCCTGGAAGATTTTACCCCCTTCCTGGCCAGAGCATATTTTACAATTTGGCACTGTGTCGCTTTAACTGACAATTGCGCGGTCATGCAATGCTGTACCCAAAAAAAAATTGCGTACTTTCTTTCCCACAAATAGAGATTTCTTTTGGTGGTATTTGATCACCTCTGCGGTTTTTATTTTTTGTGCTATAAACAAAAAAAGAGCAACAATTTTGAAAAAGAAAATATATTTTTTACTTTTTGCTATAATAAATATGCCCCAAATTTCTTCATCAGTTTAGGCCAATATATATTCTTCTACATATTTTGGATAAAAAAAATACGCAATAAGCGTATATTGATTGGTTTGCGCAAAAGTTACAGTATCTACAAACTATGGGAAAGATTTATGGCATTTTTATTTTTTTACTAGTAATGGAGGTGATCTGCAATTTTTAGCAGTACTGCGACATTGCGACGGACGTATCGGACACTTTTTTGGGACCGATGACAATTATACAGCGATCAGTGCTATAAAAATGCACTGATTACTGTGTAAATGTCACTGGCAGGGAAGGGGTTAACAATAGAAGGTGATCAAGGGGTTAACTGTGTGTTCCCTCATTGTGTTCTAACTGTGTGGGAATGGGAGTGACTAGGAGAGGAGACATATAGTTTTTTCCTACTAAGTAGGAAAAAGGATATGTTTCCTCTTCCCTGACAGCACATGGCTGGGTTCCCCCCATAAGCAAACTCCCAGATCACACCCCACAGATACTCCAACTTTGATCACACCTCCCCAGATACCCCTACACTGATTACACCCCCAGATACCCTCCACTCTGATCACAAACTCCCAGATACCCCCTACACTGATTACACCCCTAAATAGCCCTCTACACACTGCACAGCACTCCATCTCTACTAGAGAGAGTGGCTGAGAGAGAGGGGGGTGGCTTACAGAGAGGGTGGCTGAAAGATAGAGGGAGGCTGAGAGAGAGAGAGAGAAGTGGGGCTGATAGAGAGAGGTGGGCTGACAGAGAGGGGGGCTGAGAGAGATGGGGGGCTGAGAGAGAGAGGGACTTAGAGAGAAGGTGGTGAACAGAGGGGGGATGACAGCGAGAGAGGTAGGGGGCTGAGAGAGAGAGATGGTGGTGTAGAGAGGGTAGTTGAGAGAGAGGGGGGACTGACAGAAAGGGGGGTGAGAGCGTTAGGGAGAGGAGTCTAAGAGTGAGAGGGTGGCGGACAGAGAGGGGGGCTCAGAGAAAGGGTGAGGGACAGATAGGGGGCTGAGAGAGAGAGGGGGTCAACAGAGAGGGGGGGTTGAGAGAGAGACAGAAAGGCTCAGAGAGAGTGGGCTTAGAGAGAGAGAGAGACAGGGGCGCTCAAAGAGAGGGTGGCAGACAGAGAGGGGGCTGAAAGAGAGAGGGGGATGAAGAGAGAGGGTGGCAGACAGAGAAGGGGGCTGGGAGAGAACGGTGGGCTCAGAGATAGGGTGGTAGAGAGAGAGAGAGAGGGGCTGACAGAGAGGGGGGATGGACGGGGAGGATGGGCTGACAGAGAGGGGGAGATGAGAAAGAGACCCCTAGCACCAGGGCTCAAGTCCTGCGGGAACGCGTGGGAACGGAGTCCCTGCACTTTTTTCACAGCAGGAACGCAGTTCCCTTTGCAGGACTAGAGCAGCCAAGAGCATCCAATCCTTCACTAAGCGGCGATGCCCAGCTCGAGTCACTGTCAGGGGCAGGCGAACCTTAGTAATCCTTTATGTTACTGGCCGCTTCCTGTATATGGATTCATCAGGTAGTGTACGGGTATTCCGTCACTTCCTCGATGCCGCAATGTCTCCTGGGAGCATTTGTCATTGTTCCCAGGAGACATTGCGGAGGTCTGCCGCGAGTTATTGCGGGATTTAGAAAGAAGCAAGTTCTTTCTAAATCCCGCTACCCGATGAATCCATATATAGGAAGCGGCTAGTAACATAAAGGATTACTAAGGTACAGTGGATCGAATAAAAAACAAACATGCGGTTTAGTAATTATGCATATGAGCGTATCATTTTATTTTTTTTGGTGGGGGAGTGGATCTTGGGTGGGAGTTCCCACACTTTTTTCCCCAGGACTTGACCCCTGCCTAGCACTGTCCCTATCCGCAGTCTCTCCTCATCCCCCCTCCCCTATCCCTGTCTGTATCTGCAGGTAGGTCTGAGTCAGTGTATGATGCCCAGTACCTTCTTGATCTGGGAGGTGCTCTGCTGCTGTTTCCAGCAGCTCCCTGTCAGCTTGTGCCTCCCGCTCGTCCTTGTCCTCCGGGCCTCACTGCTGATGCTGGAGCAGAAAAGAGGTTGGAGGAGACTGAGTCAAGGCTTTGGGACTCCTGGGATGCTTCTGCGTGCCTCTTTGGGTGTCAAGGAGGCTGTGAAGCTCTTCTCTCTCCTGGTCTCCTAGCTGCTCTCAGTGTTCACCTTCCACACGGGCGCGGCCTCCTTCGGTCTCACCATGTGGGGATGGATGGCCGCACCCCAAGGACACCGCCACGCCGTGCTCCCACCACCACCTGCCTGACATTACAACCATGAGCAGCTTCTGCGGGCCGCACAATATTGACTGGGCTCGAGGCAGCACACTCGGGACTGACAGTGCCCTTCTAAATGTTGCACGCAGGGCCATAGTCCTGGCCTTCACCCACGCTACGTCACTGCTCGAGGGACAGGTATTTTAAAAATCCGAATCCTCAGCGAGTGGCTGGGAATGCAGATTTTGCATGCCCCTCTACCCTGGCACCCTAGGTAGCTGTCTGACCTGCCTATTGCTGGTGCCGACCCTGCAGGCATTAGACTGCTAGGTAAATTTAGTTTTGGCTTCTGTTTCACAGATTGAGACTGAAGACTCAGGTGCTATAAAACCCTGATAGTGATAATGATAAGTAGTGTGTACTGCCTGTGTCCCCTGCAGTTTGCACCTAAAGCTATGTGGTGTGTACTGCCTGTGTCCTCTACAGTGTGCACCTAAAGCTACGTGGTGTGTGTAATGCCCGTATCCTCTGCAGTGTGAACCTAAAGCTACGTGGTGTGTGTACTGTCTGTGTCTGTGCTATTTTTCTCAATGATTTTCATCCATATTGCAGAGACCAGACATTACATTAAAGCCGCAAGCAGTTTTAAATTACTTTTTTCTTATAGTAATCTCATTTTGTGCAGGGACAGTTCTAAACACGTGCCACTTCACAGGCATACTATAGACACCCAGCAGGTACGATATTTAAAGGAATTTTTCTTTTCTTTTTTTTTTCACTTTAAGCATCATTAAAATCACTGCTCCAGAAAAAAATACCGTTTTTAAAACTTTTTTTTCCATTGATACATGTTCCCTGGGGCAAGACCCGGGTTCTCAAACCCGTTTTCCGACAATAACTTGCAAATTAGGCTTTAAAATTAGCACTTTTGAATTCGAGCGTTCAAGTCCCATTGACGTCAATGGGGTTCTAAATGTTCGCGCGAACGTTCGGTCCGTTCTAAGGTTCTTTTACAGGCAAATAGCATGCATAAAATATGTTAAATGTACATATCCTAAGATTTAAAAACACAAAAATGGTCCAATAACAGGGTCTCTTTAAAGCAGTTGAACATTATGAGAAACTTACCTTAAAAAAAAGCCCTCCAGCAGCACGCTGTCACCACTGAGAGGGCTTCCACCTTCACCCGGTCTTCCTTCTGGGTACACAGCCTCTGACTACATGAGTGACCGGGGGCGCAATGATGTCACTCCCACGTATGAGAGCAGTAGCGGCCATTTACGGCATGGGATCTGAATGTCTGGCATACCGTGATGTCACCGGTTGTATGCACTCTAAATATCTCCTAAACAGTGCAAGTTTAGGAAATATTCACAGTACCTACAGGTGAGGCCCCGTACACACAGTCGGACAAAACCGATGAGAATGGACCGAGGTTCAGTTTCATCGGTCCAAACTGACCGTGTGTATAGCCCATCGGTCTGTTTTCCTTCGGTCCAAAATTTTAAAACATGCTTCAAAGCCGAACCGATGGACCGCTGCCTGATCTGTCCAAACCGATGGTTAGTACAGAAAAGCATCGGTTCAAAACCCGCGCATGCTCAGAATCAAGTCGACGCATGCTTGGAAGCAATGAACTTCGTTTTTTTCAGCACGTCGTGTGTTTTACTTTACCGCGTTCTGACCCGATCGGATTTTGAACTGATGGTGTGTACGCCCATCAGACCATCAGGCCACTTCAGCGGTGAACCGATGCAAACGGTCCGTCGGACCATTCTCATCGGTTTGGATCGACCGCGTGTACGCGGCCTAAGCCTTATTTTAGGCTTACCTGTAGGTTTAAGTGGTAAAACAGTGTTTACTGCCACTTTAAGGGAAACAATGGCCATGACTTTATTTGTAAATGTTCTTCCCAGTGTCTCTTTAAAAAAGTTCCTCCCGGCAACTTGGACAGACTTCCAAAACGATATACTAATATATATATTGCTATATGAAGAAGGTCATTTTCAAAGCTCTAATGTAGAAAAAACGTATGCATTTCTTACTGTATCATTTTATGGGAACCGTTCCCCCAGCCTGGTTTTCATCACAAAGTGATTTAAAATTCTTATCTTTATCAGAAGGTAAACTAAATCTAATATTCAAAGGTACCTTTTAAAGCACTGGAATTATTTGTAGCTATGTTCTCCATACTGCAAAAGTACAAACTGATCCAATTTATGTGAAATATATTTCTGCTCTCTCGAATTTACAAATTGAATTCCGACAAACTCTAGTAATTTAAAATACATGTTTATGAGTTTCATTCATATTATGTTAGAACAAATATATGGTCTTTTCACTTTTTTCAGATATACCATTAACCTTTTATGTTTCTCATCCATGTGAAGTGATCGTAAATATATTATTAATATTATTATTTTTTTATTTACTATTAATAAAATAGAATTATGCAACACAAAAGGGTTGATTTACTGAAACTGGAGACTGGAGAGTGCAAAATCTGGTGCAGCGCTGCACAGAAACCAATCAGCTTTATAAGTTTTATTTTCAAAGCTGAAGAACAAGATGAAGTTAAAAGCTCATACCATACCTCCCGACTTTTCAACATTGTTCTGCGGGACATTAAAGTTGTTGGGGGGGGGGGGGGGTTGCTGCCGCGGGATGCCAAAGATTTTTTAACGAACATTGAAGTTGTTGGGGGGGGGGGGGGGGTTCCGGGTTCTGCCGCGGGATGCCAAAGATTTTTAAATGAACATCATTGAAGTTGTTTAGGGGGGTGCTGCCGCTGGATGTCGTTTTTTTTTTTTTTGGGGGTCGGACATTTAGAAGTTGTTGAGCGGGGGCGGGGGGAGGGGGTTACCCTCCTCATGTTTACGCCTTTTCCTCCTCCTGTGCTGCAGTTTAGGAGGGAGCATGGGGAGGGGGGTGGGGGACCTCGGACCACCTCTTCCTCCTCTTCACTAATGCGGGAAAATATCCTCTCTTGTTGTCATTGCAGGAAAGTCCCGCACAATCCGTGCCAGTTGGGAGGTATGCTATAGCGCCTGCACTACGCTCCAGTGTGAAAGGGGTCTTACTGCGCATGAGCTTTCTGGATGGACCTCTGTGTGTCCCAGAAGGCAACGGGGGGAAGGAGAAGGGGCCGGAAATGACAGTGATTGCCGTGTGGCGATCTTACCAGGAAGTGGGAGCAGGTACCTGTCAAAACCATGTACTCCCCCCCCCCCCCAAAAAAAAAATTGGGCAATGGAGGGTGCGAACAAGCAGAGCTTACCCTTTTGGGTGGAACTCCGCTTTCGCAGACATATTGGAAAGTCCCTTATTATCGATGGGGTAGTAATGATTGCTGGATGAAATTTCACTGTGTGCAATTGCTATCATACTGTAAAAGCTTTTTCACCCACAGACTGAAAACTTGGTGAAATGTTGTGCTTCCTTTAAATGTTGCATTTAAAGGTGAAAAAGTAAGTTTAGTCATGTATCTATTGCTGGTGCATATTTATGAGTGAATTTTGTGTTTTGCCGGCTGTCCTCGCTCGGTTGTCACTCTGATCATCTCACATGCTACAACACAAGTAGACCGACAGAACGCGGACCTGTCAATAGAATAACACTCGTTCTGCAGTGTAAGTGGCGTCCAGGGCATGGGGAAAGGTGGTTCGCTAGGACTCCACCCAAATTAATAGGCTCTCCCAGCAGGCCAAGGGACCCAAGAAAATCCTTGCCCATTGGCTGAGACACCCCATTCATTCCTAATCTGCCCTTGCCTTATCCAATGTCACCAGCTACAGTGCCACCTAGTGACAGAAGGTAAAAGTGCAGCAAGTCCAGAATTGGGGGGAAATCAATTGATCTACTAACAATTGGCCAAAGCAACTATCGCCTGGAAACTAAATTTAATAGCAGCCCTGCCTAAACATCAGGGTGCTACATCTGTATAGAATTTGGTTCCTCTCTTTTAATAAGAATTCGCAAATATGGACACATTTCCTGATATCTCCTGACATTAATATTTATATGATGTCTGGATGATACAAATTTCCACAATGAGGTGCTGCTGTGCCTTTTCATGATTTTTTATTTTTTATTTTATTTATATCAGGAAACTGGTCCACAGGGACCACAATTACAGAGCAGTCAACATAACATTGGTACAAAATAAAGATATATGTGTATAGATTACCCAAACATCATTTGCATTGTTGGGAAATACATCCTTTTTCTAGTTGGACACGTACTGTGGTACCGAACAGCCATGGTGTTTTTTTTTTATAAGTTAAATCATAGAACAGAACCAGGAAGTAGAGAGAATTAGAAAGAGGGCAGTGCCCTAAAGCGTAGAATAATAAAGGGAGAATAAAAGGGGGGTGCGCCTTTTCATGATTTTAGTTCTACAATGTATTGTTTGATAGTTTCACAGTTTTATATATTATTATTGTTTTTGATTTTCACTGTTTGTATTATGTGAATTGTTTCAGTGATATTTTGAAAGTTCTAACAATGCATATGACAGGACTTGAAATAGGAAATATAATTATGTGATTAAAAACGTGTGTTTGAATTTTGATCTTCACGTATATATTGAGCTGGTAATTGCATTCCCATATTGAAGCACGAACTTCGTGTGAAACGCGTCAACCTTATCATCCCTTGCCTGTCTTTACTTGGTTATTTTTACAATATTTTTGATACCAATAAAGGCGATATTGCACCGTGTGGGTGTGCAGTCATTCGACTTTTGTTTCTATTTGATCTCTGCTAGCAGTGGCAGGGCATGCACCCCATCGTTTGCATCATACTTTGTGGGTTATGGTCTGTGTGACTTACCTGTGAGCAGCGGTGACTCACCTGTGAGCAGCGGTATCTCACTATACAATGTGGCCCTCACATTGACAAGTTTGGAAATCCCTGATCTAGCCCAATAAAAATAGGCTGCCAAAGCACCAAAACGTCCCAATTTTTTTTAATACACTGCAAGGAACTGCGGTGCATTGCTGACTTGTGTGGCACACTACAAAGCATATGCATTACCTTAGCGCATTGGGGTGCCATTTAAAATGAATGGCATCATAACGCAGCAGCACAGGTAACGTGCATTACAGCACCACAATAGTCTTATGCCTCGTACACACGACCGATTTTCCCAACGAGAAAACTGCAATTTTTTTAGATTGGTCGGGTAAGCCTCATAGTAGTTTTCCCGACGAGAAAACTGCCCGCAAAAAAATTCGAACCTGCTCTATTTTTTCCCGTCGTGTTTCCTGTCAGTCTTTTTCTTGTCGTGAAAACCGCTCGTGTGTATGCTTTTCCTGAGGGGAAAAAAGCGCATGATCAGAATCAAGTATGAGACGGGAGCGCTCGTTCTGTTAAAACTATCGTTCGTAATGGAGATAGCACATTCGTCACGCTGTAACTGACTGAAAAGCACGAAGACTGAAAAGTGCGAATCGTCTCTCACCAAACTTTAACTAACACGAGGATCAGCAAAAGCAGCCCAAAGGGTAGCTCCATTTGAATGAATGTCCCCTTTATGTGAACGTCGTAGGTGTTGGACGTCACCGCGCTTTGGTCGAGCGTTTTTTTGACTGAACATGTGTATTAGGGTTGTCCCGATACCGATACCAGTATCGGTATCGGGACCGATACTGAGCATTTGCGGGAGTACTTGTACTCCCGCAAATGCCCCCGATGTCAGATCCGATACTACCCCCCAACCCTCCGCCGCCGCATACCGCAACGCCGCCGCCTAGTTAATCAGTGTGCGGGGAACATTACAGCTTTCATTTGAATAGCTGTCTGTTCCCCGCCGCGCCGCGTATAGACACTCCCCCTTGCTCGGGATTGGACGGGTGATCTGTCTATCAAAGTGCAGATCACCCGTCCAATCCCGAGCAAGGGGGAGTGTCTATACGCGACGCGGCGGGGAACACACAGCTATTCAAATGAAAGCTGTAATGTTCCCCGCACGCTGATTAACTAGGCGGCGGCGGTATCTAGGTATGGGGAGACATGGCTGCATATGTGGGGGGACATGGCTGCATATATGGGGGACATGGCTGCATATATGGGGGACATGGCTGCATATGTGGGGGACATGGCTGCATATGTGGGGGACATGGCTGCATCTGTGGGGGACATGGCTGCATCTGTGGGGGACATGGCTGCATCTGTGGGGGACATGGCTGCATATGGGGGGGGGGACATGGCTGCATTTGGGGACACATTTAAAAAAAAGTATCGGTATTCGGTATCAGCGAGTACTTGAAAAAAAGTATCGGTACTTGTACTCAGTCCTAAAAAAGTGGTATCGGGACAACCCTAATGTGTATGCAAGGCAGGCTTGAGAGGAATCACGTTGGGAAAAAGTTCTTTCATATGGGTGACCAGGGGATGATAAAAACAGGTGACTGAGTTGTGGTCTTGCCACCTTTCAACCTAACAAGGCTGAACACGTGCTGTGGCCATGATGCTTTGCTTCGCGACTGCAGCATTTTTCACTTTCAATGCATTCTTATTGAGACATATCAAGTATGCATTTCAAATATGCACTGCAAACAATCTAAAGGTATCTAATAGAAATCATATTGTTTGTTTCACAAAGTCTTTACCACGGACTGCAGAATTTGACAGGCAGCACCGCCTGTCAAAAAAATTTATTGGGCTAGATTCACATACCTTTAGGCGGGCGTAGCGTATCTCCTATACGCTACGCCGCCGTAACTTTGAGAGGCGAGTATGGTATTCTCAAAGATTTCGTGGCCGAAGTTACAGCGGCGTAGCGTATTAGGGCCGGCGTAAGCCCGCCTAATTCAAATGTTGAAGCTGTGGGCGTGTTTTATGTATATTAAGTGTGACCCCACGTAAATGACGTTTCAATCGAACGGCGCATGCGCCGTTCGTGGACGTATCCCAGTGCGCATGCTCCAAATGACGTTGGCAAATCGTCATTGCTTTCGACGTGAACGTAAATTACGGCCAGCCCCATTCATGGACGAGTTACGCAAACGACGTAAAACTTCAAAAATTCATACTTAACGTCCATACTTAACATTGGCTGCGCCATCTTTTTGGTGGTTTATCTTTACGCCTGAAAACCCCTTACGTAAACGGCGTATCTTTACTGCGACGGCCGGGCGTACATTCGTGAATAGGCATATATAGCTGATTTACATATTCTAGGCGTAAATCAGCATACACGCCCCTAGCGGCCAGCGTAAATATGCAGTTAAGATACGATGGCGTACGAGACTTACGCCGGTCGTATCTTAGCAATATTTAAGCGTATCTCAGCTTGAGAATACGCTTAAATATACAACGGCGGGGATTCGGACTTACGACGGCGTATCTACTGATACGCCCGTCGTAAGTCTACCTGAATCTGACCCATTGAGATTAATAGGGCTACAATGCAATCGCGAGTGAAATGTTTGGCTCACAGTTGCAGTATCATCCCGGCCGCAATGTACAATTGCTGTTCCGCAAATAAAAAAAGATGAAAAAATGGGCATCAAGAGGCAGCTGTAGTGTTCCCTGTCAGTCAATGCTATTCTGCCGATCACTTATGCTTTACAGAAGGGTACTAAGCTGACTGCCTGTCTGAGAAAAGCCTGATGCCGCGTACACACGATAATTTTTCGGCATGAAAAAAAAACGACGTTTTTTGGCATGTAGAAAAAACAAAGTTTTTCCAACTTCATCATTAGAACGAAGTTGCCCACACACCATCGTTTTTACAAAATGCTCTAGCAAAGCGCGGTGACGTACAACACGTACAACGGCACTATAAAGGGGAAGTTCCATGCGGATGACGCCACCCTTGGGGCTGCTTTAGCTGATTTTGTGTTAGTAAAAGACGATTTGCGCTTTTCTGTCTGTTACAGTGTGATGAATGTGCTTACTCCATTACGAACAGTAGTTTTACCAGAACGAGCGCTCCCGTCTCATAACTTGCTTCTGAGCATGCGCGGGTTTTTAACGTCGTTTTAGCCCACACACGATAATTTTTTACAACCCGAAAAACGGCATTGTTTAAAACGTTGTTAAAAAATGCAGCATGTTCGAAAAAAAATGTTGTCGTTTTTTAGAACCCGAAAAATTATGTGAAGCCCACACACGATCATTTTAAATGACATTTTTTTAAAACAACGTTTTTTTTCGTGCCGAAAAATGATCGTGTGTACGCAGCATTAGAGCTCATTATAAGAAAAGTTTGTCTTTTTTTTATTTATTAGAAATCATACTTACCTAGGTGGATGCAGCATCGGTTCGATGCGGCATCTGTCCCCCCTACAGCTCTAATGCCCCATACACAGGATCGGTTTGGTTTTTCCGTCGGCATAAACTCTAACGGGTTTTTCCGACAGAATTCCGCTCAAGCTGTCTTGCATACACACGGACAGACCAAATTCCGACCATCCAAAACGCGGTGTGTTCTCTTTTTAACCTCCCTGGCGGTATGATTCTGTCTGAAAAAACATGCTGAAAGCGGTACAATTATTTGCAAGGAAATTTGGCGTTTTATACTGTAGGCCTGTAATTTTTAGAACTAACTCACTTAAATCTGACCAAACAAGAATCTAATAGGCATCTCGGGTATGACATTTTTTTAAAAAACAAAATTTTAAATTATAATATAATAAATAGTTATAAATAATTATAACAAATAATAATATAATTAAAATAAAAATTATTCAATAATGTAATCAACTCAAAATCACTGAAATTTGCTCAGTTGCAGAATTGTTGCTGACATTATTTTTTTTTTTTTTATGACGGATTTCCCGCAAATCGCTATCACTCAATTCTGCAAGTGATTATAATTTATTATCGCTGTTTTCTAGCTGATCTAAAACCATTTTTGACATAAAAAGACACTTTTGGTTGCTATGGACAATCTACAGTTTTCAGGCAGAAAAAAAGGTTTTTATTATATAAAATGACATGCATGACACTGGGCAGACCACTAGGGACAAGGGGGGTGTGTATTTTTTACATACAGTACTGTAATCTATAAGATTACAGTATACTGTATGTATAGTGTTTGTTTACTTTTTTGAATTTGGCGCCGATCTCTGCTCCCGTGCGTCGTAACGTCGCAGGGAACGGAGATCGACGGAACAGGAGGACGCTGTGTGAATCGAGCGAGGTCCCGCTCGCTCACACAGCGCGGTGACATCGCTGGATCCAGGAGAAGGTAAGCCAGCGCGCGCTGCAGGCTCTGCATGTCTACCCCGAGCGTGACTCGGGGTTACCGATTTTGGTAGAAAAAATCAACCCCGAGTCACGCTCGGGGATACCGCCAGGGGGGTTAATTCCATCGGAATTACGATGGAAAAAGTCTGGTGGGGCATACACACGGTCGGACTATCCGATAAAAAAATCCCATCTGACTTTTTTCATCAGAAATTCCGATTGTGTGTACGAGGCATTAGACTGAGAGCTGAGCGATCAAACGCTGCTGATTGCTCAGTTCTCCGTGTTCTGTGAGCAGAGAGCTGGTGACTGTCAGTCAGTGGCTCTCTGCACTATACCCCCTCCCCCCCACACTCACTGGAGCGCTGGGCTGTAAAGGGGTGACAGTGGCTGACTCAGATTCTCAGTTACAGGATGCTGAGAATCTGAGCCAGGTACCTGTCCAGACATCCGGGTGGATCTCAACCATATGGTTGCAACCTTTCCCTAGCCTGGACTGGCTCTGTGACGTCATCTGACAGTAGGCTTTGGCCCGCTGTCTGCTAAAATGGGCCACATGAGTGCAGAACGAACTGTACTCCTGTGACTGACTGCCATACAAAAAAAAAATTTGGCTGTACTTTAATGCGTTAAAATTTTAGATACCATAAGTGAGAACTAATGCATTTGTTGTGTTAAGATGTGTTATTGATGCATTTGCATTATGCTACAGTGTTACTAAACCCAGAACCTGCATTCACTATATCTGGTCTCCCACAGTACACAGAGCATGGAAATGCAATTATTTTAGTAAATCTAAACTGCTAAATACATTTTTTCATCATCATTTAGTGCAGTCTTGTGACTTCTCTCAGTGCCTGGTTAAAGCTTGTAGGTCTGAGAAGTTTGCATTCTACTCTGGCTGTTCTATGAGGCTGAAGGAATCCTGACTCTCTGGACAGTGCTGATTGGTTCTGTGCTGATCACATGCACTCTCCCAAGATAAAAAAAAAACTCTCTAGCAGTACACACCACCCGAGGGCCAGATGTGGCCCTTTGCTAGCCTTTACCTGGCCCTTGGGGCACTATTCCTCCCACTGATATGAGGCAATATTTCTCCCACTAACACCAACAATGGGGCACTATATCTTCCACCGATGCCAATGATGGGATACTACTCCTCTTCCTATTAACCACCAACCCTGGGGCCATATTTATTTTCACTAATACTGGGCCATTGACATTTATTGCCCCTGCTGGCCACAATCCGGCCCTCCTAAAGTCTGAAAGACAATAAACTGGCTCTTTGTTTGAAAAGTTTGGAGACCCCTGCTCTATACTATCAGGAAATGGATTGGGGACTGTGGAAGAAAGGAAGGATCAGAGAAGATAGGATCACAGGGCCTTTTTACACAATACTGAGGATTAATCCCTTAGGTTCCACCGGCATAGCTCCCAAATGTCCCTGATTTGGAGGGACTGTCCCCGATTTGGAGCAATGTCCATCTGTCCCTCATTCCTCCTCATTTTGGTCTGATCTATATAGTTGTACATAAAATGCACATTTTATCTATCAAAAAGTTTTTTCCAGTGCTAAACCTTTCATCTGATTAATAAATGTCTGCAGGGCTTTTTTTCAGCGGGAACGCGGGGGAACGCAGTTCCGGCACCTCCCAAACTGAATGTATGTAATGGAAAGAGGTGCTGGGGTGTGCTGGAGAGTCTATTGAAGCTGGCTGCTGAGGGATATATTGTTGCTGGAGGGAATCTATTTTTGCAAAACAAGAGGGTTTATTGTTGCTGGGGAGTTCTTCTGTTGCTCGTGGGGAATCTATTGTTGCTGGGGGGTCAGTTGTTGCTAGGAGGTATGTACTGTTGAGGGAGGGGTCTCCGTTGCTTGCTCCTGTAGGGTCTATTGATGCTGGAGGGGATCTATTTTTGCAGGGGGTTCAATTGTTGCTCGGAGGTGGGTGGGGGGGGGGAGTCAATGGTGGCTTGGAAGGGAGGAGTTCCTGCACCTATTCTCTGAGAAAAAAAGCCCTGAATGTCTGCATTTGTAAATTCCAAAACCCAATATATAGGAATAGTAGTGGTGAAAAAGGCACTTGTGGGTTTAACCAATCTTGTTTTTTTTTTGTACAATTCTCCTTTAAGGGGGCGTGGCAGGGGTGTGTGTCCTATACCTGCATACTTTTGCTGATAGGTGTCCCTCATTCCCATCTCAAAATGTTGGGAGGTATGTCCACAGTAGTATAACAAGCATGCTTTACCGCATATACAGACTGGGGCAGATCCACGTAGGGCGGCGCATTCTTCCGTCCGGCGTAGTGTCTGATACGCTACGCCGCCGTAACTTACAGGGTTTTTTTTGTATCCTGAAAGAATTCCCGCCGTAAGTTACGGCGGCGTAGTGTAACTAAGGCGGCTTAAGGGCAGGCAATTCAAATGTATGTGATTGGGGCGTGTTTTATGTTAATACGTCGTGACCCGACGTAAATTACGTTTTTTTTAACGTCGCATGCGCCGTCCGTGGGGGTATCCCAGTGCGCATGCTCGAAATTAAACCGGAACAAGCCAATGCTTACGACGGTGACGTCATTCTATGCAAAGCCCTATTCGCGAACGACTTACGCAAACGACGTAACATTTTAAAATTTCGACGCGGGAACGATGGCCATACTTAACATGGAATACGCCTCATATAGCAGGGGTAACTATACGCCGAAGAAAGCCTTACGGAAACAACGTAAAAAAATGCGCTGGCCGGACGTACGTTCGTGGATCACCGTATCTAGCTAATTTGCATACTCGACGCGGAATTCGAAGGAAACGCCACCTAGCGGCCAGCGTAAATATGCACCTTAGATCCGACGGCGTACTAAGACGTACGCCTTTCGGATCGAGCCCAGATTAAGTCGTATCTTGTTTTGTGGATACAAAACAGAGATACGACGGGGTAATTCGTTTGTGGATCTGGCCCACTGATTTTACTGTTGTGGGTTTTGTAACACTTTGAATAATGCTTGCCAGATGCCTCCTCAGTGTTGGTTTTTTTATTGTATGGATTCCTGTACTATAACTTATACTGTATATGCAATTGGCACATTTGTTAGGCATTTGTGGTGCTTTTGCGGCGCCTTTACATTGACACGAAAGAAGACATGTGGGGAGTTGAAAAGCCAGCTGAACGCTGCATAATAAATACGTTTTGGCGTCACGCAAAGCACTATGAATGTGACCATGTGAACTACACTGTCAACTGCAATGGACAGAATTGGTACAGAGCATTAACAGGCATTCGTGATGCTTTAAAAACATGGATGAAATGCCTGTCCATGGCGCACGTGTAAACTTTAGCAAAAATGGGTCTCTAGACTGACCAGTACTGCCAGTTAGACATGACCCACAGGGACACATAGGGGGTTATTTACTAAAAGAATATCCACTTTGCATTACAAGTGCAAACTACAAGTGCAATTAAATTGCACTAAAAGTGCAATTAGAAGTGCAGTCACTGTAGATCCGAGGGGGGCATGCAAGGAAAATAAAAAACAGCATTTTAGCTTGCACATGATTGGATAATAAAATCAGCAGAGCTTACCATCATTTCAGATCTACCCCTAAGATTTACAGCGACTGCACTTCCAAGTGCAATTTCAAGTGCACTTGTAGTTTGCACTTGTAGTGCAAAGTGGATTTGCCTTTCCTAAATAACCCCCATAGCACTATCCCTGCTCAGGAGACACACTGGGGGTCATTTACGAAAGGCAAATCCACTTTGCACTACAAGTGCAAAGTGCACTTGAAATTGCACTTGGAAGTGCAGTACCTGTAAATCTGAGGGGTAGATCTGAAATGAAGGTAAGCTCTGCTGATTTAATTATCCAATCACGTGCAAGCTAAAATGCTGTTTTTTATTTTCCTTGCATGTCTCCCTCGGATCTACAGCCACTGCACATCCAAGTGCAATTTCACTTGTAGTGCAAAGTGCACTTGAAATTGCACTGAAATTGTACTTGGAAGTGCAGTCCCTGTAAATCTGAGGGGTAGATCTGAAATGATGGGAAGCTCTACTGCACTTTGCACTTGTAGTTTGCACTTGTAGTGCAAAGTGGATTTTCCTTTAGTAAATAACCCCAAATATCTTGAGAAAAGAGACGAGGGATCCTAGCATTGGGAATGGCGTGGAGAATAGAGGAATACAGTTAGTGCATTCAATGCAAAGACAGGGAAACTGAAGGGAGGGGTGAGCAGAGGAGGGGTCTGGGAGAGGGATGCATGGAACTGATGAGAAATCTAAGGAAGGGAGAGCGATACAAGGAGAGTTTCGAAGCAATGTAGTATAGATTTCTTTATACTAAGAAGCAAGAAGGCTACTGATCAGATCTGTATGTGAAACATACTACTGGCACCTGCCTAGGCAATGAAGTACGCACTATACTGGCTACACTTGACCATTCCTTGCTCAGCCAGGTAAGTCTCGTATGTACGATCAATGAATGGAATCTATCAGCAATATGCAATATATGGTATTTAAATTTTCTGAAAATATCCTTTACTGAAATCCAGGTAACCTATGATTTCAGCCATGTGACTGTTTTATTTTTTAAATTTTTTATTAAGTTTAGGAAAAAATAACTGTCACTTTCTTGGAAATAAGGACCCATATCCTGGTATATAATAACTGAGTCTATTGAATACCAAAGGAAAGACAAAAATCATTGAGATCAGATATGTATTTGAAGATAGATATTTTTGTTAAACTTTTATACACATATTGCATTTAAAGAATATTTTATTTTGCATTTGAAGGAAAATGTATAGATACTGTCAATGATCACTCAGCAGTGATGCTAGGATTTTTGGCTAGAGTTCTGGAAAGTTTTTGCTGGTGATATTGTCAATAGGTCTGTGTACAATGTGGAATTCCTAGTATAGACTCCCAATCTGTGTTACAATGAGAGTTAGTAGTTCCCTTTTGTAGGACGGGTGTGATTTGTTGAAGATAGGCTTGCTTTACTTCTATTCTATACCATTGAGATATAATATATATATATATATATATATATATATATATATATACATTACAAATATACTGTATACAGATATATGTGCAAGTTCTGTATGCACTATATATATGCAGACGTAGGTCAAGCTGTCACGTGATGATAGATAGATCCTGACTTGGATAGTTTATGCAGCATAGTACCATTAACCTACTTCTATGTGGCAGGTGATTTCAAAGATTTGTTGTAAATATTAACCACTTCGGCCCGGATTCACAAAGCACTTACGCCGACGTATCTCAAGTGTAACTATGCACCGTCGTATCTATGCGCCGTGCCCACAATCTGAGATACGCCTAAAAATAGGGGGCCAGATTCACGTAGAATCGCGGCGGCGTAACGTATCGTAGATACGTTACACCGCCGCAAGTTTTCATCGCAAGTGCCTGATTCACAAAGCACTTGCGATGAAAACTACGCCGCAAAAAAAAAACTCCGGCGCAAGGCGGGCCAATTCAAATGGGCGTGTGCCATTTAAATTAGGCACGCTCCTGCGCCGGACCTACTGCGCATGCTCCGTTTTGCAATTCCCGTTGGGGTTAGCGCGCCGTGACGTCATTTTTTCGAACGGCGACGCGCGTAGCGTACTTCCGTATTCCCGGACGTGTTACGCAAACGACGGCCATACTTTAGACAGCAATACGATTGCTGACTAAAGTTAGGGCACCCAAAATGACGACTAAACGACTAAATTTGCAACGGGAAACTAGACTAGCGGCGACGTAGCGAACGCGAAAAACCATCGGGAATCGCCGTAACTTCTTATTTGCATACCCGACGCTGGTTTACGACGCGAACTCCCCCCAGCGGCGGCCGCGGTATTGCATCTTAAGATCCGACAGTGTAAAACAATTACACCTGTCGGATCTTATGGCTATCTATGCGTAACTGATTCTATGAATCAGTCGCATAGATAGAAACAGGGATACAACGGCGTATCAGGAGAAACGCCGTCGTATCCCTTTTGTGAATCTGGCCCATACTGTATACAGATATATGTGCAAGTTCTGTATGCACTATATATATGTAGACGTAGGTCAAGCTGTCACGTGATGATAGATAGATCCTGACTTGGATAGTTTATGCAGCATAGTACCATTAACCTACTTCTATGTGGCAGGTGATTTCAAAGATTTGTTGTAAATATAAACCACTTCGGCCCGGATTCACAAAGCACTTACGCCGACGTATCTCAAGATACGCCGCGTAAGTGTAACTATGCGCCGTCGTATCTGTGCGCCGTGCCCACAATCTGAGATACGCCTAAAAATAGGCTTCCTACGACCGACGTAACTTGCCTACGCCGTCGTATCGTGGGCGCATATTTACGCTGGGCGCATTTGCCGCTCCTATTGATTTTCTATGCACATATGCAAATGAGGGAGATACGCCGATTCACGAACGTACTTGCGCCCGGTGCATAATATACGCGGTTTGCGTAAGTCGTACGTCCGGCGTAAAGTTATTTCCCATATAGGAGGCGCAACCCATGCAAAGGTATGGATGAGACCCAATGTTAAGGATCGTATCTGTCTGAACTGCAAGACTGGGAGTGACTACCTATTATATGCTGTTCATGATCCCCTGTCATAAGGGTTAATGGCGATTTGGTAAGGAGCCAATCTATAGTTTGGTGGAGGATACATCACTTTGCTTTGGACACGTTTTCAACTGATTTTGGAACTTCGCACAGAGCACGGGTGTCTGGCATTTCATGTGTTAAACATTTATAAACGTTATTTCTACACTATTTGTTTTATTTATATGTCTATATATATATTTTTTTATTTGGTTAATATTTATTGATCTGATGATATGATCCAAATTCTTTTGATGTTCATTATCAATATTATCACTGTTTCACTGTTATTGAGGTACTTGAGAGTGCTATATAGTGCCCCCTAGTGGCTATCAACCTCTCTTGTCTTTTTTGGTAAATTAGTGATTTATATATACCATCATATACCACATAGTTTATGATTTATGTGTGTTTTGTGATTCAAACATTTGTTTCACACGGTTTAGAGGTAGCGCGATTTATATTTTTCTCACTTTAAATTAGACCTGCCATAAGGAAAATGTAGGTTCCACTATTGCTGACATCCTCCATTCCAAAATGTTGGTCACCTGACCAAGAAGTAGTATGCAGATCAAGGAAGTCAAAAGTCATTTTCTGCAGGCTTGTTTGACGTTAGTATTGAAGGTAGAAAATCTGCCTGACGGTCAGGGAAGTTGAGGTTTTAGAAAGAGAGGTAAAAGAAAAACGAGAAAAGAATTCCCAACAATTGCTAGTACAGGTTTTTTTTAAATAGGGCAGCCCCAGATATTAACCTCTAAATATAAATGACTCAGGAAAAAAGAAAAAAAAAAAGAAACTGGTAATTGAAAACAATCAGTGTAGCACTTGGATGTAATCTAATCGGGCTGGTGTAATAAGGAATGTGTGACTGCCCCATTTTCACAAGTCTGCAATCGCATTAGAGTGTGGCATCCAGAGCACCCAAGGTATTTGTTGGAATCTAAGGATATATATATATATATACACCGTATATACTCGAGTATAAGCCGAGGCACCTAATTTTACCACAAAAAGCTGGGAAAACGTATTGACTCGAGTATAAGACTAGGGTGAGAATGCAACAGCTACTGTAAGCGAAAAAGAGGGTCAACAATGCCCATTTGCACGCCTCACTGTGCCCATTTGCACGCCTGACTGTGCCCATTTGCACGCCTCACTGTGCCCATTTGCACGCCTCGCTGTGCTTATGTCAAAGATTTGGGCACTCATTTGCTTCATTCAATACATGAGAGTGTACAAACAATATCAAGTGGCAAAGGTGCTAAGAACAATATCAGGTAAAGAATAATATGACAGAACAGAGTTCAGAGAGGCTTGCACACAGCAAATAGCGTACTTTCACTGCTCATTTCCTGTGCTTGTTATTCTTGGCAGATGGGTGCAATGGCTTTCATTATGCAAACATGAGGTTTGCCCAAAAACTTGCAAGCAAGACAATTCAAAAGTCCAGTGTGTTGTCCCTTCCTTTTTATGGTTCTGCAGCCCAACCTTACTGTGCCCATAGCGTACCTGAATTATTGACAGGCTGCGGGGTCCATTTTTCCTCCTGGTCCCATTCCATGATGGGCATTTGACATTGTGTTCCGCTACCGCCTATCACGGTGGTCCTCTCATCCTCAGACTCAGTTCCCCAGCAGACACTGTATTCAGTGTTCCGCCAATCACGGACCTTCTTTCATCCTCGGACAAACGGGCGTCCGTGATAGGTGGAACCCTGAACACAGTGTCTGCTGGGAAACTGAGTCCGAGGATGAGAGGACCTCCGTTATAGGCGGTAGCGGAACACAGTGTCAAACGCCTATCACGGAACGGGACCAGGAGGAAGCCACGACTTTTGAAAAATGGACGCCCGCAGCCCTTTAGGTACACTGACTCGAGTATAAGCCGAGGGGTGTATCTTTAGCCCTAAAAAAAGGGCTGAAAAACTTGGCTTATACTTGAGTATATACGGTATATATCCATGCTTTCATGTTGTTTACGCCAAATTCTGACCGTACCATCTGAATTTTGCAGGTGAAATCGAGACTTATCAGACCAGGCAATGTTTTTCCAATCTTCTATTGTCCAATTTTGGTGAGCCTGTGTGACTTATAGCCTCGGTTTCCTGTTCTTAGCTGACAGACCAAGACCACTTGGTGTGGTCTTCTGCTGCTGTAGCTCATCTGATTCCTTGCCTTTGATGTGTTGTGTGTTCAGAGATGGTATTCTCCATACCTTTGTTGTAACGAGTGGTTATTTGAGTTACTGTTGCCTTTTCAATCATCTCGGCCCATTTTACCCAGCACTGCTGTCAATCTCATCCAATGATGTGGCTCGCCGGAGGCGGGGTTGAGTGATACAGTGAGCGGCAATAGCTGCTGGCCCGCAGGAACTCAACAGCATGCGTGCTCGCTCGCATGAAGGTGTTGAGTTCTTGCGGAGAGGAGCCGAGACAGCCGCCGAGGGACCCCAGAAAAACAGGTTCGGGGACACTGTGCAAAACTAACTGCACAGTGGAGGTAAGTATAACATGTTTGTTATTTAAAAAAAAAAAATTACTTTACAACCCCTTTAATTAGCTTTGTGCTGCTCTAAGATGAACCATCAGGGCATGTAAGAAACCCTGATGACATCACAAGAGTTGTTCCTTGGGTTACATTGTGCTACAGAGCAATCGTACAGAATCAGGAAGAGAATCCCAGAAGTTAATTAAATGTATCATTAGTCCCCCTTTCGCATTGTATCTAGACCCTGGGGCACCGGCTGAAAAGCTCTAGACAAATCAAGCCCTAGGTCACAGTGATAACCGCTTATGTCTGGGGGACGCATAATTGCAAAGAGAGAAACAATTATTTTGTGTAATAGACACGTGCCCCGATGAACCTTTAATGTTGGGCAGAAGCTTCCGGGCTGGCACAGAGAAAGTATACAGAGGATATTTTTGTGCAAGAAGTACTTGTGTAGCAAGGGAAAAGGAAGGGTACTGGTAGAAAAATATAGGGGAAGAAAGGGAAAAGAGATATGAGGAGCAAAAAAAGACACGAGCCTTGATCATCATGGTGCTCTGCAACCGTTCACCCTACCTTTACCTTTGCCCAAGGGTGCCTTGGGCCTTTTTGGACTTCAAGCAACACCTTTTTGTTCACAAAAACGTGCAGATGGGTGCAACGTCAAGTGGTCCTCCTGTGAAGAAAGGACCCAAAACCCTGATCCCCGGGGCGTTAGGCTCCAGACGGGGACTCAGGTACTGTGGTCCGAGCAACCAAAGCCGACACGGACCCAACTTCCTCGGAGGAACTGCCGAAACAGAACCCTCCCAGTACTAAGTGGGGCTCCTCCGAAGGGAGACCCCATGAGAGCAGGAAAACTAAGCCAGAAGGCCATGTCCACCCACTCCCAAGACGTTCAGGGCTGGCCCGAGGACCGGCACCCTACTGATCACACAGTGACACAAAACGTGCACAACAAAAAAAGACAAAAAGGTGACAAACATAGGCAATAAATAAAATAAAGTGGGGGAAGGGATAGTGAAGAGGAAAGTGAAGAACTGGTCATTGTGGTGTACAATCACCAGGCCCTCCGGCCAGGAATAAAAAATTCCTCCGGTCCTAGCCAAAAGGCCCGGCCCAGGAGGCAGGTGCTAAAAAAAGTGTGTATCTGGTGCAGTGACCGTGGTATCCTTAAATCAAAGTGTCCCTTACACACAGTGATTCTCAGATACCCCTGGACTGCCACTCCAGGGGCACATGCACTAAGCAACACCTTATCTTAGTCCATCATTGACAGCTAGTTCCAGCACAAACATCTGCCAGGACTCGATGCACCCACCCACACCACCATGTTTTAAAGTACACTGAGTGAGGGAAACTCTAATGCATTTATTATATGAATAAAAAGAATAATTGCGCTAAACCCAGATGTGCACTTGTGTTTAAACTTGTGAGCAAGTGCATGTGCAAAACCATTGAATCTATATGATATATGATTCAATGGAGTCAGGGGGCCGTGATTGCCTACCCTGCTAGCAATGGTGTATATGAACCCAGTGATCAATAACACAAATGATAATAAACCATAACTCCAATGATTGTTGAAATGAAAAATAACAAAATTAGTGATATAAAGTCCATAAAGTCCAAAAATAAATTTTAGAAAGTAAGTGGTAAATCCATATGACAAATGAAGACACCCGTGAAGATTCCAGGAATGTTGTAATTTGAGCACCAAACGTGAATCCTCCACCAATCATGCAGCTGCTTACCAGAAATCTGGGTCCTGCCGGACCACTATCAACATATCTCTCAACCAGAGATTTTGTAAGGCAGTAGTGAATCCTCCACTTGTACTAGAACCAATCCGTACTCAACGATGGCTGGTGGCCTTCATAGTCTCAGAGTTCAGATCGGTTGGCGATGAGAAGGTGAGCGCCCCTAGCTTTTTAAACCTTGCTCCGCTTGCCAAGGGGTGCAACTTTAAATTTCATAAACAATCACCTTCCCACGAGGTACTGCTCGTGGGAAGGTGATCAGAAGGTGAACAGAGGCAAGCAAGCCAGCAGTACCTCGTGGGAAGGTGATTGTTTATGAAATTACAAGTTGCACCCCTTGGCAAGCGCATGCTCAGAATCAAGTCGACGCATGCTTGGAAGCATTGAACTTTGTTTTTTTCATCACGTCGTGTGTTTTACGTCACCGCGTTCTGACCCGATCGGTTTTTGAACTGATGGTGTGTAGGCACATCAGACCATCAGGCCACTTCAGAGGTGAACCGATGAAAACGGTCCGTCGGACCATTCTCATCGGATGGATCGACCGTGTGTACACGGCCTTAAGGGTTGGTCAGAGACTTCCTGGCTGAGAAGGGAAGGGATGCTGAATTTCCTCCAGGCAGTAAATGAGGTGTGCTCTATATTGCTTGCTTCAGATTCTAAAGTATTCTTTAAACAACTGAATTCTATCCGTGATACAATTTTTTTTTTTTTTTGCACTAACATCCAAATTTTTTCGTTTTCGGCATGTGCCTCCTTCTTCAAGGCCAAAGCATCACTAATACACTGTTTTAGCAGAAAGTTAAGACAATCCCTGAGGAAGTCCATATTTAGTCCATTATCTTTTATGTCAAATAGAATTATCGGGCCAAATCCTCAAAAGAGATACTGCTGTTACTCCGTCGTATCCCTGGTCCTAACTATGGAACTGATCCACAGAATCAGTTTTCCATAGTTAGGGAGAAGATCCGGCATGTGTAATTGAATTACACTGCCGGATCTTAGGATACAGTACCGCATCCGCCGCTGGGGGCATTTTGTGTCGAAATGCCGCCTCGGGTATGCAAATTAGCACTTACAGAGATCCACAAAGCTTTTCTGCTTCGTTTTTTCTCCGTAAGTATTAAGTTGCATACGCAAAATTAGGGCTGCTTTTACATGGTGTAAAGTTAGTACACCATGTAAAAGCAGACCCTTCTGTCTAGCGACGCGTTTTTTTTTTCGAATTTGAATATTTTTTTCGCGCCGTATCTTTTTTTTTCCCGACGCAACTTTATTGACCCGTCGCAATCCACAAAGCCCGGCGTAACGTAATTTTGCGCTATGCCCGTCGGGAAAATGATGTCACGAGCATGCGCAGTACGGCCGGCGCGGGAGCGCGCCTCATTTAAATGGGAATCGCCCCCATGAAATGAGGAACGCCTTGCGCCGGCGTAATTTAAGTTACACGGCCAGAAATTTCTAGGTAAGTGCTTTGTGGATCGGGCACTTAGGTAGAAATTTTAAGGCAGTGTAACTTAAATTAGAATTTCGCCGTTACGCCGGGTCTTTGTGGATTTGGCCCATCATTCTTAATTCAATTGTTTTCCTTTCCTGAGTAGTTTTGACATTCCATTTAAGTACTAAAACATGCATGGTGTGATCTAGTCGTGAGAAATGATGTCCTACAGGAGTGCAGAAATCATCCTTCTTACAGTATCTCACAAGTGAGTACACCTCTCACATTTTTGTAAATATTTTATTCTATCTTTTCATGTGACAACACTGAAGAAATTACACTTTGCTATAATGTAAAGTAGTGAGTGTACAGCTTGTATAACAGAGTACATTTGCTGTCCCCTCAAAATAACTCAACACACAGCCATTAATGTCTAAACCGCTGGCAACAAAAGTGAGTACACCCCTAAGTGAAAATGTCCAAATTGGGTCCAAAGTGTCAATATTTTGTGTGGCCACCATTATTTTCCAGCACTGCCTTAACCCTCTTGGGCATGGAGTTCACCAGAGCGTCACAGGTTGCCACTGAAGTCCTCTTCCCCTCCTCCATGATGACATCACAGAGCTGGTGGATGTTAGAGACCTTGCGCTCCTCCACCTTCCGTTTGAAGATGCCCCACAGATGCTCAATAGGGTTTAGGTCTGAGACATGTTTTGCCAGTCCATCACCTTTACCCTCAGCTTCTTTAGCAAGGAAGTGTTCATATTGGAGGTCGTTATCATGTTGGAATACTGCCCTGCGGCCCAGTCTCCGAGGAGAGGGGATCATGCTCTGCTTCAGTATGTCACAGTACATGTTGGCATTCATGGTTCCCTCAATGAACTGTAGCTCCTCAGTGCCAGCAGCATTCATTCAGCCCCAGACCATGACACTCCCACCACCATGCTTGGCCTTTGATCTAAACTTGGCAGACTGCCCGGATTTTTTCTTTACACACACAGAAGTTTATCCCTTTGATCTAAACTTGGCAGACTGCCTGGATTCTTTCTTTACACCCACACAGAAGTTTATCCCTTTGATCTAAACTTGACATACTGACCGATTTTTTCTTTACACACACACAGAAGTTTATCCCTTTGATCTAAACTTGGCAGACTGCCCAGATTTTTTCTTTACACACACACAGAAGTTTATCCCTTTGATCTAAACTTGGCAGACTGCCCAGATTTTTTCTTTACACACACACACACACACACACACATAGAAGTTTATCCCTTTGATCTAAACTTGGCAGACTGCCCACATTTTTTCTTTACACACAGAAGTTTATCCCTTTGATCTAAACTTGACATACTGACCGATTTTTTCTTTACACACACACAGAAGTTTATCCCTTTGATCTAAACTTGGCAGACTGCCCGGATTTTTTCTTTACACCCACACACACATAGAAGTTTATCCCTTTGATCTAAACTTGGCAGACTGCCCTGATTTTTTCTTTACACCCACACATACATAGAAGTTTATCCCTTTGATCTAAACTTGGCAGACTGCCCTGATTTTTTCTTTACACCCACACACACATAGAAGTTTATCCCTTTGATCTAAACTTGGCAGACTGCCCTGATTTTTTCTTTACACCCACACACACATAGAAGTTTATCCCTTTGATCTAAACTTGGCAAACTGCCCGTATTTTTTCTTTACACACAGAAGTTTATCCCTTTGATCTAAACTTGACAGACTGACCGATTTTTTCTTTACACACACACAGAAGTTTATCCCTTTGATCTAAACTTGGCAGACTGCCCGGATTTTTTCTTTACACACACACACACACACACACACACATAGAAGTTTATCCCTTTGATCAAAACTTGGCAAACTGCCCGATTTTTTCTTTACACACACACAGAAGTTTATCCCTTTGATCTAAACTTGGCAGACTGCCCGGATTTTTTCTTTACACACACACACACACACACACACACATACACATAGAAGTTTATCCCTTTGATCTAAACTTGGCAGACTGCCGGGATATTTTTCCTTTGACAGCTGATAAGTCTCTCCAATTGTTATATAAAAAAAAGAATCAGCAAACTCTGCACTGGAGATTGTCAGGGGGGTTGAATCGAGATCACGATTTTTTATGGATTAATTTACTCTAATATATATATATATATATGGGTTTTATTGAATGCTGTTCAGTAATTTGTCTTCCAGGTCAGCCACAAATAAGTTTGCATATTGGAGTGTCATTTTTCTTCCCATAGCAGTACCCATACAGTGAAGATAGATATTATTATTGAAAGTGAAATAGTGACTAGAAGTGTATTTGGTGGTAATTGCTGTATATTGTGGATCTTGTTCAGAAAATAAGTGGCATCTTGCAGGAAACTGGCAGTATTTATGACTAATGCCACGTACACACGACCGTTTTTCATGACGAGAAAAATGCAATTTTTTTAATTGGTTGTTAAAAACGATCGTGTGTAGGCCCCAGAGCATTTTTCTCGACATGAAAAAAGGGCATTAAAAATTTAGAACATGCTCTAGTTTTTCTCGTTGTGAAAAACGGTCGTGTGTACGCTTTAACGACGGGGGAAAAAAGCGCATGCTCAGAAGCAAGTTATGAGAAGGAAAATTTGCATAATCAGCCCAAAGGGTGGCACCATTCGAATGGAACTTCCCCTTTATAGTGCCGTCGTATGTGTTGTACGTCACCGCGCTTTGCTCAAGCATTTTTTTTCATCGTGTGTATGCAAGGCAGGCTTGAGGGGAATCACGTCGAGAAAAACTTTCCAGCAGCGCCGACCGATTCGCTCTCCGGGCCCGAGCCTGGAGAAGCACCGGATGGCGGCGGGAGGGGGGGACGTCAGTGTAGGTTTAAGGTCGGTGGGTCAGTGTATGTATCAGGTAGGTCAGTGTAATGGTCAGGTAGGTCAGTGTAATGGTCAGTGTAATGTGAGTAGTGCAGGAAGTAGTGTCAGGTGGATCAGTGCATATGTCAGGTAGATGTGTCAGGGGTCAGTGTAGGGGTCAGATAGGTCATGTGTTTCAGGGTAAAGTGGAGTCAGGGTCTCAGCCGAGGGGGGGGGGGGCGTCAAAATTAGGTATCGCCTAGGGTGTCAAAGATCCTTGCACCAGCCCTGGTGGTCGGTGTGTAGTGGTCAGTGTGTAGTGATCAGTGTGCGGTGTAGTGATCAGTGTGTAGTGGTCAGTGTATAGAGGTCAGTGTGCAGTGTAGTGTAGTGGTCAGTGTGCGGTGTAGTAGTCAGTGTATAGTGGTCAGTGTGTAGTGTAGTGGTCAGTGTGTAGTGTAGTGGTTAGTGTGCAGTGTAATGGTCAGTGTGCGGTGTAGTGATCAGTGTGTAGTGGTCAGTGTGCAGTGTAGTCATCATTGTGCAGTGTAGTGGACAGAGTGTAGTGTAGTGGTCAGTGTGCAGTGTAGTGGTCAGTGTGCGGTGTAGTGGTCAGTGTGCGGTGTAGTGGCCAATGTAGGAATCAGGTAGGTCAGTGCAGTGGACAGGTAGGTATGTCAGTCTAGGAATCATGTAGGTCAGTGTAGAGGTTAGTGTAGTGGTCAGTATATCAGTACTATTGTAGGAAGGGACTCAGGGAGTGGGAAAAGTCCGGGGGCGCAAATTTCTTGCCTTGCCCTGGGCACTGACAGCCCATGTTACGCCACTGAGAGTGGGTCCTTCAGTACCAGAGCCTGGTATCAAGTCTTTTTTTTTTCTTACCACTTCTGGCTGTGTATACAAGCCTCCGCACTTCCACTGAGCAGTAATTTTGCACTACCTCATTAAAATGTTCATCAATATTATCAACGTCAATTGCTTGACAGCTGTCAAAGCCTCTTAGATGATTGGGTTCAGAACAGCTTTCTATATTTGAATACGGCTGAGAAGCAGGCAAAGGTTAGAGCCCCGGCCCTCTGTACTCCAATTTCCCGCGTATACTTTTCCTAATTACCTATATGAATCCCTATGAATTACTGATGAGGTTGGAGAGTTCCTGTTTACCCCTACGTTAGCATTATTCTCATTTAAATCCATTCTATATCATTTGCTCTCTTTCTTGGTCTTTAAAAAATCCTTAGAGGAGACAGAGAGGTAAATGAGAATATTGGGTGAAAATGAATTATTTATTCAGTTTTCACATGTAATGTAAAGAAACGGTGTGGCCGCCACGGCTGTCAAATACGCAGTTCTGTGAGGGAAGTCTTGCATGGTGACTCGTATGAGTTGCAGAATTTCTGAAATGCTTTTTTATTATATACAATATATATATATATATATATATATATATATATATATATGTATATATATATATATATATATATATATATATATATATATATATATTAATGCCTTCAGTGTTGTCGGAGGTGCTAGTCTTCATAATGTCTTTAGGCATCTTTAAGTGCACATAACATCATATTTTTTTCATTGTAAAAACATACCTGTCAAGTAACGTGTAATTTTTGTAGACTGACTTTTAAAGTTGAAATTGTTGCCCTGCTCCTATTCCCTATGCAGCCATCTTTGAGTGGTGTTGGCACAGATGTGCTAAAGGCTCTAGGGGGTCTCTAGGGGGTCTCCTCGATCCTGGCAGCTCCAGGCGCCGCCATCCACAGTAAGGGAAACAGGCAGTGAAGGCCGTGCGGCTTTACTGCCCGTTTCCTACTGCGCATGCGCGAGCAGCGCGGCGCTTTGTTAATGGTACGGCTGCTTTCTGGGAAACAAACAGTTCCCAGAATGCAGCGCGCCCCATTCACAAGAAGAAAACGAGTGTAGGAGGAGGAAGAGAATCCACCGCGGAGGATGAAGAGGCAGATTCCGCATAGCAACAGCTATTTAGGGTGAGTAACATTTTTTTTTTATTATTTTTTTTTTATTTATTTTTTTAGATTTTTGGAGTAAATTTTTTTTTCAGGGTGGAACTCCACATTAAGGTAAAAAAACATATTTTTGTTATTTTCGATATAATAAGGGCAAATTATTTAGTCACACCACCCCCTGCCTCCATCCTCCTCTGCCACCAACACCCCCTGCCTTCACCCCCCTCTGCCACCAACACCCCCTGCCTTCACCCCCCTCTGCGGTGCCACAATCTTCCCCTGCCTCCAATCTCCATGCGCAAGTTCCAAGCCGAACCGTTCACGGCTATTTTTACTGACACATTCCCGCAACCACGGACATTTACGAACGGGGGAAAAAGTGCCCGTTTTTACGAACTGTCCGTAAAAATATGGACGGTTGGCAACACTGTCCCGGAATGAAACTGACACAGCCACCCCCCCCCCCCCGGGCCAATCTGATGCCTCCAAAAAAGGCTGCTACATCACCGCTTTACTCACTAAGACCCCTTTCACACTGAGGAGTTTAACAAGCGGTACATCGCTAAAAATAGCGCCAAAATACCACCTGAAAAACTCCTGTCCAGCCTTCTCAATGTGAAAGCCCGAGGGCTTTCACACTGAGGCGACGCGCTGGCAGGAGAGAAAAAAATCTCCTGCAAGCAGCATCTTTGGAGCGGTGAGAGGAGCGGTATGTATACCGCTCCTTCCCATTTAAAACAATGGGAAACCGCGGTAATACCACCCGCAATGCGCCTCTGCATTAACCCTTTATCGGCCGCTAGCAGGGGTTAATACCGCACCGCTAGCGGCAATTCCGACGGTATAGCGCCGCTATTTTTAGCGGCGCTATACCGCCACTGCGCCTCCCGCCCCAGTGTGAAAGGGGCCTGAGAGTACTTGTCCTGGTCAGGAATGCCTGGAGGAGCACGATCCCCACCCTCTGTTTGTGATTGGAGAAATCATAAATCCCACCTCTTGTGTCCAATCACTGTGCTGTGATTCGTTACAGCACAAGCTGATTTTTGGGAAGGGGGGGGGGTCCCTGAATTGTAGTTTGGAAATGTGGTCACCCTAGCCCTATTCTGTTGTATGTCTGCTGTCTCTGACACTGAATATTTACTGAATTTTATGTGTAGTCCTTTGGTGATGTTGAGGGCCATACTTGAGGACCCCCCATGTCAAGAAAGTTGACCACCACTGATCTAGACCCTACACCAGGATTTAGAATGATCCACCTCCCCTCTCCATAGGTATAACCTGGCATGTTTGCCCAATGCAAAATTTCTTGTTTGTACAATTGGTACGAATAGTTGTTTGGAGGATAAACTGAGCATTTCCATCGTCCGCTATTTTCTGTAGTCTCCTTTGGTAACATTTCCCTCTGCAGTGTCCTTCACGAGATAAGGTGCTATAAATATCTGACTTTTAGGCTTTTCTCTGCAGCATGTGGAGTAGTGATAAAACAATCACGAGAACTGCCAATTGTCCGCAGTATTTTAGTGTAGATATGTCTGATCTGCAGAATCCAGGTAATCTTGTGTAGCGGTATCCCCGCTGATGGAAGGGCGTCCCTGTGCCTTTTAACCACTTCAATCTCGGGCATTTTCACCCCCTTCCTGCCCAGGCCAATTTTCAGTTTTCCACGCTGTCACACTTTGAATGACAATTGCGCGGTCGTGCAAAACTGTACCCAAATATGATTTTATCAAATAGAGCGTTCTTTTGTTGGTATTTGATCACGTCTGTGGTTTTTATTTGTTGCGCTATAAACAAAAGAAGAGCGACAGGGAGCTGTCGTGGCTCAACGCGATTGGCACTGCGCTGACAAGCCATTCACCTCTGCAGCTAGGGGTTCGGATCCCGGTCTCGGCTACATGTGAATTGAGTTTGGTGGTCTCAGCCCGGCTCCCGGTGGGTGTGCTATGCGAGGTAAGCCTGCGCTTAGTACGCCCACCCCCCTCCCACAAAAACATCCACACTTACACGCACTCGAAATTGGGTTAACATGCACGCACTTTGACCACGCGGTCTCTAAAAAAGAGAGGCGAAGGACTAACGGGGCTGGTTGAGCGGGCTAGATCCTCTCACTCCCTTATAGGGAGTCCCTCTGCCCCGTTGGGCTTCAAAGCGGAGCAGGTAGAACGGGCTGTGTGGGGGGAGGACCCCCTCACACACCCGCCATTGCCACCCGGGGCATGGAGAAAGGTGGCAGATTGCCTCTGGGGGATGCCTGCCTACTCCCAACTCCTGCAGTCCGGCTCCTCTCTTGAGTACACGCACAAAATACACTTTAAAAAAAAAAAAAAAGAAGAGCGACAAGTTTAAAAAAAAACAACAATATTTTGTACTTTTTGCTATAATAAATATTCCAATTTAAAAAAAAAATATCTCAGTTTAGGCCGATATGTAAAAAAATCACAATAAGCCGATATTAATTGGTTTACGCAGACTTGAAATATGAGAAAAGCATATCCCTCTATAGTAGTGTGTACTTCATAATCCAGAGCACTAAGCATCCTTTCTGTCTACTGCCTCGTTCCTCTGCTATCTGCATGAATCACTTCTGAGAAGTTTTCTTGACACCAAGAGAAAAAAGGTGACAGGGGAGGGACCTCCAGCACACAGCCTGTGATCGACAGCCTCAGCTCTGTTCTTGTGTGCTCTGTGAATGGGGAAAGGGGGAGGGGTCTTTGTAATGCCACGTACACACAACCGTTTTTTAAGCCATGGAAAAAAACTATGTTTTTCTTGACGTGATTCTTGTCAAGCCTGCCTTGCATACTCACGATCGTGATAAAAAATGCTCGAGCAAAGCGTGGTGACGTACAACACGTACGACGGCACTATAAAGAGGAAGTTCCATTCAGATGGCGCCACCCTTTGGGCTGATTATGCTAACTTCCCGTCTCATAACTTGCTTCTGAGCATGCGTGTTTTTTCCCCCGTCGTTATAGCGTACACACGACCGTTTTTCACGTCGAGAAAAATGACGACGTGAAAAACGATGAGAAAAAATTGAGCATGTTCTAAATTTTTAATGCCCATTTTTCTCGACGAGAAAAATGCTCTGGAGCCTACACATGATCATTTTTAACGACCATCATGAAAAACGGTCATGTGTACGTGGCTTAAGGGTTTACAACAAAAGCATGTCACTGCTAAAGCTGCCAAAAGATTGGGGTGCTGCTGCAGTATGTTAGTCAAGGTAATTTGTAAAAGATAAAAATCTATTTCACTGCCAATTATACATTGCCAGTTTACGCTGTCGCTTAGCATGCCCATGAAAATTGTCCAGTTCCTTAAAGCGGATGTTCCACCAAAAAAAAATATTAAAAGCCAGCAGCTACAAATACTGCAGCTGCTGACTTTTAATATTAGGACACTTACCTGTCCTGGAGTCCAGCGCCGTCCACAGCAGATGACGAGCGATCGCTCGTCACCCTGCTGCTCGCCTCTCCATCCACGCTGAGGGAACCAGGAAGTGAAGCGCTGCGGCTTCACTGCCCGGTTCCCTACGGCGCATGAGCGAGTCGCGCCGCGCCCGCCGATTGGCTCCCGCTGTGTGCTGGGAGCCGAGTGTTCCCAGCACACAACAGGGGGGGCGACGGGATGTGACGCAATGCCCGTCTTTTGCCCGTGAATGCCGGGCCGGAAGTGGGTGCAAATACCTGTCTTTAGACAGGTATCTGCACCCCCCTCCCCCCTGAAAGGTGTCAAATGTGACACCGGAGGGGGGGAGGGTTCCGATCAGCGGGAGTTCACTTTAGGGTGGAGAACCGCTTTAACAACAAACACAGCTAAGGTAAGGTATCCATAAGCACGTTATTTAAAGGATTTGTATATTTTCAGTGTGTTCCTTGAAGCCCCATGAGAAGACTCTTTCCCAACTGTATGGTATTCTCTAAAAATATTTTTTGCATTGGCACATCCTCTGTGGCATTGCCAAACTTCCCGTACCCTTTTTTGGCAGTAGTTTATGTTGGAATACAGAATTGTATTTTGTGCAAAAACTACTGTTCATCAGTATTTAGTAGAGATATAGTGGAATGGAAAAGCTCAGAATTTGAACCATCTAAAAATGTTTGGAAGCAAAACCCATATACACATACCAAAAAAAAAAACATACAAAATGAGATGCTAGCACAAAGGAGTACTTGTGTTGTACAGTGAATCTCAAAAGGGATACAGAATTCTACACCAAGACACAAATAAGGTAGAAGTGTAATCATCAAGGAAACTTCAGTGTGTTAAGAAATTTCATGAACTGACACAAACACTTTAACCACTTAAGGACCGCCTAACGCCGATATACGTCGGCAGAATGCCCAGCTGTGGGTCGCGGGTGCGCGCCCGCGACCCGGTCCGAAGCTCTGTGACCACGGCCGCGGGACTCGCGGACTCGATCACCGCTGGAGTCCCGCGATCGGTCCCCGGAGCTGAAGAACGGGGAGAGCTGTGTGTAAACACCGCTTCCCAGTTCTTCACTGTCTTGCCATGATCGATCGTGTGTTCCCTTATATAGGGAATCACAATCGATGACGTCACACCTACAGCCACACCCCCCTACAGTTAGAACACAGATGAGGTCACACTTAACCCCTTCAGCGCCCCCTTGTGGTTAACTCCCAAACTGCAATTGTCATTTTCACAGTAAACAATGCATTTTTAATGCATTTTTTGCTGTGAAAATGACAATGGTCCCAAAAATGTGTCAAAATTGTCCGATGTGTCCGCCATAATGTCGCAGTCATGAAAAAAATCGCTGATCGCCGCCATTAGTAGTAAAAAAAAAAAATAATAAAAATGCAATAAAACTATCCCCTATTTTGTAAACGCTATAAATTTTGCGCAACCCAATCGATAAACGCTTATTGCGATTTTGTTTACCAAAAATAGGTAGAAGAATACGTATCGGCCTAAACTGAGGGGAAAAAAATTTTTTTTTATATATTTTTGGGGGATATTCATTATAGCAACAAGTAAAAAATATTGCATTTTTTTCAAAATTGTCGCTCTATTTTTGTTTATAGCGCAAAAAATAAAAACCGCAGAGGTGATCAAATACCACCAAAAGAAAGCTCTATTTGTGGGAAAAAAAGGACACCAATTTTGTTTGGAAGTCACGTCGCACGACCGCGCAATTGTCAGTTAAAGCGACGCAGTGCAGGAACGCAAAAAAGGGGCCTGGTCCTTTAGCTGCATTTTGGTCCGGGTCTTAAGTGGTTAAACTGAGGGAAATTCCACATCAGTGTCACATTAAGAAAAGCAACAAAGTGAACAGAGAAATAGAAATGAACACAGACAATCCAAATGCTGTAAAAGAAGAAACCAGGCCACAAGAGGCTTCAATCAGGAAATCCACCAGAAGCAATACATGCACCCCAATCAAATGTCTTTTCTATGTTGCTCATGTAGCAATAAAACCAGAGCCAGATTCATGGGATGAGATGAAAAGACTTCCAACTCATGAGAAACAAAAGTGGATCAGAGCATTTGACCGCATACAAGAAACAGATTTATAAAAATGGTCCTAATATAAGGCGTAGTTGTTGAGTGGGGGTGTTGGAATACAGAATTGTATTTTGTGCAACAACTAATGTACATCAGTATTTAGTAGCGATATATTCTTTCATCAGTAGATGGCAGTGTTTATAAGTTTGTAGATGCATCTATAGTATGCCTTTTCCCTGAATAAAGTCCTGTTTCCTGTCTGCAGTTAAGCAGCAAAGCCCATGTGGACTGTGCACTGTCTGTCCTGTAGGGAAATTTTCTGCATTTCTATCAGTTTGCCCATTAGCCCTAAAACTGGCCTGAACCTACTAACAAGCTTTGCTTCATATTGTTTTTAAGGGACTGGCCACTAAGTACAGGTTCAAAATAGCATTCACTGAAATTTTGAGTCGATTCGCTTTTCCTATTTCAGCACTAACAGCTCATGTGTTGACAGTGGGTACCCAGACATGTAAAGGAGCCGAAGACTGAGCAGAATGGTGGCTTATCAGCCTGCTGCCCCTTTGTTGCCCAATCAGCAGGCTGTGGGTGTGGTCTTGACTAAGCTGTATTGCTTCTTAAAGCGGAGTTCCACCCTGAAAAAAATATTTCCACCAAAAATCAAAAAAAGAGAAAAAAAAAGAAAATGAAAAAAAAAAATCATTTTTTACTCACCCTAAATAGCTGTTGCTACACTTGGTTTCTTCTTGTGAATGGGGCGCTCTGCATTCTGGGAACTGTGTGTATCCCAAAAGCAGCCGGCCCATTCACAAAGCGCCGCGCTGCTCGCACATGCGCAGTAGGAAACGGGCAGTGAAGCCGCACGGGCTTCACTGCCTGTTTCCCTTACTGTGGATGGCGGCGCCTGGAGCTGCCAGGATCGAGGATCGGCCTTGGCGGGGGCTGACATTGCTGGCGACTAGAACAGGTAAGTGTCCTTTACTAAAAGTCAGCAGCTGCAGTGTTTTTTTTTTTTTTTTTAGTGTATTTTGTGCGTGTAACCGAGAGAGGAGCCGGACTGCAGGAGTTGGGAGTAGGCAGGCCTCCCCCAGAGGCAATCTGCCACCTTTCTCCATGCCCCGGGTGGCAATGGTGGGTGTGTGAGGGGGTCCTCCCACACAGCCCACCCTACCTGCTCCGCTTTGAAGCCCAACGGGGCAGAGGGACTCCCTATAAGGGAGTGAGAGGATTTGCCCGCTCAACCAGCCCCGTTAGTCCTTCGCCTCTTTTTTTAGAGACCGCGTGGTCAAAGTGCGTGCATGTTAACCCAATTTTGAGTGCGTGTAAGTGTGGTGGTTTTTGCGGGAGGGGGGTGGGCATACTAAGCGCAAGCTTACCTCGCATAGCACACCCACCGGGAGCCGGGCTGAGACCACCAAACTCAATTCACATGTAGCTAGGGTTGTCCCGATACCGATACTAGTATCGGTATCGGGACCGATTCCGAGTATTTGCGGGAGTACTCGTACTCCCGCAAATACCCCCAATACCAAAATAGAATACTTCCCCCCCCCCCCCCGCCGCCGCCGCCGGCGGGGAACATTACAGCATTCATTTGAACAGCTGTAGTCTTTCCCGCCCGCCGCGTATAGACACTCCCCCTTGCTCGGGTGAACTGTCCAATCCCGAGCAAGGGGGAGTGTCTATACGCAGCGCGGCGCCAATCATTACAGCTGTTCAAAGCTGTTCCCCGCCCATATTAAGCAGTCGGCGGCAGCGGGGATGCGGCGCGATGAAGGTAAGGGGGACAGGACATGGCTGCATATGGGGAGACCTTGCTGGACATTGATGTGGGGGACATTACTGGATACGGCGGACATTACTGCATACGGCGGACATTACTACATACGGGGGACATTGCTAGATACGGGGGACATTGCTGCATATGGGGGACAATGCTGGATATTGGGACATTGCTGGATATTGGGACATTGCTGGATATTGGGACAATGCTGGATATTGGGACATTGCTGGATATTGGGACAATGCTGGATATTGGGACATTGCTGGATATTGGGACAATGCTGGATATTGGGACAATGCTGGATATTGGGACATTGCTGGATATTGGGACATTGCTGGATATTGGGACAATGCTGGATATTGGGACATTGCTGGATATTGGGACATTGCTGGATATTGGGACAATGCTGGATATTGGGACAATGCTGGATATTGGGACATTGCTGGATATTGGGACAATGCTGGATATTGGGACAATGCTGGATATTGGGACAATGCTGGATATTGGGACAATGCTGGATATTGGGACATTGCTGGATATTGGGACAATGCTGGATATTGGGACATTGCTGGATATTGGGACAATGCTGGATATTGGGACAATGCTGGATATTGGGACATTGCTGGATATTGGGACATTGCTGGATATTGGGACAATGCTGGATATTGGGACATTGCTGGATATTGGGACATTGCTGGATATTGGGACAATGCTGGATATTGGGACAATGCTGGATATTGGGACATTGCTGGATATTGGGACAATGCTGGATATTGGGACAATGCTGGATATTGGGACAATGCTGGATATTGGGACATTGCTGGATATTGGGACAATGCTGGATATTGGGACAATGCTGGATATTGGGACATTGCTGGATATTGGGACAATGCTGGATATTGGGACATTGCTGGATATTGGGACAATGCTGGATATTGGGACAATGCTGGATATTGGGACATTGCTGGATATTGGGACATTGCTGGATATTGGGACATTGCTGGATGTGGGGGACATTGCTGGATGTGGGGGACATTGCTGCATACGGGGGACATTGCTGCATACGGGGGACATTGCTGGATGTGGGGGACATTGCTGGATGTGGGGGACATTGCTGGATGTGGGGGACATTGCTGCATACGGGGGACATTACTGGATACGGCGGACATTACTGGATACGGCGGACATTACTGGATACGGCGGACATTACTGGATACGGCGGACATTACTACATACGGGGGACATTGCTAGATACGGGGGACATTGCTGCATATGGGGGACATTGCTGCATATGGGGGACAATGCTGGATATTGGGACATTGCTGGATATGGGGGACAATGCTGGATATTGGGACAATGCTGGATATTGGGACATTGCTGGATGTGGGGGACATTGCTGGATGTGGGGGGACATGGCTGCATTTGTGGGGGGACATGGCTGCATTTGGGGACACATTTAAAAAAAAGTATCGGTATTCGGTATCGGCGACTACTTGAAAAAAAGTATCGGTACTCGTACTCGGTCCTAAAAAAGTGGTATCGGGACAACCCTACATGTAGCCGACCGGGATCCGAACCCCTAGCTGCAGAGGTGAATGGCTTGTCAGCGCAGTGCCAATCGCGTTGAGCCACCGCAGCTCCCCAGCAGCTACACTGTTAGCAGCTGCTGACTTTTAATTTTTTTTTTTTACCGGACCTCCGCTTTAAGACCCCTTTCACACTGAAGCGTTTTTACAGCGCTTTAGAGTTCAAAATAGCGCTATTAAAACGCTCATAAAACGCTCTTCAGGCATCTCAATGGACCCTTTCACACTGAGTCCTGCAAGCAGCATCTTTGGAGAAGCTTTTAGGCACTGAAAAAAACGCTCCAAAAACGCCCCTCTCCATTGAAATGAATTGAAAGCGCTGTAAAAACGCCTTACCCTTTCACACTGAGGCGTTGCACTGGCGGGGCGTTGAGAAAAGTCCTGCAAGCAGCATCTTTGGAGCAGCTTTTGGGCGCTAAAAGAAACGCTCCAAAAACACCCCTCTCCATTGAAATGAATTGAAAGCGCTGTAAAAACGCCTTACCCTTTCACACTAAGGCGCTGCAAAAACGCCCTAAACCCTTAGGGTCTTAGTGGTGCTTTACCAGCACATTGGGATTGCAGATGAGGCTTCGCTCGAATAACGCTCAAAAAATGCCCCAGTGTGAAAGGGGCCTTAGTGAAGGTCCAGAACCTGACTGTGCTGTGTCTGAAACACAAGACTGGCTGAGCAGAATTACAAATCCTTTAGCAGATAACAGTTCTTATATATAAATAATTTCAACTATGTATATAGCTGCTTGACTGGAGTTCAACTGTAAAAAAATGTTTTGATAAATGATACTTTTCTCCTGAAAATGTTAGTTACCTAGATGCCATGCTTCAGTGATCTGGACCATTGATGCGGATAAGGACTTGTGATTTTTCTCTGACTTTCCTGATCTGCATAGTCTTTTCCAGGTCAGTGACTCAGAACATACGGAAACCAAAGGGCCAGTCTGAGAGCCAGACAGCCAACATTTCCATAATGAGTCCAGCAATGGCATCCTGTATTCATAGTATACTTGTAGTTGCCACTTTATGCTGATCGTCCATATTTAAAAACAAGAAATTATTTTTCTCTTTTAAACTATGTCACTTTAAAATGCAATGTTTTTTTTATTTATTTTTTTGCTATTTTGCCATCATTGTTAAAAATAACCTCATTTGTGATGAAGGTGACAGCGTGCCGTAGTGGAGCGGTGACGCACGTGCTGTCTCATGAGATCTGCAAACCTTTTCTGTGCCTTTGGACCCCAGTCTAAGCAAAAACACGTAGGTGTGAAAACAGCTTTGATAAACAGTTTCTAACAATAAACCACACTTTCCTTTTCTGTTTATATATATAATTAGATTTATGACAAACACTATTATAGAAAAACCTTTAATACAAAGCAATACTATGGGACCAAGCATCTGATTTCTATTTTTATGTTCAAATCCAACTCTTGTTTTTAAAGGAAAAAATATGTGTGTAATACATGTGTATGTGTATTTGTGTGTGTGTGTATATATATATATATACAGGGCCAGATTCTCGTATACTGGCGTAAAACTATGTGGGCGTAACGCATCTCGTTTACGCTACGCGGCCGCAAGTTTTACGGGCAAGTGCTTGATTCACAAAGCACTTGCCTGTAAAGTTGCGGCGGCGTAGCGTAAATCCTCCGGCGCAAGCCCGCCTAATTCAAATGATCCAGGTAGGGGGCATGGATCATTTAAATTAGGTGCGTTCCCGCGCCGATCGTACTGCGCATGCGCCGTCCCTAAAATTTCCCGACGTGCATTGCGCTAAATGACGTCGCAAGGACGTCATTGGTTTCGACGTTAACGTAAATGGCGTCCAGCGCCATTGACGGACGACTTACACAAACGACGTACATTTTTAAATTTCGACGCGGGAACGACGGCCATACTTAACATTGGTTGCCCCTCATATAGCAGGGGCAACTTTACACGTCGCAAATGCTACGGAAACGTCGTAAATTCACTGTCGACCGCGCGTACGTTCGGGAATCTCGCGTAAATAGCTAATTTGCATAGACGACGGGGAAAACGACGTCGGCGACACCTAGCGACGGGAAAAAAAATTGCATCTAAGATCTGACAGCGTAAACGCCTGTCAGATCTAATGGGTATCTATGCGTAACTGATTCTAAGAATCAGTCGCATAGATACGCCGGGCCAGATTAGGACTTACGACGGCGCAAATGGCGTTGCGCCGTCGTAAGCCTTTTGAGAATCTGGCCCACAGTATATAGGGCTTTTTTTCAGGGGGAACTTGGTTGAACCTCTGGCTCAGACCCTTGGGGGGGGGCTGCTCACCACAATCACTTGTAAACATTGAAGTCCGGTTTCTGTGTTTACAAGTGACAGCTCTGCACTCTGTGTGTAACCCCCCCTGAACTCTACACTCTGGGCCAGATCCACAGAAGAATTGATACGCCGCGTAATTTCAAAGTTCCCGCGTCGTATCTTTGTTTTGTATCTACAAAACAAGATACGACTGCATCTGGGCTCGATCCGACAGGCGTACGTCTTAGTACGCCGTCGGATCTTAGGTGCATTTTTCCGGCGGCCGCTAGGTGGCGTTTCCGTCGAACTCCGCGTCGAGTATGCAAATTAGCTAGATACGGCGATCCACGAACGTACATCCGGCCGGCGCATTTTTTTTACGTCGTTTGCGTTCGGCTTTTTCCAGCGTATAGTTACCCCTGCTATATGGTGGCGTACTCAATGTTAAGTATGGCTGTCGTTCCCGCATCGGATTTAGAATTTTTTACGTTGTTTGCGTAAGTCGTTCGCGAATAGGGATTTGCGTAGAATGACGTCACCGTCGTAAGCATTGGCTTGTTCCGGTTTAATTTCGAGCATGCACACTGGGATACCCCCACGGACGGCGCATGCGCCGTTCAAAAAAAATGTTGTTTATGTCGGGTCACGATGTATTTACATAAAACACGCCCCCATCGCATCGATTTGAATTGCGCGCCCTTACGCCACCAAAGATACACTACGCCGCCGTAACTTACGGCGCACATTCGTTGAGGATTCAAAAAAAAGTAAGTTACGGCGGCGTAGTGTATCTTAGATACGCTACGCCTGACGGAAATATGCGCCAGGGTACGTGGATCTGGCCCTCTGTATGTAATGAAATCCTCTTATTTAATGCCCCTTTAAGACCCTCCCACTGTTCGTGAAATTTGACTGACTACACCCACTATTTGATGTGATTTGGAGGGTGTGTGTGGGTTAGGGTGACCACGTGTCCCGCATTTTGCAGTTCTGTCCCAGGTCCCAGGCACCTTCATTCCAGGACAATACAATGTCCCGGAATGAAACTGACACAGCCACCCGATGAGCCGACAATGGAAACTGTCTGTTTTGCCATGCCCTGCAATGCACTGCGCCCAACTAGGGCGCAGTAAAAGCTGGTTGTTAAAGCGGGGGTTCCACGGGAATATGTTTTTTTTTTCTTTTTCTTTTTTTCTTCAGATGATTCTCCCGCTGTTACCTTTGCAAATCGGGTACTCACCTGTCCTAGTATTGCAGCCGCCAGCATTGTCTTTTACCCGCAAAAGATATTTTATATAATTCATAGATGGACGTTTCCATCTCCGGCGGAGGCTCTTTACCACGTGATCAGCCGTGTCCAATCACGGCAGATCACGATGTAAACAGGAAGAGCCATTGATCAGCTCTTCCGCACTCGCGTCTGATAGACCGCGAGTAGAGGAGAGCCGATCGGCGGCTCTCCTGACAGGGGGGGTTCACGCTGATTGTTTATCAGCGCAGCCCCCCCTCGGTTGCCCACACTAGACCACAGGGAAGCCTCCAGGACCACCAGGGATTGGAGGAAACATGTGGATGACCAGGTACATCCCCCATGGCCATCCACATTTAAAAAATATGCACAATAGATGCCAATCAGTGCCCACAAATGGGAACTGACTGGCAACATGGGCACTGATTGGAAAAATTGTAAATAAACAAGTGCCACCCATCAGTGCCACCCCTCAGTTTCCATCAGTGCCACTTCTCAGTGCCCATCCATGCCCAGTGCCCACCTATCTGTGCCACCCATATGTGCCCATCAGTGCCACCTATGAGTGCCCATCAGTGCCGCCTATGAATTCCCATCAGTGCCACATACCAGCGCCGCCTATCAGTGTCCATCAGTGCCGCCTATCAGTGCCCATCAGTGCCACCTCATCAGTGCCCATCAGTGCCACCTCATTAGTGCCCATCAGTGCCACCTCATCGGAGCCCATAATTAAAAAAGAAAACTTACTTATTTAACAGAAATAAATAAAGGGCCAGATTCACAAAAGAGATACGACGGTGTATCTCCTGATACGCCGTCGTATCTCTGAGATACGATTGTCGTATCTATGCGGCTGATTCATAGAATCAGGTTACGCATAGATAGCCCTAAGATCTCACAGGTGTAAGTGACTTACACCGTCGGATCTTAGGCTGCAATTCTAGGCCGGCCGCTAGGTGGCGATTCCATTGCGGTCGGCGTAGAATATGCAAATGACTAGTTACGCCGATTCACGAACGTCCGCTTTGCCCGTCGCTCTAAATTTACATCGTTTCCGTAGAGATACGCGGCGTAAAACTAAAGCTGCCCTCTAGGTGGTCTAGCCAATGTTAAGTATGGCCGTCGTTCCCGCGTCGAAATGAGAAATTTCACGTCGTTTGCGTAAGTCGTCCGTGAATGGCGCTGGACGCCATTTACGTTAACGTCGAAACCAATGACATCCTTGCGACGTCATTTAGCGCAATGCACGTCGGGAAATTTTAGGGATGGAGCATGTGCAGTACGTTCGGCGCGGGAACGCACCTAATTTAAATGGTCCCCGCCCCATTTGAATTAGGCGGGCTTGCGCAGGGCGGATTTACGCTACGCCGCCGTAAGTTTACAGGTAAGTGCTTTGTGAATCAAGCACTTACGCTGTAAACTTGCGGCGGTGTAACGTAAATGGGATACGTTACGCCGCCGCAGCGTAACGCATTTCTATGTGAATCAGGCCCAAAAACTTTTTTTTTTTTTAAATGTTCTGGATTTTTTTAGTTGTTGCGCAAAAAATAAAATTTGCAGAGGTGATCAAATACCACCAAAATAAATCTCTATTTGTGGGAACAAAATGATACACAAAAATAGTTTGGGTACAGCGGCTTGGGCAGGAAGGTGTAAAAGTGCCTGGTATGGAAGTGGTTACAGTTACTCTGATCATTTGGCTAATTAATAATTTGTGAGTAATGTATAATCACGGCTCTTTATTTTTAAACTCTACCCACGTATTGTCTGAAGTGCCTGGTGGTGTCTTCCATCCACATAATACAACAGCTGTGACTGAGGAAACTGTTCAGCTACACAGTGAAATGTAACAGAATTCTTACTGCCAGTGCATTACAAGACAGACGCAGTTACAGGCGCCTTCTAGTCCAACCAAACCCGTCAAACCTGCCAATACTGACAGTTGGCTGAAAATACTAGTAGCCTGGTTGTTATAGTGACTGACTGGGCCAGATCCACGTACCTCGCCGCATATATAGGCCGGCGTAGCGTATCTCAGATACACTACGCCGCCGTAACTTAGAGCGGAGGTTCCTTATCCACAAAGAATTTGCGCCGTAAGTTACGGCGGCGTAGTGTAAATGTGTCGGCGTAAGGGCGCGAAATTCAAATGACTAAGTTGGCGTGTTTTATGTTAATTCAACTTGACCCCACGTAAATGACGTTTTTTTTTAACGGCGCATGCGCCGTCCGTGGGGGTATCCCAGTGTGCATGCTCGAAATCACGTCGCAAATAGTCAATGCTTTCGACGTGAACGTAATTTACGCAAAGCCCTATTCGCGAACGTTTTACGCAAACGACGGAAAACCTGACGCTGGCACGACGTCCATACTTAACATTGCATACGCCTCATAGAGCAGGGGTAACTATACGCCGGAAAAATCCTTACGCAAACGACGTAAAAAATGCGCCGGGCGGACGTACGTTCTGAGAATCGGCGTATGTAGCTAATTTGCATACTCTACGCGGAAATCAACAGAGGCGCCACCTAGCGGCCAGCGTAAATATGCACCTATGATCCGACGGCGTACTAAGACGTACGTCAGTCGGATCTAGCCCACATTCAGGCGTATCTTGTTTTGTGAATACAAAACAAAGATACGCCGGCGCATCGTAGAACTTACGCGGCGTATCAATAGATACGCCGCCGTAAGTTCTTTGTGGATCTGGGCCACTGTCTTTTTTATAAATTCAGAGTCAATAATCCAGAACAAGTATGCCGGTCAAGAAGCGTAGTATAGTATTTCCCATAATGGATTAAAGGGGTTGTAAAGGTAATGTTTTTTTCACCTTAAGGTGACCAGACACGTAGCTACACAGAGGAACTGAATGAATGAATGAATGAAAAATGAATGAATGAAAAATGAATGAATGAAAAACTTATAAAGCGCGGCGCATGCGAACTGAATCGCTTCTGGGCGCTAGTTGTTCGTGTCTCATGACATCAAAAGAGCAGAGTTTTGATTCGTCTTCTGAAAGTCAGGTGGTTTTCCTCCAACCGAATGCTGGTTGGTAAAGCGTTCCATAGTCTCGGACCCTGAAAAGCAAACCTTCTTTCTCCTTTGGACTTGTATTTGGTTTTTGGTACCCTGACCAGATTTTGGTCGGTGGATCGCAGAACGCGATTCGAATTGTGAGGTTCTATCTTGTCGCAAAGATATTGCGGAGCCTTCCCATGGATGCACTTATGTGTCAGGCAGAGTGCTTTAAATGCAATTCTGTCTTTTACTGGCAACCAGTGAAGGGTTCTCAACGAAGGTGAGATTGATTCCCATTTTTTTTCCCCAGTCACCAGTCTGGCGGCCGTATTCTGTACGACTTGCAGACGGGAGATTTGGTACTTTGGGAGTCCGAGGTAAAGGGCATTAGCATAGTCCAGTCTGGAATTCACGATTGTTCCCACCACGACTGCTACGTCTTCTTTGGGGATAAATGGAATAAGTCTGCGTAGTAGGCGCAACAGATGGTGCGCTCCGCTGACTACTGACCCTATTTGTGCGTCCATTGTCATGAAGGTGTCGAAGATGACCCCGAGACTTTTGACTTTGGAGCTAGGGGAGATGATTTGGCCCAGAATGGGCGGGGGTGTCCAGGTTGTTGCCAGTTGACTCTTTCGGCTGGCGTGAAACATAAGAAGTTCTGTTTTGGAACTGTTGAGTTTAAGATAACTCTTAGTCATCCAGTTTTCTATCAAAGAGAGACATTTCTCTAAACTGGGATGATGATCCTTTTTGTTGCAGATGCGAAAATACAGTTGCGTATCGTCTGCATAAGAGTGATAGAGTAGTTCTTGGCTACTGATAATATCAAAGAGAGGGCGAAGATAGATGTTGAAAAGCACCGGTGACAGGGGGGATCCTTGGGGGACTCCACATGACACCGTGCGCTTTTCCGACGTGAAAGAACCCAATTTAACTGTTTGTGATCGGTTTTCAAGAAAGGAAGAAAACCATGGTAAATCACCTTCTGCGACTTCTGCTACCTTGGCTAGTCGCATCAGTAACAGTTTGTGGTCTACCGTGTCAAAGGCTGCGCTTAGGTCCAGCAGAACCAGGAGACAAGATTCTCCTTCGTCTGCGGCCTCGAGGGCATCGTCCCATATTTTGAGTAAGGCCGTTTCTGTCCCGTGTCCGGGACGGAAGCCTGATTGTAATGGATCCAGTAGATTGTGGGTATCTAGATGCTGTTGCAGCTGTTGTACCACTACTTTCTCCATTATCTTGGAGAGAATATTTAGGCCTGTTATGGGACGGCGGTGAGTTGGGTCCTTGGGATCCAGGTTAGGTTTTTTCAAGATGGGCTGGATTGTGCCCTCTTTCAACAGGGATGGCACTGTGCCTTCCTTAAATGACTGGTTTATAAGCTGTGTGATGGGTGGTGCCAGGATGTCGGCACATTCCTTCAGCAGTTTGGTGGGGATGATATCATTGGGCGATGTGCTGTTCCGCAAAGCACCAATGATATTTTTTGTGGTATCGATGGAGATCGGTTCCAGAGTGAACTTTGTTGATTGTAGAGCGTTTCTGTGGGTGTTTTGTGGTTGATTGACGGTGGGGTTGAGGGGGGTATTGTTCTGCATGATGCTTTCCCGGATTCTTTCAATTTTGTTGATGAAGAAATCCGATAGTTCATTGCAGAACTCTTGGGTGTCTGAGTTGGGGACTTCAAGACATCCTGGGTTCATGGTCTGGGTGACCATCTTGAAGAGTTCGCGGGGGCGGTTTAGGGCGCTGTTAATCGCCATAGAAAAATGATGTTTCTTGGCTTTGAAGATTTCTTTATGATATCGTGTTGTTATTGCCTTGTAGATGATGAGGTTATCCTCTGCAGGACTTCTTTTCCAGGTGGCTTCCGCCCTTCTGCGCTCTTGCTTCAGAAGCGACAGCTGGTTGTTGAACCAGCCGGACTTTCTTTTTCGGATGCAGGCTTTGCGTTTCGGTGCTACTAAATCGGCTGACTGTAGCAGGGCTGCGTTTATGGCATCCAGTGTATCTGCGGCTGTTTGATGTGGATGGATTGTTTTGATTCTGTTTCCCAAGGTAGATTTGAAGAGTTCCGAATGGAGCTTCTTCTGAGAAGAACTGAGACCAAACAAAGTATTTATCATTAAAGTGATATTTATTTACAGTGAACACACACCAATAAACATACACAGCAACCAGTGAAAGCATTAACCACTCCAGCAAACAAGAACAAGAAAAACGAATGAACCTAACTACATCTATATACTTTTAGGTAGATTCAGGTACCTATGCCTAACTTTGCGGCGGCGTAGCTTAAGGAATTTAAGCTACGCCACCGTAAGTTAGCATGGCAAGTACATGATTCACAATGTACTTGCCTGCTAACTTACGGCGGCGTAGCCTAAAGCGGGCGGGCGTAAGGGCGCCGAATTCAAATGTGTGTAAGGGGGGCGTGTTTTATGTTAATAAGGCTTGACCTTACGTTTTCGATGTTTTTTATTACTGCGCATGCGCCGGGCGCCTACATTTCCCAGTGTGCATTGCGGCTACTTTCCCTGCACTGGCCTATTGATTTTGACGTGGACGTAAACAACCTAAATCGCTATTCACGGACGACTTACGCAAACAACGTAAAAATTTCGAATCTCGAAGCGGGAACGGCGGCCATACTTTAACATTGTTAACTTTAGGCCTGATAATGGCTTACGGAAACGGCGTAAATGTATTGCGGCGGCCGGGCGTACGTTCGTGAATCGGCGTATGTACTCATTTACATATTCTACACCGACCGCAATGGAAGCGCCACCTAGCAGCCATCCAAAATATTGCAATCTAAGATAGGACGGCGCAAGCCGTCGTATCTTAGATATGTTTAAGCGTATCTCTGTTTGAGCATACGCTTAAACATAAGTCGGCGTAGATTCTGAGTTAGGTCGGCTTATCTACTGATAAGCCGGCCTAACTCTTACTGAATCTATCTAAATATCTACAACATAAGACACAAAGGCAACATGGATGCAAGGAAGGGAACACGACTGGGGACACAACTGGGAACAAGAGCTTGGAACAAGAGCATGGATCAAGGCAGAAGGGTGCAGGATTGATCAGGACAAGGGAAGGTTATCAGGCACAATCTGGCAGCAAGGAGGCAATCAGACAGGATAGTGACGTCCACCTGGCAGCTGGAGCCAGGTGTGGCTGATCAGAACCTGCTGTCTTCTGGGAGACACCTGCAGGTGGACACTAGAGCTGCAGCCATCTGCAAACTGAACCCCAGTGCCATCAGCAGGTGAACTCAACCCTGACAGTAAAAGAGCTGCAAACACAACAGTGATATATTTGTCAGTAGAAGTCCTATTGTGACGAAACGCATAGGGAAGAGTGGCTTGATCACGTCATCAGTTTACCTGGAAGTAAAGGCAGATGCCGTCTTGCTTGACCTGGATTGTTTTTATGAAGATATGTGCATGTTTTTTAGTTGTGTGAGTAGCTCTCGATTTTAATAAAGAATTTGTCTTAGGCCTCGTACACACGATAGATTAACCAGAGGACAAGGTTCTGGTGCGAACCGAACAGGGGGGGTGTTCGGCTCATCCCTACTCTTGGACATTGGCTTGGCCGACTACCCGATCCGGTTACTGAACTCTGGCTATGTTTTGACTACGCTTACTCTGTTTACCTTTTTTTTTTTTTATTATTATTATTAAACAAGTGTGATTTAACTGTACTTCTGTCTTGGTCTGATTCATGGTTTCTGACACCTAGTAGGCCATCTTGATTCTAAAACCAGCTGATATCGAATCACAGTATTCCCCTAATGAAAGACTTGACACCATGGACTCTGTTTTGGAGCAGATTTAGATTAAAGTGGCGTTCCACCCATAAATATAACATTACATCAGTAGTTTTAAAAAAATGTCATTAGTCCTTTAACCTCCCTGGCGGTCTTCCCGAGACTGACACGGGGTTAGATTTTCTTGCTACTATCGGTAACCCCGAGTCAGTCACGGGCTTGCCTCGCTAGATCCACAGGCACTTTTTACTTACCTTGTCCCTGGATCCAGCGATGCCACCGCGCTGTGTGAGCGAGCGGGACCTCGCTCGATTCACATAGTGCCTCCGTGTGACGCCGATCTCCGTTCCCTGCGACGTTACGACGCACGGGGACGGAGAACGGCGCCAAATTCAAAAACGTAAACAAACACTATACACACAGTATACTGTAATCTTATAGATTACAGTACTGTATGTAAAAAAAACACACCCCCCCTGTCCCTAGTGGTCTGCCCAGTGTCCTGCATGTCATTTTATATAATAAAAACCTTTTTTTCTCCCTGCAAACTGTAGATTGTCCATAGCAACCAAAAGTGTCCCTTTATGTCAAAAATAGTTTTAGATCAGCTAAAAAACAGCGATAATAAATTATAATCACTTGCAGAATTGTGCGATAGCGATTTGTGGGGAAATTCGTCATAAAAAAATAAAAGTAATGACAGCGACAATTCTGCAACTGAGCAAATTTCAGTGATTTTGATTTGATTACATTATTGAATAATTTTTATTATAATTATATTATTATTTGTTATAATTATTTATAATTATTTATTATATTATAATTTATAATTTTGTTTTTAAAAAAATGTAATACACGGGATGCCTATTAGAATCTTGTTTGGTCAGATTTAAGTGAGTTATTTCTAAAAATTACAGACCTACAATATAAAACGCCAAATTTCCTTGCAAATAATGGTACCGCTTTTAGCATGTTTTTTCTGAAAGAATCATACCGCCAGGGAGGTTAAGAAAAAAATAATAATTTTTTAGATGCCTTCAAAGTGTTGTTGCTAGGCAGAATATTTACTCTTCCCTCTTCCTGCACCTAGGTGCTTAAGCTTCCTAACCTACACCGCACAGACTCCTGGGAATGTAGTGGGTGTAACTTTCCAGCAGTCTGTGCACTCCCCAGTCTCGAAGAATCATGTGACTTGGACAGTACAGGTGCTGAAACCTGATCTGAAACCTATTACACTGCTTGTGCAGCACTGAGCATGTGCAAGATCTGCAAGGCTGAAATCCAGGAAGTCATACAGTCTGGCTTCATGATGCCCACACTTAAGATGGCCCCAGTCAATTTCTATTTTATAAAGTGTCTAAATGCTGTAACAACCTAACAAAACGGACCTTCGTTTACAGATTAACTTTACTAGAATACATTAAGCTTGTGTATTACAGGGGAATTTATATTTAAAAAGTGAAATTGTGGCCGGAACTCCGCTTTAAGTGCCTCTCACCCAAACTTCACTAAACAGTAAAGCAAAAAAAGATTGTGGATAACAGTAGAGAATGCATTTTTAAAGACAAGTCAGGTATGGCATATTTTCATTGGGACATGCTCCTTTTAAATGCTCTGATTCTCAGAAGACATGCTGTGATAGTAACATTGTGAGCGTGTTGCTGGGTGTTGATGGCTAATCCTGTTTTTGTTTTGCCCCTTCAGCTGGATGCGTTCCTCGCCTCTGCTCTCCCTGCTCAGCCTGTGCACCCTCTGTCACTCGCAGGTAAGTACACCCATAACCGGGGCCACAGACTCACTAAACTGATGTCTCTGGGGCTCTTCACAATAATGGTTCCAATTATTAGACCAAGGGGAGGTTGACATTTAGAGTTATTCCTTGTAGATGCTCTTTTAATCAGCGATCTGCTCCAGAATCTGTCATTTCTTTATGTTTTCTATAGCTACAGCTGAATACCCTGCCATCCACATTCTCATACAAACCATTCAATTATAAAAAAAAAATCTTAACAGCTCCATGATGCACACTCTCATTTTTATTTTTGCTTTGTTTTTTAACCATTGTCAACAAAACACTTCTACTAATTTGCCAGCTGAGTTCAAATTACTTACGATGGCAGGCTTTGTCTTGCGTACGTGAACGGCTCCCATTTCTCCAGTCTGCAGGTTCAAAGACCTTGTTATTTTATATCGGAACGCCTGAACGATTAATTAATTTGAGTTAACGTTTAGCCAATGCAAAATTCTTTGAAATAACACAACAGATTAGTGTTGCCAGCCTACCAGATTGAAATTTACTGACACAACGTCCAAAATTTACTGGCACAGCCAAGTTTTTACTGCCATTTACAAAAGTTACAAAATTAAAGTTTTAAGTACACATTTTAGTATTTAGGCTACAGATAAGTACAATGGCCCAGATTCTCAAAGAGCTTACGACGGCGCAACGCCATTTGCGCCGTCGTAAGTCCTAATCTGGGCCGTCGTATCTATGCGACTGATTCTTATGCCGCGTACACACCATCACTTTATGTGATGAAAAAAAACGACATTTTTAAAAACGTCAATTTAAATGACCGTGTGTGGGGGAAAACGTCGTTTTATGTCTTGTGAAAAACGACAAAAAAAAATTGAAGCATGCTTCAATTTTATGTGTCGTTTTTCAAAACGTTGTTTTTTGTTTCACAGAAATTGACAGTGTGTGGCAAAAAACGACGTTTAAAACAACGTTTTTAAACCCGCGCATGCCCAGGAGCTAGTTATGAAGCGAGCTTCAATGGAAAAAAGTGGTGAACGTAACCTCACTTTGCTAAAACATTGTGAGAAAAACGATGGTGTGTAGGCAACGTCGTTTTTGAAAATTGAAGTTTCAAAAACGTTGTTTTTTACTTCACAGAAAATGTAATTTTTTTCCATCACATAAAGTGATGGTGTGTACGCGGCATTAGAATCAGTTACGCATAGATATCCATTAGATCTGACAGGCATAAGGCTCTTACGCTGTCAGATCTTGAATGCAATTTTTTTTCCCACCGCTAGGTGTCGCCTCGTCTTCCCCGTCGTCTATGCAAATTAGCTATTTACGCGAGATTCCCGAACGTACGCGCGGACGACGCAGTGAAATTACGACGTTTCCGTAAGGCGAAAACTTGCCCCTGCTATATGAGGGGCAAGTTTACGAAGGTCCGTCGTATGCCATGTTAAGTATGGCGTCGGATCAGCGTCATCTTTTTCCGTCGTTTACGTTGTTTTCCTAAGTCGTTCGCGAATAGGAGTTTACGTCAATGACGCTCACGTCGGCGTCATTGACGTTTTCCGTCGTGAGCTGGAGCATGCACACTGGGCTATTTTTATGCCCGGCACATGCGCAGTTCGATCGGCGCGTGGGCGCGCTTAATTTAAATACTAGCCGCCCCCTTTGAATTACGCGGCCTTACGCCGGGCCATTTACACTACGCCGCCGCAAATTACGGAGCAAGTGCTTGGAGAATACGGCACTTGCTCCAGTAATTTGCGGCGGCGTAGTGTAAATGGCTTACGCTACGCCGCCGCGGATTCTACCAGAATCTGGCCCCATATGTAATTAGACATGTGATTTAAGGTAGATATTAAGTCTAAAAACAATATTAAGTCTAAAAACATATTTCTTATTCTTTTTTCGATATAGTAAGTAGGTAGCTCAGGGACAGGGCTCAGGAGGGCAAGAAATTAGAACGGGCAGCACACAAACATGAAATTGACTCACAGTGACACTGACATCAGTGTGCAGCAGCAAAGATACCTAACACAACACGTCCCCTCTGGAGTCACAGTGACAGTCTCTCTCCGCACCGGGTGGTCCCTCCACTCCAAACAGCATAGACAGTCCTGCTCCTGGCTTGCCTTGCTCCCATCCCTCAGACATGCACACGAGGCACCGGCCACTCCACTTGGCTCCCTTGCACCATGACATCACACAACACTCTCAGGCACCACCTCCACCAGTCCCGTCCCCTGCCGGCACTGACTGAACACACTGTAGGAGGCACTTGGACAGTCTTGACCGCCTCCGGACCAGAACTATGCATCCGCAGTTCTGAGCCGTGTGTTGCAGCCATATTTTTACTGGCAACCTTTTCCTCTTACTGGTATTTACTGGCAGAAGAAAAGTGCCAATTTTTTTACTGACTGCCAGAAAAAATACTGATGGTTGGCAACACTGCAACAGATTGGTGTATGGATTAAAGATTATGAATACATTACCATTTATTACAATAGGACACATACTAACATCATACATAGAATGCAGATTGCGATGTACATAGAGTGTACATAGAGTGTACATAGAGTGTAGTATAGGGATTGCGCTACCCTGGTGGTTAATCTATATCCACCTACTTCTGGGCACTATTTGTTAGCCCCAGTACATATCACCTCTATTGACAATCCGCCGAGTATATGTCTATATATAAATGTGTACATAGGGCCAGACTCAGAGAAGAAGTACGCCGGAGTATCTGCTGATACTCAGGCGTATTTTCAAATTTGCCGCGTCGTATCTTTATTTGTCATTCACAAACAAAGATACATTGGCTTTTGGCTAAGATCCGACAGGCGTACGGCTTCGTACGCCTTCGGATCTTAGGATGCAATACTTCGGCCGCCGCTGGGTGGAGTTTGCGTCGTTTTCCAGCGTCGGGTATGCAAATTAGCTTTTACGGCGATCCACGAAGGTACGCGCGTTCGTTACATCGTCGCTAGTTGGTTTTTCCCATCGCAAAGTTAGGCCTGCTTTTTCATGGCTTAACTTTAGACGAGCCATGTTAAAGCATGGCCGTCGTTCCCGTGTCGAATTTCAAATTTTTTTTTTTTTCCTTATGACGTCCGGGAATACGAAAGTACGTTACGCACGTCGCCATTCAAAACATTACGTTGGGCGATGTCATTTCGCGCAATGCACGTCGGGAAATTTTCGCACGGAGCATGCGCAGAACGCTCGGCGCGGGAGCGCGCCTAATTTAAATGGTACACGCCCCATTTGAATTAGGCGGGCTTGCGCTGGACAGCTTTACGTTACACTGCCGTAAGTTTACACGCAAGTGCTTGGTGAATCAGGCACTTGCGCTAAAAACTTGCGGCGGTGTAACGTAAAGACGATAAGTTACACCCCTCGCGATTCTTTATGAATCTGGCCCATAGTGCTTATATACAAGTATTCTTTTCAGAAAAAATGCAAAAAACACATACATATCTGTGCCATACACGTATTGAATAGTGCTCTTAGAAAACGTGCATTCCCCTATATCAGATTTAGGGAATCCTTACCATAGAAACAAACAACTTTTACAATAACCACAAAAAATAAAATAAAATGTATATGTGAAAAAAATATATACAAATATAACAATTAAGTAGAGGATTTCTAAGTTGATCCTCTTCCCTTTAAAGTCCCATTATAATAGCCAAGTGCTCATAAAACGATCAATACTTCTCCTGTGAGATATTAAAACACAACGTGATTTCACCACTTCCGTGGTAGTCCAATCACTGTAAAAAATGGCCACTCACCAGATCTCATTTAATAAATGCCTTTGGTTCATTCCCGGGATAACCACTCCTCTTATGCGTTTCCAACAACTGCCAGATGCCTTGGGTATACTAGTGTGGTCTCTTTTTCTACAAAAGCTCACAGAGCGCCCCTCATAGTGTAGTATGTAAAACATTTATTATTTTTTTTAAATTAAAAGCAGGTATTACACTCACATTTTATTGTGCCCGTATGCCGGCACCAAGCTTCTCCAGCCGTGTATGCAAAATCTTGCGATCAGCGCGTGGTCCTGTAGATGTCAGCAGCCTCTACGCGTTTCGCAAGGTATATTGCGTCCTATTTAGGTATAGTCAGGGCCGCCATCAGGGGGGTACAGACAGTACACCTGTAAGGGGCCAGATGGTCCCCAGGGGCCCGGCCAGAACCCCAAGCCCCCCCACCTCAATTCACGGCAGCAGCCCCCCCGCTTCTCAACCCGCGATACCCCCCCTTCTCGATTCGCGGCGGTACCCCCCGCTTCTCAACTCGCGGCACCCCCCCGCTTCTCAACTCGCGGCACCCCCCCGCTTCTCAACTCGCGGCACCCCCCCGCTTCTCAACTCGCGGGACCCCCCACTTCTCAACACGGCGGCACCTCCCGCTTCTCAATTCGTGGCGGTACCCCTCGCTTCTCAATTCGCGGCACCCCCTCACTTCTCAATTCGCGGCACCCCCCCCCCCCCGCTGGTTCTCTGCTGCAGGGGGCCCATGCCTGAAGCTGTGTAAGGGGTTCCCGATGGTGGCCCTGGGTATAGTAAATGCATAGTTAAATTGGTTCAAGCAGAATAATGTAAAAATATTCATACCTGGAATTCTTCTTTAAGATACTTGCTCAGGCAGTTATTATATGTGCATTTTAGATGAGCTTCCAAGGGCCCTATAGAATTAATCTGAAGAAGATATTGCAGATCATCAGACCAAAAATACTGCATGCACCAGTTCCCCCATTACTAAATAACTCCCATACATTATTACTGCTTTTTAACTTTAATTGAGTTTCCCTTAAAACACAGGAAAATGCAGTCTGGTGGGAATGAGTCCTTCCACGAATGTGATTGGTGGCTTTGGCATAAAACCCATCATTGTTCACTGCGTTATTTTATTAGGCTATAAGCATTCTAAAATCATTTCCATCCATGTGCAATAATTTGCTGTGTGCTTCACATGCTGCTACAAGTCTTCTCCAGAAAAACATTTCAGCAGGCAGGCTCACGGAAAATGGGACTCATGTGCACTGGCAGAATACTTGACATGTAGTATTGATTAAAACACAAATCTGGCTGCTTAGATGAAGTGGACAGCGCTATCTTGTCGTGTTTTTGTTTCATCAATTCCATTCCACACAAGCTTCAAACATATTTTCTAGATGGATTGAAAAATACATGCCAAGCATGTAGAAGAATTTGGTTGTTAAGAAGAATGGGCTAGATTCAGAAAGAATTTACGCCGGCGTATCTATTGATACGCCGCGTAAATTCAAATCTGCGCCGGCGTATCTTCTTTCTGTATTCAGAAAGCAAGATACGCCGAAATTAGGCTAAGATCCGACTGGCGTAAGTCTCTTACGCCGTTGCATCTTAGGGTGCATATTTACGCTGGCCGCTAGGTGGCGCTGCCGTCGATTTCAGCGTAGAATATTCAAATGAGCTGGATACGCCGATTCAGAAACGTACGTGCGCCCGGCGGATTTTTTTACGTCGTTTGCGTAAGGCTTTCTCCGGCGCAATGTTACTCCTGCTATATGAGGCATAGCCAATGTTAAGTATGGACGTCGTTCCCGCGTCAAATTCTAAAATGTTTATGTCGTTTGCGTAAGTCGTAGGGCTTTGCGTAAATTACGCTCACGTCGAAAGCATTGACTATTTGCGACGTGATTAGGAGCATGCGCACTGTGATACGTTCACGGCCGGCGCATGCGCCGTTCGTGAGAAACGTCATTTACGTGGGGTCATGTTTTATTTACATAAAACATGCCCACCTCTTGACAATTTGAATTTGGCGCGCTTACGCCGACAGATTTACACTACGCCGCCGCAACTTACGAAGCAAGTGCTTTGTGAATACTGCACATGCCCGTCTATGTTGCGGAGGCGTAGTGTAAATAGAATACGCTACGCCCGCACAAACTTATGTCCCCCTACCTGAATCTAGCCCAATGTATTTATAGCAGTATATACAAAATAAGTATGAGGATAGATTAGGGCATCTATCTATCTATCTATCTATCTATCTATCTATTTATCTATCTATCTATCTATCTATCTATCTATCCCTATCTGTATTTACATGAATGATTTACACATGCCAGCAGAGAAAGATATATGTTTTCTATTGGTTAAAGGGGTTGTAAACCTTTGTGCGTCAAGGTGAAAAAACACCTTGCACTCCTCCCCCCGGGCCCCTGTTTTACTTACCTTAACCCCCTAACTTCCGTGGGCTCATTCCCACATCGCTTTCCAAGCGGCTTGTTGGCTCTTCATTGGTTAGATTGATAGCAGCGCAGCCATTGGCTTCCGGAGGCCGAGTCATACACTTGCCGGCAATATCTGCAGAGTGTATCACACGGGAGCGCGCCCGCAAGGTAGAGAGCTTCCCAGAGGGGGTTAACTCTTGCGAGGAGGAGCTGCGAGAGTCGCCGTGGGACCCCAGAATATATATATACACAGGTGCATCTCATAAAATTTAAATATCATCAAAAAGTTAATTTAGTTGTTTATTATTACACACAGAGTGATATATTTCTCCCCTAAGCGTGTTTGACACAGGGAACAGTCACGTGTCTTTCTCAGGGGGTTTGTGACAATCCCCCTGAGGAAGACACGTGACTGATCCCTTTTGCACCAAGTCATTTAAGCACTTTTTTATATGTTTCATATCACACTGGTTACTTCAATATAGTGTGGCACTTTTCATCTGTTATTGTTTAATTTGCCAGCACAATGGACATTTTATATAATATATGTTTGATATGTTTAATAGCATGCATGGTTTGCACTAAGATATTTATGCATTTTATATGTGTCATATCACATTGGTAATCTTAATATAGCACGGAATTTTATTTGTTTTTATATATTTATGCACCTATGAGATTGTGATCAGTGCCAGCAGCTGTATCAATTAGGAAGGTCATGAGTCATTAGTTAGCTTAGTTAGCTTATTCAGTTTATCAAAGTATAACATGTTTGTTATACTGGACTTATATAGCTGGATTCAGGTAGGGCAGCGTAACTTTCAGGCGGCGTAGCGTATAGTATTTACGCTACGCCGCCTTAGGTCAGAGAGGCAAGTGCTGTATTCACAAAGCACTTGCCTCCTAAGTTACGGCGGTGTATCGTAAATGGTGCCGGCGTAAGCGCGCCTAATTCAAATGAGGATGAGGGGGGCGTGTTTTATGTAAATGATTGGTGACCCAACGTGATTGACATTTTTTACGAACGGCGCATGCACAGTCCGTGTACATATCCCAGTGTGCATTGCTCCAAAGTACGCCACAAGGACGTATTGGTTTCGACGTGAACGTAAATTACGTCCAGCCCCATTCACGGACGACTTACGCATACAACGTAAAATTTTCACATTTTGACACGGGAACGACGGCCATACTTAACATTGGCTAGGCCACCTAGGGGGCAGCTTTATCTTTACGCCGGCGTACCTCTTACGGAAACGGCGTATCTATTCTGCGACGGGCAAGCGTACGTTCGTGAATCGGCGTATCAATTCATTTGCATATTCTACGCGGAACTCAACGGAAGCGCCACCTAGCGGCCAGCGGAAATATTGCACCCTAAGATACGACGACGCAGATAGGTTTAAGTGCATCTCAGTTTGAGCATACACTTAAACATACGACGGCTTAGATTCCGAGTTACGACGGCGTATCTACTGATATGCCAGCGTAACTCTTTGTGAATCTAGCCACTGATGTAGCTCTGCTTAGAAACCAATTAGTGTTAGAAACGAATGGCTTTGGTGTGCTAGAGTCCTCGAAGAGTAATTGCTGATCTTTATTCACTGGTTGGTTGTCCATCCTGAAAAAATCAAGTTATAAGTCACCTGGAGTGTCTTGAGATTTTGCATATTTTTAAAGGGTGCCATGGCTGAAGAAATTTTCGGAAACGCTGCTTTTTGGTGCCACAATCCCTTCAAAGATTTATCAATGTTCAAAGTCCTATTCTTAGTACATTGATGTCAAATGAACAGTAATCAGAGTATAATTGGTTATATAGAATGAGGGCAAGGTAATACACCCAATTAGTGCCATTTGCAACCTTCGGGGCCCCGATAGGAAGTACTTTTGCCCCTTACCAGCACAGCATTGTGTAATTAGGGTGATCTACATTCGAGCCAATGTTTTTAATTATGTCCAATTACTCATCATAATCACTGAATAATTATAAATATTCACGGGGTCCTGTAGTGTAGGAAACAATTTCTCCATCATAGGAAGTGTTAGATAATTATATTTATTAACCTTCAACGTAACAGTGACTTCTTCTGTAATGTGCATTATTGAAAGGGATGTAGGGATTTACTTGTGCATATAAATGGGATCAACATGACATAAGTCATTTTAATTATCTGTGTTGCTTATTTTTTCGAAACCTTGTTTATATCATTTTTCCATACCGGGCCTATTCTGGCACTTCTCTCCTGCATGCAAAAATCATCATTGTTTTGCTAGAAAATTACGTAGAACCCCCAAACATTATATATATTTACTTAGCAGATACCCTAGGAAATAAAATGGCGGTCATTGCAACTTTTTATCTCGCACAGTATTTGCGCAATAATTTTTCAAATGCCTTTAAAAAAAAAAAACAGTTTCATGAATTAAAAAATAACAAAACAGTAAAGTTAGCCCAATTTTTTTGTATAATGTGAAAGATGATGTTACGCCGAGTAAATAGATACCTAACATGTCACGCTTTAAAATTGCGCACACTCATGGAATGGCGCCATACTTCAGTACTTAAAAATCTCCATTGACAACGCTTACATTTTTTCTACAGGTTGTTGCTCGTGCTCCAACGCACGCGGCGATACCTCACATGTGTGGTTTGAACAGCGTTTACATATGTGGGCGGGACTTGGGTATGTGTTCGCTTCTGAGTGCGAGATACCGGAGACAGGAGCGTTTTAAATACATTTTTATTTTTTATTTTTTTATCTTAATTTTTTTTATTTTTGCACTTTTTTTACATTTTAATTTATTTGATCACTTTTATTCCTATTACAAGGAATGTAAACATCCCTTGTAATAAGAATATATTGTGACCAGTCCTCTTTATGGAGAGATGCGGGGTCAATAAGACCCCACATCTCTCCTCCCTGCTGAAAAGCAGGGGGCCTGGGAAAAAAAATTCATCGATCTCATGCTGACAGCCGCAATAGCTTCGCGCCCAGGCCTCCGACGGTCATAGAGATGAATGGTGACCATCTGGTCATCAGAAATCGCTATGCTTGTCATACGGTACCGGAGAAGCACCAGATGGCAGCGGGAGGGGGGGACGTCCCGTCCCATCACATATAAGAATGATCAAGCATCGGAACTGCGGCTATGATCATTCTTATGGTGCACAGAATCGCCGGCTGAAAATAGTGATATCTGAATAATGCCTGTAACTGCACCCATCCATTAAGATATCCTTACTGAAATTCCAGGACGTCATATGACGTCCTTGGGCGGGAAATGGTTAAAGGATAAAAGTTCACCTTTTTTTTTCTCTAAATTCCAGCTCCCATGTGTACCAATATAGCATTAAAGGGGTTGTAAGCCCTCAGAGTTTTTCACCTTAATGTATTCTATGCGCCCAAGTCGCGCCCGCATATGTAAACGGTGTTAAAATCACACATGTGAGGTATCGCCACGATCGTCAGAGCGAGAGAAATAATTTTAGCCCTAGACCTCCTCTGTAACTCTAACCTGGTAACCATTAATTCTTTTTTACGCATCGCCTATGGAGATTTTTAGGTACCGTAGTTTGTCGCCATTCCACGAGTGTGTGCAAAAAGACACTCACCTGCCCCACAATCCAGCAACATGGCCACCTGAACCCTCCATTTTCTCCCCCGCCTGTCCACGGCGCTGGCAATACTACTGTGGGCATCTGGCTGTGAAGCTGCAAGTGCATGTCTTCCTGTGCTGTCCTGCATAGCCGGGCAATCTTCTGGGACCTCTCCCCGCTACGCGACCTTGCGGGGACAGGGGCGCTTTAAAAAAAAATGTTTTCCTTATTTATTTACACAATTTTTTGATCACTTTTTTTACTGTCACAAGGAATGTAACATCCCTTGTGACAGTAATAGGTGGTGACAGGTACTCTTTATGGAGGGATCGGAGGTCTAAAAGACCCCAAGTCCCTCCTTTGCACTTCAAAATATTCAGATTGCCAAAAAAATGGAGATTCTGAATACTGTTTTTTTTTAAACCGGCGCCATTGGCAGCCGAGTAAACCAGAAGTGACGTTGTGACGTTGCTTTCGTGTTTACATACAGGAGACTGGAATGAAGTCTGTCTCGAGGCACCGGAAGTGGTGCATTGCGGATCGGGTCTCCTGGTGGGACGGGAGGCCCGGTAAAAGCGGTGGGAGGTGGGATGTCCCTTCCCGCTTCTCCGGTATAACAGCCGAGCGGCTTTTAGCCGTATCGGTTGTTAGCCCTAGAAAGCCCGTTCTAAAAAACAGTACTGAGATGATGCCTGTAGCTGCAGGCATCATCCTGCTATAACCCACTAAAGCCAAGGCCGCATACGCTTGGCGCCAAGGGGTTAACAGCTATACCCGGGAGGGGCGGGGCAAGTCAGGATCACGTTACCCAGAAATCTATTTTTCCGGTCGCATGCAACAGGGTCAATACTGTATTGCCAATATGTGAGAAATGACAATGCTCTGACTTGTGACTTTTTTATTTGTCCTGTACAGAGTGTTGCTGGGAAGGTTCTGGAGAAAACCGTTGAAGAGTGGATGCGATATAAAGAAGATTGCTACCAATGGATGACAAGCACACCGCGCCCTCTAGGTTAGCTGGCACCACTCTTTTACACGTCTTTTGTCATAGACTGGGAGCTTGGTGGTTTATTTTTTTCTGTGACTGCACAATTAAGCACACAGAAATGGTTTGACATAGCATTGACCTGACGGATTTTTATCATTATTGGGTTTTATTTAATAGGCTTAAAATCCAGTTTCTGTTAGCTGTCAACAAGTGAATTTTACTCAAAGGCAAGTTTATGTGTATACTATGCATACAGAGTGTTATTGGTATATATAGGAGGGTTCACAAGAAGAGCAGGAGCCTAAGGCCTCGTACACACGAGTTTCTCGGCAAAAACCAGCAAGAAGCTTGCTGGGTTTTTTTTTTTTTGCCGAGGAAACCGGTCGTGTGTACACTTTTCGACGAGGAAACCGTCGAGGATCTCGTCGGGCCAAAAAGAAAGCATGTCTTCTTTTTCCTCGACAGGAATGGGAAAATTTGGCTCGCCGAGATCCTCAGCGGCTTCACAAGGAACTCGACGAGCAAAGCGATGTGTTTCGCCTGTCGAGTTCCTCGGATGTGTGTACGAGGCTTTAGGTACAGTGGATGTCCATCCAGGGGCGGACTGACCATTTGGTCACTCGGGCACTGCCCGAGGGCCCCATGCCACTAGGGGGCCCCATCAGGGTTGCCAGCCTCAGTAAAACCAGGGACAGTATGTAAGAATTTGTGTTTTTTTTTTTACATCTGTCCCTGAAATGTCCCTTACCGACATCCTTTTGGTCCCAAGATTATAGCTGCCTCGCCTCTCCAGTATCTTTTCAGTGTGTGTGTGTATATTCTGTGTATATGTATACTGTGTGGCCCCATAATCTATTGCCTGGGGGCCCCATAATCTCCTATTGCCTGGGGGCCCCATAATTTCCTATTGCCTGGGGGCCCCATAATCTCCTATTGCCTGGGGGCCCCATGAGTTGTCAGTCCACCCCCGTGTCCATCTTTAATTATAAAGAATCTTCAGTAAATCTGGGAGATCACAATTGGTCAGCAGATCATGGAGAGCACAACTGGTCAAAACGAAGCAGCTTCTCTGTGTTTATTGCAATCCCTATCAATGTCAAAAGATAGGGGGCTACTACTTTTCCTAGGGCCATCCGATTTTCTATACCAGGGGTCTCCAAACTTTTGAAACAAAGGACCAGTTTACTGCCCTTTAAATTTTAGGGGAGCCAGACTGTGACCAGTGGGATAGAAAATGCCCTGGCTTTAGTGGGAGTAAACACTGCCATAGGCTAGGTGGTCAGTGGAAGTAATAAAATTACATAATTGGTGTCTGTGGGAGGTAGGGTTGCCAACCGTCCGTAGTATTACGGACAGTTCGTAATAAACGGGCATTTTCCCCCCCGTTCGTCAATGTCCGTGGTTACAGGAATGTGGCAGTAAAAATAGCCGAGATCGGTTCGGCTTGGATCTGCACATGGAGATTGGAGGCAGGGGGTGATTGGAGGCAGGGGGTGATGGTGGCTGCGGTGGCACCGCAGAGGGGGATAGAAGCAGGGGGTGTTAGTGGCAGGGGGTGATCGGAGGCAGGGGATGTTGATGGCACCGCAGAGGGGGATGGTGGCAGCACAGAGGGTGGGGGATGGAGACAGGGGTTGTTGGTGGCACTACAGAGGGGAATGGAGGCAGGGGGAGATTGGAGGCAGGGGGAGTTTGGAGGCAGGGAGATAGTGTGGCACCGCAGAGGGGATGAAGGCAGGGGGTGTTGGTGGCAGAGGGGGATGGAGGCAGGGGGTGATGTGACTAAATAATTTGCCCTTATTATATCGAAAATAACAAAAATATGTTTTTTTATCTTAATATCTACCTTAAATCACATTGCTATTTGCCTAGCATACTTGTTTGTAGCCTAAATACTGAAATTTGCACCTAAAAATTTAATTTAGTAACTTTGGTGAAATGCCAGTAAAAACGTGGCTGCGCCAGTAAATTTTGGGTGTCGTGCCAGTAAATTTCAATCTAGTAGGTTGGCAACACTGGTGGGAGGAATTGTGCCCCATAATTGGTGTCAGTGTGAGAATTAGCATCTCTGATGCCAGTGGAAGGAATAGTACCCCATTGCATGGGGATACCAACAAGAATTAATGGCACCCGTGTGTCTGCAAAAGGTAGCAATTTTTTTGCAGCGCGTTCCCACATGGCATCTAGTGTGAACAAGCCCCAAAGTCTCACTGCAAGGGATCGTTTTAACCTTTCCCGTGTTGTTGGCAGGTACTGTAAGTATTAACTGCTTTCTTTTCAGTGGTACATTTATTGGTTTATAAAGTGTCACTTTAATCTGCCAGTCCACAGGAGCTTAGTGACGTTTGGCCGTTATATGAGTCACATGGAAATAACAGTATTACAGGACTGTGCTCTGTGTTTACGATGACATACAGTATATGGTTATAGAAAGAATATGCGGCATTCACATCTCAGCCAGTAGTGGTGCCCCCTTGGAAGATAATTACAGTTGTTGTTTTCTTGTGATGGAGATTGGTGTAAACTCAGCTGTATATGTAATGAGCAGGTTCCAGATCGCTGGGGAAGCTCTGCCATGCCTGCTGCAAATATCAATACTTTTAACCAGTGTTTCTTTAAAAAAATATATATATATTTATAGATAGATAGTGGTTATGACTTTGTATCTTTTTTTTTACAAATGAAATTAAAGACTTTGGGGCAGATCCACAAAGATCTGCCCCAGCGCAGCGTATCTGAGATACGCTACGCCGCCGTAACTTACTTTTTTTGGTTTGAATCCTGAATGAATTTGCGCCGTAAGTTACGACGGCGTAGTGTATCTCTCGCGGCGTAAGGGCGCGGAATTCAAATTGGGCGGGTAGGGGGCGTGTTTCATTTAAATGAAGCGCGTTCCCGCGCCGAACGAACTGCGCATGCGCCGTCCCTAAATTTCCAGCCGTGCATTGCGCTAAATGACGTTGCAGGGATGTCATTGTTTTGACGTGGACTTAAATTACGTCCATCCTGATTCACGGACGACTTACGCAAACGAAAAAAAAAAATTCAAATTAAACGCGGGAACGACGGCCATACTTAACATAGCAGGTTTAACTATACGCCACCAAATAGCAGGTTTAACTATACGCCGAAAAAAGCCGTCTAGAGATGACGTAAAAGAATGCGACGGACGCTCGTTCGTTCGTGGATCGTCGGAAATAGTTAATTTGCATACTCGACGCGGAAAACTACGTGAACGCCACCCAGCGGACGCCGAAGAATTGATTGCATCTTAGATCCAAAGGCGTGCGAAGACGTACGCCTGTCGGATCTAACCCAGATGCCGTTGTATCTTGGTTTGAGGATTCAAACCAAAGATACGACGCGGGAAATTTGAAAGTACGCCAGCGTATCAGTAGATACGCCGGCGTACTTGCTCTGTGGATCTGGCCCTGTGTTTTTTTTACATCTGTCCCTGATATGTCTGAAGCCAACATGCTTCTGATGTGAAAGTCCCGAGATTTTAGCTGGCCCGCCTCTGCACTGCCTCCTGGCATGGTGGCCATCTGTAAGCCCAGGGGCCCCATAATCTTCTATTGCCCGGGGGGCCCCATGAGTTGTCAGTCCGCCCCTGTGTAAGAAAAAAACCCCGGTTCACCCCTTTACCTACACGAGAGAGATCTAGTAATAATAGGAAAAGGTTTTCTTCCTTGTAATGATCATCCTTCATTTTAATTGCGGTCTAATGGCCCCCTCTCCCCGAACTTGCTTCTCTGTCTTTTGTTTCATAGGGCTGCACTGCAACCGTACTTTTGACATGTATGCCTGCTGGCCAGATGGAACACCCGGGACTATCACAAGCGTATCCTGTCCCCATTACCTTCCCTGGTTCCAGAAAGGTATCTTTCTACAACAAATTTGCTTTAAAAGTGGAAATTTATTTTAACAGTGAGCTTTAAATGTATCAAAGAAATAAGTAAAATTATAGGGATGGGAATGCAAGTAGTCAACTGATGTACCTCACCGACATAGGTCAACAGCAGCTAAAATCTACGGTTGGATTTTCTTTAACAACATTTTTAATAAATATATAACACTGCAAACACAAAACATATAAAAATGTATTGGTGGAGAGAGCTGGTATATACTATATAGAAAAAAGAAGTAGTTTACATGTAGCAATACCCCCCGTAGGGGGCGCTGGTTTGAATTTGGACCTGCCGTTACCTCACCACATTTGTCTAAGGCCGCGTACACACGACCGGTCAAAACCGATGAGAATGGACCGAGGTTCCGTTTCATCGGTCCAAACCGACAGTGTGTACCACCCATCGGTCTTTTGTCCTTCGGACCAAAATGTTAAAACTTGCTTTAAAATCGAACCGATGGACCGCTGACCGATCGGCCCAAACCGATGTTTAGTACACAAAAGCATCGGTTCGAAACCCGCGCATGCTCAGAATCAAGTCGACGCATGCTTGGAAGCATTGAACTTTTTTCAGCACGTCGTGTGTTTTACGTCACCGCGTTCTGACCCGATCGGTTTTTGAACTGATGGTGTGTACACACATCAGACCATCAGGCCACTTCAGCGGTCCATTCTCATCGGATGAACCGGTCGTGTGTATGGGGCCTTAGGGGTCCTCCTTGAAGAGTTGTTCACAAATGTCTGCACCAACACTTATGCCGCGTACACATGATTGCTTTAAATGTCATGGAAAAAAACAACGTTTTTCTCAACGTGATTCTTGTCAAGCCTGCTTTGCATACACACGCAAGACAGCACAGGACCACCCCTGGACCAGTAGGCCCCAGCATCTCCTGGGCCTACTCTCAGTAGCGGAGTCTCGGGCCAGCGGGCCCCGAGGCCGGAAAAAACTGCTAGCACATCCCTGAGGCCAGGAGGGTCATCAGGTCAGGATCGGAAAACCCCGCCAGAGCAGTGTCTGTCCCTTAAGTACCCTCTTCCAGAATACACAGCGGCGGGGACCACGCCTGCTGGGCTGCTTCTGGGAAAAGAATACTCAATACACTCAGCCCGCTGCATTTTCAACCTTGACCCGTGGTGACAGCGACACCTACAGTCAAGTGGAAAATGTGCAACGCAGCTAAACTGGAACAGAAACCAATAATTTGACATAATCTTTCCGAGCTAAACTACAGCTCAGATAACATAAATTTACAAATGGCGCCTACTCAATAGGAGCAGGGCGCTACACACATTTTTCATTTTGCTGTTACATTGGAGCCTTATTAGTTGGGTTAATGAATCCTGAGTGATTGAAAGTCAATTCGCTCCCATTTGTAGTCAATTCCATGTTATTTTGTAGGGTTGGTAGATTTTGGTATTGGATAAGTAGGGCTGATATTATATGCTCAGGTTAGAGTGAAAAATAAAGTAAAGGGTTAGAGGAGGCACCATGTCTCAGAATGGGAAGATTGTGATAACTCTTATTTTGTCTCTCTTTTCTGGACAACTCTAAACAATATTGGACAAATTCAACTAGATTCAAGAAAACTATAGGGAGAAGGGGATGCAGGGGGTGTAGAGAGGAATCTCAAGGTTTTTTTAAGTTCTGGAAACATGGAACTCTCTTTCCTTTCACTTGATTAAAGGATTTGCACTGCATGTAAAGCAGTCCCTATGCTGCCTCTAATAACAATGGGCTAGATTCAGAAAGCCCGCCGTAAGTTTGTGCGGGCGTAGCGTATCTGAGATACGCTACGCCGCCGTAACTTAGTGAGGCTGGGGCTGGATTCACAAAGAACCTGCGCCCTAAGTTACGGCGGCGTAGCGTAAATCTGTTTTAAATTGAGAAGAGGTGGGCGTGTTTTATGTAAATAAAACATGACCCCACGTAAATGACGCCTCTAACGAACGGCGCATGCGCCGTCCGTGAACGTATCCCAGTGCGCATGCTCCTAATCACGTCGCAAATAGTCAATGCTTTCGACGTGAACGTAATTTACGCAAAGCCCCATTCGCGAACGACTTACGCAAACGACGTAAACGACACAAAATTCGACGCTGTCCCGACGTCCATACTTAACATTGGCTATGCCTCATATAGCAGGAGTAACGTTACGCCGGAAAAAGCCTTATGCAAACGAAATAAAAAAATCCGCCGGGCGCACGTACGTTTCTGAATCGGCGTATCCAGCTCATTTGCATATTCTACGCTGAAATCGACGGAAGTGCCACCTAGCGGCCAGCGTAAATATGCAACTAAGATACGACGGCGTAAGAGACTTACGCCAGTCGGATCTTAGCCTAATTTCGGCGTATCTTGCTTTCTGAATACAGAAAGAAGATACGCCGGCGCAGCTTTGAATTTACGCGGCGTATCAATAGATACGCCGACGTAAATTCTTGCTGAATCTAGCCCATTGGACTTCATTCAAGTGTATCTATAGCCAACCCTTTTTTTTTTGATAGGGTGGAGACAGATTAGAATCCTTGTCAAGTTTTACTGCTGTTCGAGGCCAATTAGAGAGATTTTCCATCACTTCCTGTCCTTGGGGGCAACCGTTTCTTTCATAAGACAGGAAATGAAGGGAACTTTCCAACAGCAACACAGCCTGGGGTAAAACATAAAATAAAATAAAAAGTTATATAGGTAATCTTAGAACCCCTGTAACTTAACTTTTCTGTATTATTTTCTCTGATGTAGATTTTCCCTCACTTCCTGCTTGAAATCTCTTGGATAGCAGTGAAACCCAAAGGGCCAGTTCACACCACATGCAGTCCAGTGTGTTTTTTTTCGGCATCAAAAAAGCATGGAAAGTAGGTTATATGGTTTTCAATGGCATCGTTCACACTAGTGAACACACTTGTCCTTATGTAAGGTTACGAAAAAAGGTTGCATCAAAAGCACGTCAAAAACGTGCATTGCAGAAAAGCACCTGGAACGCATCCGGACTGCGTTTCTATGGTGTGAACTGGCCAAAAAGGTATTCTAAGGGTGCATTCACACCACGATTTTATCATCCTACTTGTTCTCACGATTCTTAGGTTTGAAATCGTACAAATCTGTATGGCAAAACGTATCCATCCACTTCCATTCATTAATGAAGGTCCCCAAGTGCATCCGATTTGATCCGCATCAGATTTGATACGATTTAAAATCGCATCAAAAATCGTGTTTGACCACGATTTTTGGTCCTGATTTGAAATCGTATTAAAATCGTGTCCGATTTTTTTTTATATTGTGGTCAATCTAAATCGTAATAAATCGGATGACTGTGCGTTTTTATCCGATAAATCGTACCCGATTTTTTATTACGCATGCGCACTAGACACTGGAACGAGCTAGAAACTTCAAGAATCTTCTTTTTCCCAGAAAGCACTTCTCTACATAATTGAAAGGCGTGGCTTCTCTCCCACACACACACAGGAAGTACGTGAGGAGACAGGCTGCCCACCCCTGAAGATACTCATACCCTGATAGAAAGTGTCTCCTTTGCCTCTTCCTCCATTGCAGCATCCTCAATCTCAAAAGTAATGAGGTAATCATGCTATAAAACACAGAAATGCTTGATCACTGAATCAGAAGCTCGTCTCTCTTTCTCCACGCTCTAAACCACACCCCTTTTGTTCATTGAAACAAGCTTTATTGTACAAAACAAAAAAAAAACATTCAAATAGCCAAAACTTTATGGCCATTGCCAGACATTATTTAAAATCAGGATACGATTTTTTAGTGAAAATCGGATGGAAAATTTAGCTGTGCGATTTATGAATCCGAATTAAAAAATACATTTTGACATACGATTACATACGATTTTGTCATATACGATTCCATCCGATTTAACGGTCCGATTATCGGATGTAAAAATCGTGATGTGAACCTAGCCTAACCCTTTGCAATGCTAACTAAAGAAAAAGGTTCTGGATATAGATAAACTTTAGGATAGGCCCATGATACAAGTGTCGAAACTATGCAATGGGATGTTGTCATTTAAATTTTAGGGTATACCAAATACAACCATGGCTGGGGCCCCATTATAATGACCAGCAAATAAATCATCAAGAAGTGACTCAAGACCTTTTATCGCAATGCAATACATTAGGCCAGAGTTCAGGGATTTGGAACACATTTTATTCAGCCAATAAATGTTGTGTGTGTTGGCAGTGAAGAATGGACTGGTATCAAGACGCTGTGGTGTAGATGGTCAGTGGGAGACGATCAATGGAACCCAGCCTTGGAGAAACTCATCACAATGCGATGATGAGTTGGAGGTGACAAGAGATGAGGTGACTTCATTTTGTGTTTTTATTTCATTAAAAATGAATATGTACTGTGGTCTTGTACTTGTTTTTGTTTTAATTTTTATTTTATTATAGTCAGCAAATATAATTAAAGAAAATATTAAGTCAAATAAGCATAAATGATTGCAATTTTTCTAAATATTTATACAGCAGGCTAATCTCATACGTCTTACTTAAAAAAAAAATCCTGTTATATACAGAGATCAATAGTTCAAGCTTAAAATTTAAATGCATTGTCCCTCTCCCTCTCTCCTTCTCCCTGCTTTGTAAAGTTTACTGACTCCATGGGGCATTTCAACCAGACAGAGAGTGTCAGGAAAGATAGATAGATACTTAATGTCTTAATGTTTCATTTTTAGCCCAAAATAGTATCTACAATTCAGATGAAGAAGCAGTTTTTATCATTAAAGCAGGCTTTAAATGTTTATTAGCAAAACCACATGCCAGGAATAGAGAAATATGTATTCCAGTTGGGTTTGTCTGTTTTGACAAGTAAATCTTGATATGCAAAATTCATTATGTTTAGTATTCAGCTGATTATAAATGTGAATGCCTAATAGCATTTTGGGAATATTTCAACCCACTCAGAATGCAATAATTATTCTGCCCGAGATGCCAGAAGATTATTAAATTCAGATTTCCCAAACTCAAGTTTGCAAAATGTTACTGACTTTTAAAGTACATTCTTAATTTGTTATTTTGCCACATAACTGAGGAGCTCCTGTCAAATGTATGAATCTTGTGCTTCAGAAATGAGTGTAGTCCTTATTTACTGTGTTTCCCCCGAAAATAAGCCTGGGTCTTATATTAATTTTGGCAACAAAAGACACAGTAGGGCTTATTTTCAGGGTAGGTCTTATCGTGTCATGTTCTGCATCCCCCTCTCCCTCCCTGCCTGTCAGGAATCCCCAGTGGAATAGAGTAAAAGTGGTTGTAAAATCCTGGAATCCACTCTATTACTGTATTATATAATGTAACCTGTGTATGTTTCTGTAATATACTTGTTCCAAATACCTTCTTATAGCACTTCCGCGACCCCTCCAGTGGTCTCTTACCCGCTCAGAGCACTGCAGGGGGGCGGGCCCAATTTCCCCCTGCTGAAAGCCTGGAGACAAAGGGGAGCAGCAGGAGATCAGCTGAGTGCCGAGCAGCGCTGTACCGAAGGTATTTTGCCCAATTCGATTACAGAAACAAACATGATTACATGATATAATACTGTATTAGAGTGGATTCTAGGATTTTACAGCCACTTTAACTGTCCCACGTACATACTGCGGCAGGGCGGCCCGGTGTGCAAAATCACGTACCTGTGCGTAAATTCGTGCACACGGTTGTCAGAGGTGAGCAAATACCATAAAAAGAAAGCTCTATTTGTTGGAAAAAAAGGACATTGATTATATTTGGGTTCAGCGTCCCACGACAACGCAATTTCATTTAATTTAAGCAGTTAAAGCAACGCAGTGCCATATCACAAAAAATGGCCTGGTCAGGAAGTGGGTAAAACTTTCCGGGGCTGAAGTGGTTAAACTAGGACTTATTTTCGGTGTAGGGCTTATATTGCAGCCCTCCCTGAAAATCACAGTAGGCCTTATTTTCAGGGTAGGTCTTATTTTCGGGGAAACACGGTAGTTATTTGGTGAATTCATGTCTTTGTTTCTTAGGAGGTGACAAAGGACTTGTTACTTAGTTTTAGAGTCCTGTACACTGTTGGGTACTCAGTGTCTCTGTTGGCGCTCCTTTCGTCCTTGCTGATCCTCACTATGTGTAGGTAAGTGTCTGCTTTTCACTGATCATATGTTTACGGAGTTGGTGGGTTGATGGGTCTTGGGTAAATGTCTTCTGCCCATATCAAAAACCGCTCTCATGAATTTACTAACCCTTACAATCCTTTTGTTTCCTGATATCTTTCCAGGAAGTTGCGCTGTACGCGGAATTACATCCACACCAACCTATTCTTCTCCTTTGCACTGCGTGGCATCTCAGTCATCGTGAAGGACGTTTTGCAGGAGAAGAGATGGGGTATGCAAATCATTGATGTGTCTGACTGGGAGGTCCTGATCAGCAACAAGGTGAGAGTCACTTTGTTCTTCTCCACAATGTTTAAAAATTCCATAACCTATTGTCAGATATTCCAGATGATATGTAAGCTCTATGGTTTGATTTGTCCTTGTATACTCTGCCATAGTTGGGGATGTGGTGGAGTTGGATCACATGGGGAATGATGACGATCATAGTGAAATCGCTGTTGCAAGGATTTTTTGGGGCTTTATTCTAGGCTGCACTCAAGGAAGGTCTGTCCTCACTGGTGGAGGACCTTTGTGGTTCTGAGTGAATGAAAAAATAGAGGCACCAAATGTAAGTGATCTGAGGAGAAGATTGTTGAAGTTGTTCCTTTTTAGTTGCTCAAAGATCTGTTTAACCGATTCTTGTAAAATGACATCGGCGGGAACCTTCCCTCCCTCCGGGTGGACGTCATATGACGTCCTGGGTTTCCCGGCCGTCTAGGGGGCGCGCGCCGCATCGCTTGGGTCCCGGTGCGCATGCCCGCGATGTCCGCCAGGCACCCGCGATTGATTGCCCGCTATCACAGCTGGATCATGGATCTGTGTGTGTAAACACACAGATCCACGTCCTGTCAGAGGAGAGGAGACCGATGTGTGTTCCCAGTACAGAGGAACACCGATCGGTCTCCTCCCCTTGCGAGTCCCCTCCCCCTACAGTTAGAATAACTCCCTAGGGAACATATTAACGCCTTGATCGCCCCATAGTGTTAACCCCTTCCCTGCCAGTCACATTTACACCGTAATCAGTGCAGTTTTATAGCACTAATCGCTGTATAAATGCGAATGGTCCCAAAAACGTGTCAAAAGTGTCCAATATGTCCGTCGCAATGTCACGGTCACAATAAAAAAACAGATCGCCGCCATTGCTAGTAAAAAAAAATGCCATAAATCTATCCCCTATTTTGTAGATGCTATAACTTTTGCACAAACCAATCAATAAACGCTTATTGCGATTTTATTTCATTTTTTTACCAAAAATATGTAGAAGAATACATATCGGCCTAAACTGAGGAAAAAAATGTTTTTTTTTAAAATAATTGTGATATTTATTAAATCAAAAAGTAAAAAATATTGGGGCAGATTCACAGACGAAGTACGCCGGCGTATCTACTGATACGCCGGCGTACTTTTAAATTTCCCGCGTCGTATCTTTAGTTTGAATCCTCAAACCAACATACGACGGCTTCTGGGTTCGATCCGACATGCGTACGGCTTCGTACGCCTTCGGATCGTAGGTGCAATACTTCGGCGCCCGCTGGGTAGAGTTTGCGTCGTTTTCCGCTTTGGGTATGCAAATTAGCGATTTACCACGATCCACGAACGTACGCGCGGCCGTCGCATTTTCTAACGTCGTCTGTAGTCGGCTTTTTCCGGCGTATAGTTAAAGCTACTGTTTTGCGGTGTATACATAGACTTGCCATGTTAAGTATGGCCGTCGTTCCCGCGTTGAAATTCAAATTTTTTTTTTTTTACGTAAGTTGTCCGTGAATAGGGATGGACGTAAGTCACGTCTAAGTTAAAAAAATGACGTTGTTGCGACGTCATTTCGCGCAAAGCACGGCCTGAAATTTCAAAACGGAGCATGCGCAGTTTAATCGGCGCGGGGACGCGCTTCATTTAAATGAATCACGCCCCCTATCCACCGATTTGAATTACGCACCGCGAGATAAACTACGCCGCCGTAACTTACAGCGCAAAATCTTCCTGGATTCGACTTAGAGCCCGGTAAGATACGGTGGCTGCGCCGTTCTAATTCTTCGTGAATCTGCCCCATTGTCTTTTTTTTTAAATTGTCACTCTTTTTTTGTTAATAGCGCAAAAAATAAAAACCGCAGAGGTGATCAAATACCACCAAACGAAAGCTCTATTTGTGGGGGAAAAAAACATAAAGATTTTATTTGGGTATAGTGTTGCATGACCGCACAATTGTCACTCAAAGTGTGACAACGCTGAAAACGAAAAATTGGTCTGGGCAGGAAGGGGGTGAAAATGCCCTGTATTGAAGCGGTTAAAATGTCTAAAGTGATATTCAGGTTTTTAACATGCCCCCTTTTTCAGAATATGCCAACCATTATATATGAAGCTTGAGGTTGTCCTCAGAAATAAAAAAAAAAAATCTGGTCCCTCTTTGGCCGGAAACGGAATATACAATACCAATAGAATAATAATTTATTTGTATCAATACCTGTACATGGGATAATATTTGTTATAGACAAGACGACATGTTCTTACTCTCAATGCTGAGGTTCAAAGTATCCATAATGAATGACTCTCTATGCTTCACATACCCCATTTTAAATGGGATGACCCAGGATATATGTATTGTCGCTGACCCTTGAAGATGTATTTTATATGTTAAATAAGATTGGCTGGAGTTCTACTGTACAGAAACACTTTATTACATTAATACGTTTTGTATGTTGCATTTCCTTGCTTTTACGAGTTGTAAAACTCATCTTTGTTTTATGTAAAATCAATAAAAAAAATTCTTTAAAAAATATCCCTGAAGAACAGGGAATGTTAAAGCGGGAGTTCACCCATTTATTTATTTTTTGACCTTTTCCCCATAGCTGGATGCTCGTTTTGTCTAGGGGAATCGGCTAGTTGTTTTAAAATATGAGCAGTACTTACCCGTTTACGAGCTGCATCTTCTCCGCCGCTTCCGGGTATGGGTCTTCGGGAGCGGGCGTTCCTTCTTGATTGACAGTCTTCCGAGAGGCTTCCGACGGTCGCATTCATCGCGTCACTAGTAGCCGAAAGAAGCCGAACTTCGGTGCGGCTCTATACTGCGCCTGCGCACCGACGTTCGGCTTCTTTCGGAAAATCGTGACGCGATGGATGCGACCGTCGGAAGCCTCTCGGAAGACTGTCAATCAAAATAGGAACGCCCAGTCCCGCAGCCCATACCCGGAAGCGATGGAGAAGATGCATCTCGTAAACGGTAAGTACAGCTCATATTTTAAAACAACTAGCCGATTCCCCTAGACAAAACGAGCATCCATCTAAGGGGAAAAAGTCATATATACGGGTGAACCTCAGCTTTAAGACCACTAACATTGGAATCTAACATTTTTGAGCAACTAAAAGGACAAAATTACAAAACAATTATGCTTTTCAGATCTTTTACATCTGGTGCTCTTACATTTTATTCATTTATAATTTTTTTTTCTTAGAATCATATTTATTGTTTTTGTGAAAATTGAACTATTATTGAAGTTGGAAATATGATTGAATTCAAGCTATATTGCCTCTTGAAGCAGATTCAAGTCCTCTTTGGACATTTGTTTTTATTCTCGTATTGTAGGCCAGTCAAGTTCCTCCACCCCAAACTCCCTTATCCATGTATTTATGGACTTTGCTTTGTGCACTGGTGTTCAGTCATGTTGGAACAGGAAGGGGGCCATCCCCAAATTGTTCCCACAAAGTTGGGAGCATGAAATTGTCTTGGTATGCTAACGCCTTAAGAGTCCCCTTCACTGTAACTAAGCTGCCAAAAGCCCAACCCTTGAAAATCAACCCCACACCATAATCCCCCGTCCAGCAAACGTTTTGGACCAGTGCACAAAGCAAGATCCATAAAGACATGGATAAGCAAATTTGGGGTGGAGGAACTTGGCTGGCCTACACAGAGTCCTGATCTCAACCTGATAGAACACCTTTGTGATGAATTAGAGTGAAAACTGTGAGCCAGGTCCTTGTTCAAATCAGTGCCTGACCTCCAAATGCACTTCCAGAAGAATGGTCAAACAATCCCATAGAGACACACCTAAACCTTGTGGACGGCCTTCCCAGAAGAGTTGAAGGTGTTATAGCTGCAAAGGGTGGGCCAACTCAGTATTGAACCCTACAGGCTAAGACTGGGATGCCATTAAAGTTCATGCGCGTGTAAAGGCAGGCGGCACTTTTGCAATACTTTTGGTAACATAGTTAGTGTATGTGCATACCCCAGGACCAGGGTGGGCAATGTACAATACTGGTGGTGCCATGGTTACAGCAAAACAGACTAGATGCAATGGGCCAGATTCTCTAAGATCCTGCAGCGGCGTCACGTAAGCTATTTACACTACGCCGCCCCAACTTACAGGAGCAAGTGCTGTATTCCCCAAACACTTGCTCCGTAGTTTGCGGCGGCGTAGTGTAAAAGGCCCGGCGTATCCCGCGTAATTCAAAGGGGGCGGCTTGTATTTAAATTAAGCGCGCCCCCGTGCTGATCGAACTGCGCATGCGTCGGGCTTAAAATAGCCCAGTGCGCATGCTCCAGTTCTCAACGGAAAACGTCAATGACGCCGACATGTGCGTCATTGACGTAAAGTCGTATTCAAGAACGACTTAGGAAAATGACGTACCCGACGGGAAAAGACGACGCGGACCCGACGCCATACTTAACATGGCAAACGGCGGACTGGCGTAAGGTTACCCCTCATATAGCAGGGGTAACCTTACGCTTACGCAAACAACGTAAGCGACGGCTACGCGACGCAAATTTGTTCAGGAATCGGCGTTTCAGGCTCATTTGCATACCTGAACGTAAACGCCACCTAGCGGCCGGCCGAATTACATTTAAGATCCGACAGTGTAAGTCACTTACACCTGTCGGATCTTGGCCGTATCTATGCGAAAATGATTCTAGGAATCACTCGCATAGATACCCGGGCCAAAAAACAGAGATACGGCGGAGTTTCCTGAGATACACCGTCGTAACTCTGCTGAGAATCTGGCCCAATGACTCCAAGCTGAATGCAGGTTGAGTTACATTAAACTGGTGGAAATGGAGGTAGACCAGCAAATCATTAGTATAACCAACAACACTGTATAGCTTGAGGACTGAGAACAGAGTTAAAGTAATTTGAGACAAATGTATTTTATTCAAAGCAATTTAAACATTTCATTTGGCTTTCTGCTGCACCTTGTGAATAAGCATTAACCTTAACATAGAATGTCACTGTTACAGGCTGCTGTCGGATGTCGTACGGCACAAGTGATAATGCAGTACTGTATTCTGGCCAATCACTACTGGTTTGTGGTGGAAGCAGTCTATCTATATAAACTGCTGATTGGTGCCGTGTTTTCCGAGAAGAACAATTACACCTTGTACCTGTACCTTGGATGGGGTAAGTGGACAATTCCGATGACTAGGAATGACTGGGGAAAACTATGCCTCCCAATCAAACTGGCCATTTCTGGGAAGTTTATAAAGCTATTTATTTACTCTGGAAGGCAGTCAGATATGACGCAAAGTGCAAGGACTGAAAGGTCTATTTTGGAAAGATCTTTGAGTAAAAATGTACCCTTGGATCAGCAGAGTATGCATGTCTATTGATATAAAAGTGGGGGAAGCAGGAGGAAATCCCCAACAGCTGGCTTGTGATTGGGTAACATGATGGCAGTAAAATGGGCTGAAAATATCTACTGAACCCTCCCTTTAAAATGTGTTAGCCAGGAGGGTGTATGCAGAAGAGACAGCCAATCAGGAAAGTGCTCATTTTTTGTCTACAGGTACCTATGAACTCTCCAATGAATGTCTCTTATTTGGTCCCTTTTGTTTTATTAAATATACCAATAAAATAATTGTGTTACATTACACAAGTGAAATAAATATCAGTTGATCCTGACAGATATCCAGTGAACATGTAACTTGCTGTACTGTTATCATTCCTGGCCACTTCACCTTTGGGAACTATAGAACCCCTCCTCTAATTTATGGCAATGAGGGGTATTTGGTAGTCCTAGGGCACTTCGTGTTCCAGGGTGACAATGCTAGATATCCAGTGGAATCTTGGATTACAAGCATAATCCGTTCCAGGAGAATGCTCGTAATTCAGTGCCCCCACCTCAGGCCAAATGTGGTACTGCATTTGGCCTGAGGTGGGGGGGGGGGCGCCGGAGCCAAACGGCGACGATTGGCACCGTTCGGAAAGGCCCGAGGACCGTTCGGCTGAACTTGGCAAACGTTGGAAAGGCTCGTAAACGGAGTCTTTCCGAGGTTTGCCGAAGTAAGCTAAACTGTCCTCAGGCCTTTCCGGCCGTTTCCGAGGCTCTCCAGCGTCCCCCCTGCCTCTTGCCGCCTGCGGTATTGCATGCCATTTAAGTCAATGCGGAACAAATTAATCACATATCAAAGCGAGTTTCCAATTGAAGTCAATGAAAACTAAATTAATTTGTTCCGGAAAGGCCCGAGGACAGTTCGGCTGACTTCGGCAAACCTTGGAAAGACTCAGTTTACAAGCCTTTCCAAGGTTTGCCAAGGTCAGCCGAACGGTCCTCGGGCCTTTCCAAACTGTGCCAATCATCGCCGTTTGTCTCCGGCGCCCCCCCCCCCCACCTCAGGCCAAATGCGGTACTGCACACCGATTTGGCCTGAATCCTGCTCGTTTTGCGAGACAACACTCGCAAACCGACTTAGGATTTTCGGAAATACAGTGCTCGTATTGCGAAACGCTCGTTAACCGCGTTACTCGCAATCCGAGGTTCCACTGTACAGTAGTATTCTGAGTGAGAATTGTCATCCTAGGAAAGGAAGTGTGCCAAGTGAATATAAAGGACAAAAAAGCCTGAATAAAGAAAACCAATTAGGAATTCATCCACCACATCTAAAAACTGATAAACTGCAATATATAAAATTGTTATTCTTGTGTTTAGATACAGTTTACAAAATAATGATTATTTAATCTCCTCTGCAGGGACTCCGGTGTTGTTTGTTGTTCCTTGGATGACACTGAAATATCTGAAGGAGAACAAAGAGTAAGATAAAACACTATTCTTGATCAATTATAAATCCAACACAGTACTGTATAGCAATACTAAGATTATGCCAATATTTTTTTTTATTAGATTCACTAAGATTTTATTTACCATTTTATTACTGTTCTCCATGTATTTATCTGCAGTGTTATCATATAATAGCTAGATTCAGTAAGAGCGCCGCATCTTTAAGGCGGCGTAGCGTATCATATTTACGCTACGCCGCCGTAAGTTAGATAGGCAAGTACTGTATTCACAAAGCACTTGCCTCCTAACTTGAGGCGGTGTAGTGTAAATGTGGCCGGCGTAAGCGCGCCTAATTCAAATGAGGATGGGGGGGGCGTGTTTTATGTTAATTACTCGTGACCCGACGTGATTGACATTTTTTACGAACGGCGCATGCGCCGTCCGTGTACATATCCCAGTGTGCATTGTGCCAAAGTACGCCGCAAGGACGTATTGGTTTCGACGTGGACGTAAATTACGTCCAGCCCTATTGACGGACGACTTGCGCAAACGACGTAAAATTTTCACATTTCGACGCGGAAACGACGGCCATACTTAACATTGACTAGTCCAGCTATTTGATGGAATACCTTTACGCCTGAAAATGCCTTACGTAAACGGCGTATCTTTACTGCGACGGGCGCACGTACGTTCGTGAATAGGCGTATCTAGTGATTTTCATATTCTACGCCGAACTCAATGGAAGCGCCACCTAGCGGCCAGCCTAAATTTTGCACCCTAAGATACGACAGCGCAGGCTGTCGTATCTTAGCTAGGTTTAAGTGTATCTCAGTTTGAGAATACACTTAAACTTAGGACGGCGCAGATTCCGAGTTAGGTCGGCGTATCTACTGATACGCTGGCCTAACTCTCTCTGAATCTAGCTATAAGTCTATAGTAACCATTAGGCCAGGGATTGGGTCACTGACAGATCACAGACCAAAGTTCACACCATTAAAGCCATGCCACATGAGTGTTGTGTGGCAGTAATCTGTAGAAGCCTAATGCCACGTACACACAATCAAAAATTTCCGACAACAAATTTTCAATGTGAGACTTTTGTTGAAAATTCCGACCGTGTGTAGGCTCCATCGGACATTTGCTGTCGAAAAAACCGAAAAACAAAAATTTAAGAGCTGGTTCTCAAATTTTTTGACAACAAAAGTTCTTGTCGGAAATTCCGATCGTCTGTATGCAATTCCAACGCACAAAAATCCTAAGCATGCTCGGAATCGAGCCGCACTGCCTATTGAACTTCATTTTTCTCATCTCGTCGTAGTGTTGTACGTCACCGCGTTCTTGACGTTCAGAATCTCCGACAACATTTGTGTGACCGTGTGTATGCAACACAAGTTTGAGCCAACATCCGTCGGAAAAAAATCCACGGTTTTGTTGTCGGAATGTCCGATCGTGTGTACGTGGCATTAGAGTTTTGTTGCTGGTAACAAAAAAGTAATTGCAATTGCTGAAGCATAAAAAAGTATTGTAGCCAGGTAAATTAAACATTAACCTCCCTGGCGGTATGATTCTGTCAGAAAAAACATGCTGAAAGCGGTACCATTATTTGCAAGGAAATTTGGCATTTTATATTGTAGGTCTGTAATTTTTAGAAATAACTCACTTAAATCTGACCAAACAAGCTTCTAATAGGCATCCCGGGTATGACATTTTTTTAAAAACAAAATTATAAATTATAATATAATAAATAATTATAAATAATTATAACAAATAATAATATAATTATAATAAAAATTATTCAATAATGTAATCAAATCAAAATCACTGAAATTTGCTCAGTTGCAGAATTGTTGCTGTCATTTTTTTTTTTTTTTTATGACGAATTTCCCCACAAATCGCTATCGCACAATTCTGCAAGTGATTATAATTTATTATCGCTGTTTTTTAGCTGATCTAAAACTATTTTTGACATAAAGGGACACTTTTGGTTGCTATGGACAATCTACAGTTTGCAGGGAGAAAGAAACGTTTTTATTATATAAAATGACATGCATGACACAGGACAGACCACTAGGGACAAGGGGGGTGTGTTTTTTTTACATACAGTACTGTAATCTATAAGATTACAGTATACTGTATGTATAGTGTTTGTTTACTTTTTTGAATTTGGCGCCGTTCTCCGTCCCCGTGCGTCGTAACGTCGCAGGGAACGGAGATCGGCGTCACACGGAGGCACTGTGTGAATCGAGCGAGGTCCTGCTCGCTCACACAGCGCGGTGGCATCGCTGGATCCAGGGACAAGGTAAGTAAAACTCCCTGTACATCCAGCGAGGCGAGCCCGAGTCTGACTCGGGGTTACCGATCCTAGCCCAAAAATCTCACCCCGAGTCAGACTCGGGAACACCGCCCAGGAGGTTAAGATGTGTATTGGTCCAAAATCTATAATCTATGTTCCATGGGCCATGTCATACCATCATACCAGAAGCTTTGTAGATCAGCCCAAGCAGGGCCGCCATCAGGGGGGTACAGGCAGTACACCTGTAAGGGGCCCGGAGGTCCCCAGGGGCCCGGAGGCCCATAGGGCCCCATATGGCAACTCCCCTTTTTTTTTAATTTAAAAAAAATATATTTTTTTAATATATTTTATTTTTTATTACAGGGCCAATTTTTTTATTTTTTTTTAGAGGTCCGGAGGTCCCTAGGGGCCTGAAGGCCCCCAGGGCCCCGGATAAAACCCCCCCCCCCCTTTTTTTTTTTTTTTTTTATTAAAGGGCCAATTTTTTTTAGGGGTACGGGGGGCCCGGAGATCCCCAGGGCCCCGGATGACAACCCTCCTTTTTTTTTTATAAAAAAATATATATTTTTTATATATTTTTTAATTTATTTTATATATATATATATATATATATGTGTATGTGTAAGTATGTATGTATGTGTGTATATATATATATATATATATATATATATATATATATATATATTTATATATATATATTATTATTATTATTATTAAAGGGCCCAGAGGTCCCCAGGGCCCCAGATGGCAACCCCCCTTTTTTTTTATAAAAATAAATATTTTCTTATATTATTTTATTTCTTTTTTTTTTCTTTTTTATATATATATATATATATATATATATATATATATATATATATATATATATATATATATATATATATATATATATATTTTTTTTTTTTTTTTTTATTAAAGGGCTCAGAGGTCCCCAGGGCCCCATGTGGCAAACCCCCTTTTTTATTTGTTCTAAATGTTTATTTTTATATTTTTGTTTATATATATTTATTTTTTATGTTTTTATTAAAGGGCCCAGAGGTCCCCAGATGGCTACCCCCCTTCTTTATATATATTTTTCTTTATTTCTTCTTTCTTTTTTTTGTAAAGGGCCCCCCCCCACTTCTCAATTCGCAGATTTGTTCTTTCTTTTTTTTGTAAAGGGGCCCCCCCCCCCCGGTTCTCTGCTCCAGGGGGCCCATGCCTGAAGCTGTGTAAGGGGCCCCATAATTCCTGATGGCTGCCCTGAGCCCAAATGAACAGCCTTCCTGTGTTCCAGCAAGGTAGAACCTCAGGTCTTCAACAACTCGAAGTAAGGCATGGATTTGCAGCCATCTAAGGACTTGTGGGGGAAGCCCACATGGAATACTGGAATAAGCAAAAACAGAGGGCACCATTAGGCCTTGATCTAATGCCCCGTACACACGATTGGAATTTCCGATGGAAAAAAAACATTAGACTTTTCCCATCAGAGTTTCCGATCGGGTGTAGCCCCATCAGAGTTTTTCATCTGAAAGTCCGATGAATTCCATCAGAGTTTAGATATAGAACATGTTCTATTTTTTTCCGATGGAATTCCAATGTGATTTGGCCAGACAAAAGCCTGATCGTGTGTACGCGGCATAACTGATTGAAATGTTTATTTTCCAGATGCTGGGCCCTTAATGACAACATGGCATACTGGTGGATAATTCGCATCCCCATCCTGCTGGCTTCTGTGGTGAGTTGGTCGCGTTTTCTACAGATGCTCCTCAACCATTGTACTCCACAAATCTGATGTATAGCGTAGGAACATGATTTGCGCATCAACAAAGAAAGGTTTTGTGCAACTTCTTGCTTTTGTTTAATGATACTTAAACCAAGCAACGTGTGTCATGACATCTTGATTGTCTTAGTTCTTTTCTTGAGACATACCGTATTTTCCGGCGTATAAGATGACTTTTTAACCCCTGACATTTTTCTTAAGAGTCGGGGGTCATCTTATACGCCGGTAACCTAACATGCAGACCGCGGCCGTCCATTTTTTCAAAAGCCGCGCCTCCTCCTTCTGCTGTTCCGTGATAGGCGGAACCACTCAGCTTCCCAGGAGACACTGGGGTAGATTCAGATAGGTTACGCGGATCTAAAGATATCTGATTTACGATCCGCCGGAGCAAGTTTCTGAGGCTAGTGCTTAATTCAGAAAGCACTTACCTCAAAACTTGCGGCGGCGTATCGTAAATCCCCCGGCGGAATTCAAATTCCGCGGCTAGGGGGCGGCTACAATTTAAATCAGGCACGTCCCCGCGCCGATCCAACAGCGCATGCGCCGTCTGCAAATTTTCCTGGTGTGCATTGCTCCCAATGACGTCGCTAGGACGTCATTGGTTTCGGCGTGAGCGTAACTTGCTTCCGGCCGTATTCTGAATCAACTTACGCAAACGACGTAAAAATTCAAAACTCGGCGTGGGAACGACGGCCATACTTAACATAGGATACCCCTCACATAGCAGGGGTAACTATACGCCGGAAAAAGCCGAACGCAAGCGACGTAAAAAAAAAACGACAGGCGGGCGTTCGTTTCTGAATCGGCGGATCTCCTCATTTGCATATTTGTTGCGTATACAAACGGAAGCGCCACCTAGCGGCCAGCGGGAGATTGCAGCCTAAGATCCGACGGTGTAAGTCACTTACACCTGTCAGATCTTAAGGAGATCTATGCGGAACCTGATTCTATGAATCAGGCGCATAGATACGACGGACGGACTCAGAGATACGACGGCGTATCAGGAGATACGGCGTCGTATCTCCTATATGAATCCGGGCCACTGTGTTCAGTGTTTACCTATCACGGAGGCCCTCTCGTCCTCGGACGAGAGGGCCTCCGTGATAGGCGGAACACTGAACACAGTGTCTCCTGGGAAGCTGAGTGTTCCGCCTATTACGGAACAGCAGAAGAAGGAGGCGCGGCTTTTGAAAAAAATGGACGGCCGCGGTCTGACAGATACTGCATGTCTTAGGATAAGGTATGGGATCGTCAAGACATGCAGTGACACAGTGAGGCATGTAATGGGGCACAGTGAGTCTGGCATGTAATAGGGCACAGTGAGTCTGGCATGTAATGGCACAGTGAGGCATGTAGTGGCACAGTGAGGCATGTAATGGGGCACAGTGAGTCTGACATGTAATGGCACAGTGAGGCATGTAGTGGCAGTCTAGCATGTAATGGTGGCACAGTCTGGCATGTAATGGCACAGTGAGGCATGTAGTGGCACAGTCTGGCATGTAATGGTGGCACAGTCTGGCATGTAATGGTGGCACAGTGAGGCATGTAATGGTGGCACAGTGAGGCATGTAATGGTGGCACAGTCTGGCATGTAATGGTGGCACAGTGAGGCATGTAATGGTGGCACAGTGAGGCATGTAATGGTGGCACAGTCTGGCATGTAATGGTGGCACAGTGAGGCGAGGCATGACTAGTAGGAAGGGGGTCATCTTATACGGCAAGTATATCCCAAAACCAACATTTTAGCTGGAAAATTAGGGGGTCGTCTTATACGCCCAGTCGTCTTATACGCCGGCACATATGTTACTGCTATCACGATTATTTGAATAAGACAAAGAGGAATGTACAAAATGCAGTAACCCCTAGCACCTGATCCAAATGAATCTTTTTCTGCTTGCACTGAGCTCATGGAACCCGATTGGCTGCTATGGGTTACAACGCTTCTACCTTTATCACTTGGTGTATTCTTTTTATTTATAGTCTTTATTTATGAACAAGGTACATACACTGGTAGCATACCAATCACCAATAAGATAACTTGCAACGCGGCAAGGTTAGTAAAGAATCTCTTTTCTCATCAACCAACCACATATACCTATTGACATGGTACAAACTGGTGCACCTTTTTTTAATTAATGTCATCATTCTATATTGGATCATTCTGCTGGAATTTAATCGTATTTGTCAGAAATCAATTGTATGAAATGGGGATTCAGTGAATGAATTATCTCTTTTATATAAATATATATATATTTTAAAGAGATGATGGGTCTTGGTAGAAAGCCAGTCATATTTGGACAAACTGAAGTGTTCTTTGTTGCATTTATGGTTTACCAATTAACCGCTTGCCGACCGTTGCACGACTATTTACGTTGGCAGAATGGCACGGCTGTGCATATGGACGTACCTGTACCTCCCCTCTAAATCTTGTGGTTGCTGTTGTGCGCAACCGCAAGATTTATGAGCGAGTTTGGGGTAGAGAATGACTTGTAATTGTAAAGCGGGTTTTAAATACATATAAATGTGCGAGACATCTAAATAATTAGTTCTTTGATAATATTTAAAAAGAATTCTGTTTCTTTTCAAAAACCATGCTAGGGGATAAGTATATACAGTCAGGTCCATAAATATTGGGACATCGACACAATTCTAATCTTTTTGGCTCTATACACTACCACAATGGATTTCAAATGAAACGAACAAGATGTGCTTTAACTGCAGACTTTCAGCTTAACAGGTGAGGCGGCATTGATGGGCACTCCTAGAGAGTGTTCTTGATCTGGCCAACTGTTGTGAAGGGTGTTTTCTTCACCAGGGAAAGAATTCTTTGGTCATCCACCACAGTGGTTTTCCGTGGTCTTCCGGGTCTCTTGGTGTTGCTGAGCTCAGCGGTGCATTCTTTCTTTTTTAGCCCAGGTTCACACTGGGCTTCGGGAGTGAAGCCCTGCGAGTTCCCGATTTCACTTCCGCTGGCAGTCCTGATTTCGGCCGCGATTTTAGAGACATCTGTGCAGGTTTCTGCACAGATGTCAATGTAAATCGCAGGCGGAAATCGCAAAAAGTAGTACAGAAACTACTTTTTGAAACCGGTGCAGCGCCGCATCGATTAGGACGGTGCCATTGCCGGCAATTTGCGGCAAATACCGCCGATTTGACCTGCCAAATCGCATGTCAAAACGCACCAGTGTGAACCAAGCCTTAAGGATGTTCCAAACAGCTCTTTGGATCTCATATTGAGAGTTGACAGCAACAGATTCCAAATGCAAATAGCACACTTGAAATTAACTCTGGACCTTTTATCTGCTCCTTGTAAATGGGATTATGTGGGAATAACACACACCTGGCCATGGAACAGCTCAGATTCCAAATGCAAATAGCACACTTTAAATGAACTCTGGACCTTTTATCAGCTCCTCGTAAATGGGATAATGAGGGTGTTACGTACCTGAGTGTGAGCCTGAAGCGTGGAGGAAGACCTCCCGTACAGCCCCGGCTTAGAGACCGCTGGAATGGGAACAGAGGTCTCTGAGCACGGTGAAGTAAGGGTGCCAGATCTGGTGTAGCTGCAGAGGAAGCTGGAACTGCTGGATAGGGAGCAGGTGATGCAGGTCGCAGAGTAGAGGATGCAGACAGCAGGTGCAGGTCAGCAGAGTGGCAGGCGTAGTAGCAGAGTCAGACAAGCCGGGTCGTACAATTGGAAGGGATCAGCATGAACAGTAGGCAGAAGAATAGTCGGAGTCCAAGCCGGGTTCAGGTAACTGGTAATCAGGCAGGAGACTGGCAGAGTCGGCAAGCCGGGGTCAGGGTTGGAGAAGGTAACGGAGTCAGCAAGCCGGGTCATACACTGGGTCAGGATGCGGAATGCAGGGTGCAAAACAAGAACACAGGAACACATGCAGATCAAGCCGCAATATGCCCCATTCAGGCAGTGTCTTTTATAGGCAGCAGGACGCTGCGTATGACGTGCACCAAACGTGCGCCAAACGTGCGCGCATGCGCACAGATGCGGGCAACGGCCGTGTTCCACGCATGCGCACAGGCGCGCGCCCGCGCGCAGGCATATGCCCACGGAAGCGAGCAGAACGTTCATGACAGAGGGAATAACACACACCTGGCCATGGAACAGCTGAGCAGCCAATTGTCCCATTACTTTTGGTCCCTTAAAAAGTGGGAGGCACATATACAAACTGTTGTTATTCCTACACCGTTCACCTGATTTGGATGTAAATACCCTCAAATTAAAGCTAAAAATCTGCAGTTAAATTTTGTTTAATTTCAAATCCATTGTGGTGGTGTATAGAGCCAAAAAGACTAGAATTCTGTTGATGTCCCAATATTTATGGACCTGACCGTACTTAGTGGGAGCTCTTTTTGCTACAATGTTCACACTATTTTTCAAAACTTAAGAATTAACAGAAACTAAATACAGAGTACGTTGTATGACTCTTTTTATACTCTCAGTATATTCAGTGACACATATTGGCTGGTCATTGTTCCTCTATCTCTTTGATTCTTCTCGATTATCAATTCCTGTCAATTCTCATTAATAGTAATGATGAAAAAGCTATTTTCAAAATATCATCCATGTAACCTCTTTATATAAAACAATGCCGTAGTTGATTTGCATCCTCTTAAAACAGATAAACGATGGCGGAAATGTAAAGAAAGAGGTTATAAAGACAATACGTATTCTGAATAGAGCTTTAAACTTCGCTATTAATGAGGATAGGGAGGTTATAGAGGATAGAGAAAAAACAAAGAGATAAAAGGATCAATAAGAACACTTGAGATGAAGCATTCTGTATAATAATGGATATTGTAGCAGGTTGTAATTATTAAACACAAAATCAAAATATAATATATTACAGTTTACCAATCCCTGGATGTGGTGGCTGGATTCGGTTTTATTTTTTCGTTTTAACACACCTCCTGTATTAGGCCCCTTTCACATGGGGCAGTGGAGGTGCGGTGATGGTATAGCGACGCGATTTTTAGCGCTGATATACCGCCGTATTTACCGCGATATTCGGTCGCTAGCGGTGCGGTTTTAACCCCCACTAGCGGCCGAAAAAGGGTTAATACCGCCTGCAATGCGCCTTTGTAGAGGCACATTGTGGGCTTTATTACCGCGGTTTCCCATTGATTTCAATGGGAAGGAGCGGTAAACATTCCGCTCCTATACCGCTCCAAAGATGCGGCTAGCAGGACTTTTGGAGCGGTCCTGCTAGCGCACCGCTTCAGTGTGAAAGCCTTCGGGCTTTCACATTGAAGCCTGCAGGGCATGATTTATTCAGGCGGTATAGCAGCGCTATTTTTAGCGCTGAACCGCCTGAAAAACGTGTCAGTGTGAAAGGGGTCTTAGAGTGCCTCCACTCTGGATGAAGGAGAACAGGAGTACAGCAGAAAGCAGCATTGTCAGTCTGGGGGGAGGGGGGTGTTGGGGGCACTAGCAGAACATTTTGCATTTCAGCTATAACTGTTTCGGTTAAGATGAGCCAATCTATAACCTGAGATGTAACTATGGAGTGTGGAATGCAATATCAACAGGAGCATTGTGTACAATGTTTAATTTTTGCACATAATGTAGGCAACTTTACAAAGATGACTGCACAGTGAAATGGAAAATGTATTTCCAATAGCGCATTTTCCCTATAACATCAGTCTTTCTATTTCCATCTCAGATCAACCTTCTGATCTTTATGAGGATCCTGAAGATGATATTATCAAAACTGAGAGCCAATCAGAAAGGATATGCTGACTACAAGCTAAGGTGAGCCCTGTCAGCTAATTCCTTTAGGCACAAGAGCTGTTTCATTATGTCTGCAAAACATTGAGTTGTCTATAGTTTGCAGCAATGTACAAGTCTTATTGCTGAAGTGTGATAAGCATGGACATATGAAAATGAATGATCAACTTGGTACATTCAGCCTGCCCACTAATGGTTCGAATATTGTCCGGTTCAGCGGAATTCGAACCATGTATAGCCGGCCTTAGTCATAACATGCTTTCATTTGTGCCCTCCTAAAGAAGACCTATACCATAGAAGCTGTGCTGAGAAAAGACAAGCATTACTGGCTTACCATGACTTCTGCACTATGTCACCGTGTGGAAGTGACCATCTTAGTATAAGATCCCCTGATGGCTGGTGGGGTAATGATCAAGAAGCAGCAGGAGAGGTGCAGAAAGCCCAGATTCACAGAATAAATGAAGTAGAAGCAGGGAGATCCTTGCACTGCAGGTCTTCAGGTACAGCTTCCTCTCCAGCAAGGAGAACCATGAACAGTAGTGACCTCACAATATCCAACTTCATATCTCCTGATGTTGGCAGTCAGATGCAGTAGTGCCTTAGATCTCACAATGAAGATATACAGCTATGAAGTTCAGTAAGTACCTTGCTATGGCTGAGAAAGAAAGAGGTAACGTTTCAGGGCTTTTCTAAAATGTACCTATATATATACACACACACATAGGGCCAGATTCTCAAAGAGATACGATGGTGTATCTCCTGATACATCGTCGTATCTCTGAGTTAGGCCGGTCGTATCTATGCGCCTGATTCATAGAATCAGTTACGCATAGATATGCTTAAGATCCGACAGGTGTAAGTGACTTACACCGTCGGATCTTAACTGCAATTAAAAAATGGCCGCTGGGGGCGTTCTCGCTGATTTACGCTGAGAAATATGTAAATCAGCGAGATACGCCAATTCACGAACGTACGCGGGCCCGACGCAGTGTTGTTACGGCGTTTACGTAAGCGTTTTTCCGGCGTATACTTACTCCTGCTTCTATGAGGCGCAGCCAATGTTAAGTATGGCCGTCGTTCCCGCGTCAAATTTTTATTTATTTTTTATGTCGTTTGCGTAAGTCGTTCTCGAATACGGATGGACATCATTTACGTAAGCGTCGAAACCAATAACGTCGTTGCAACGTCATTGGGAGCAATGCACGCCGGGAAAATTCGCGGACGGCGCATGCACATTTAAATCGGCGCGGGGACGCGCCTGATTTAAATAGTACACTCCCCCTAGCCGCGGAATTTGAATTCCGCCGGGGGATTTACGATCCGCCGCCGCAAGTTTGGAGGTAAGTGTTTTGTGAATTACCCACTTGCCTCTCAAACTTGCAGCGGTGGATCTTAAATCACATAGATCACGCGGATCTAAAGATCCGCTGATCTATGTAAATCTAGCCCATACTGTGTTAATACAAACTGGTGAAAGTACTAGCTAGCACTTGTTATATGTTTGCTCCAAGTCAGTGATTTAGTAAGTACAGAATCAGAGACAGACAGAGAACTGTCGTAGTTAAGGGGTCAAAATTGTTATGTATTGTAATGTAATGCCTTTGAATTCTAATCATGAATAGTTCCCTTTAAAAGCATAATTGCTATACTCAAAAATCTGTCATAATTGTACATGCAACAATAATGTTTATGTCACATCTGCCTCAAATGAAATAGATGACAAGCACATGCATATTTGATGTGATGTGTGTATATATATATATATATATATATATATATATATATATATATATATATATATATATATATATGCGCCATGCAGTGCTCATTATTAAAAGAGATTACTATAAATCCACCTGCAAATATTGCTATAACAAAAATCTCCTTTACTAACCAGCAAGAGGTGTACAATGCTGTCACCATGGCAACGATGACATGAACACTAGTGAACCCTTTTAATCTCCTCATCATTATATACAGATGGCATTCCAGCAAAGGGGTGAATAAAGAAGCACCAAGGCATTATGGGTATCTGACTGGAAACTATTTGAAATCAAATCTAGAGTAATGGAGCTGCAAATTCTGCAAAGCAACCAGATTCTAGTTGGCAGATTCCAAGTGCTGGTTATAAAACAAGGCAGATGTGACTGGTTGTTGTTAGTGGCAAACACAGGCTGTGGCATAGGGGCAGCAACATTTAAGTAGTCTGTGGCAACAAACAGCTTGTTTTAATGATTATATACCTCTTATTATTATCTTGGTGTTCAGAGAGATGTAATACTTAGTGATAGCCTGTGCAGGAAAAACTGTCCCCTGACAGAATACTGTACAAAGGGGCCTTTGCTATCTGTGTGGAAGCAGTAGTCTCTCTGCAGAGGTCAGACACACCCCTCCTGTGCAAACAGAGCTAGAGCTCTTCAGTCAGCAGAGAGCATGAGCTTTGCCATTTGCAGAGCTATAGGGGCATGTTGGACCGCTATAGAGAAATCACTACTTCTGCACAGAGAGTGTTCTGCCCCACTTTCATGTATTGTTTTATACAGTGGTGACTGGTGCTCAATCATTTAGGGGGGGGTGGCAAACAAACCTGGCCCCCTCACTCGCACTACCCTACGGGACGGGTCGGGCAAGAATGCAACGATCCATGGCCTTAGCTTGGGAGGACAATGACGAGGTGGTGGTGTAGGTGCTGGATCCGCGGTAGGGCTCCTGGAAGAGGCTGTTGCTGCCCCTCCCCCTGCTGCTCCTCCCTTGCACACGATGTGTATTAATTTTTCCCCACAAATAGAGCTTTCAATTGGTGGTGTTTAATCAGACATGGAGCTTCAGTTCGGCCCCACCCTCTCTCTCTCTTAAATGGCTTTGATTGACATCAGCGGGAGCCAATGGCATCGCTGCTGTGTTTCAGCCAATCAGGATGGAGAGTCCCAGAGGGCCGAGGCAATCGTGCACATCACTGGATAGAGATGGGCTCAGATAAGTATTAGGGGGGCTGCTACACACAGAAGTTTTTCCATCTTAATGCATAGAATGCATTAAGATAAAAAAAACTTATGACTTTATAATCACTTTAAAGAGGTGAAACCCTCTTGAAAAAAAAACCTGCAAGATAAAGGCATAATGAGCTAGTATGCATAGTATTATGTATTACTTACCTGCAGGGCTCAAGTCCTGCGGGAATGCGTGGGAACGGAGTTCCTGCACTTTTTTCACAGCAGGAACTCCGTTCCCTTTGCAGGACTAGAGCAGCCGAGCCGCCCGAGCCAATCCTTCACTAAGCGGCGATGCCCAGCTCGAGTCGCTGTCAGGGGCAGGCGAACCTTAGTAATACTTTATGTTACTGGCTGCTTCCTGTATATGGATTCATCGGGTAGTGTGCGGGTATTCCGTCACTTCCTCGCTGCCGCAATGTCTCCTGGGAGCTTTTGTCATTGTTCCCAGGAGACATTGCGGAGGTCTGCCGCGAGTTATCGCGGGATTTAGAAAGAACTTGCGATTTAGTAATTATGCCTATGAGCGTATAATTTTTTATTTTTTTGGTGGGGGAGTGGATCTTGGGTGGGAGTTCCCAAATTTTTTTCCCCAGGACTTGACCCCGGCTTACCTGAGACCGAAGCCCCCGCAGTGGTGCTCGTTCCTCACCACCGCCGCCGCCATTTTTCCCCCGAGTGTCTTCCTCGTATCGCGGCTCCAGCACTGTGACTGGCCGGAGCCGCAATGACGTCACTCCCGCGCACGTGCGTGGGTGCCGCCACTATCGGCATGATCGCTGTTAGTAACGGCATGCTCAGTGCGCCTGCACGCCGTAGACATCGGTGCATGTCTTTTGGAAATATCTCCTTAACCGTGTAGGTTTAGGAGATATTTCTTGGACCTACAGGTAAGCCTGAATCACACTAGTGCGGTGCAAATTTCAGCTCTCTTATCTCTGCAGAGAGATAAGAGAAGTGTTCAGCAGATTAGCAACGTTTTAGATGCAAATTTGGAGACCTGGGAGAACTTACGGGTGAGAGGAGAGTGGGGGAGAAGTGTATTGAGCTGAATGAGAGAAATTCCTGAAGAGAACTGAACACATCTGCGAATCAGCTGCGTACCCATAGAAGATAATGGGCTTGAATTCGCACATGAGCCGCACCACAATGCCTAAAAGACGCACACGGTTTTACTGCAATGCGCAGTGCGAATGCATCGCACATATGTGAACCAGCCTCATTGAAAACAATGTATTTAGAAATGTTCTGCGTATTGGATGCGGTTTAAGCCGCACTCAATTCGCATAGGTGTGAACCTGGCCTAAATCTAGGCTTACCTGTAGGTAAAAGTGATCTGTAAGGGTTTACAACCACTTTAACCCTTTGAACGCCCCCGATGTTAACCCCTTCCCATATTTTTAGCACTGACCACTGTATTTATGTCACTGGTTATCAAAAAAGTATCAAAAAAGTGTCAGTGTCTGATTTGTCTGTCGCAATATCGCTGTCATGCTACATCACCGCCATTACTAGTAAAAAAAAAAAATGGCCTGGTCGTGAAGGGGGGTAAATCTTCCAGAGCTGAAGTGATTAATAAAGTACAGCGAGGTACGAGGCAGCCAAGACTCAGTTTACTGATCTTCATTATTAGTACACATACGTTGCAATTGCATTATGGCTTTATAATGTAATTGGACTCAACCTGCCTTCTAGAATAGATCATAAAAAATGGATTTTAAGTGGACTGGCGTCCGCATTACCTTTGTTTTTGAAATATCAATCAGAGGAGTGACTCACCGCTACAGTGACTCATTCCACTCATGGGGGTCACATACAGCGTGACACGGGGATGTACAATGTGACAGCCGGGGATGGCTTTACCATCAGTGACACAAATTGAGTGTTACAATGTATCAGTCACAGGAAAAAATCAATCACTGACCTTCCGTCTAGTTGATAGACTCACTGCTTCTGGCACCCACTTCATAGACAGATTTGTCACGTAAGCCCACCGCCGTCCATGAGCCATTCTTTACGGAGTGTTTTTTTATAGATTTAATTGGCTTTAAACCCCAAATGTAAAGAATGCTACCCAGAAGAAAATGGGAAAAAATAAAAATTATAAATGTATTTCTCCCAAAATCTAAAATTGAAACAACTTAAAGAATATGCCTATTGAAATCTGCCCATGGCAACTGCCCCATCTACCCACAGGTTTTTAATTCTGTGCGGTCGTTTTTGTGATCCATACACATCAGCCAGAAAACAAGACCAGGAGGATGACACTGCTTTCTCTGCAATGGCTCATTTACACTTGCTTTGCTCACTGATCTGTGGAGGATCACTTTTCAGAGGGCAGCTGACAGGAGACTGGGAGGCGATATGTCACTTTCTGGATGCCTGTCTCAACCCTATAAAGCCTGCGGCACCATGCCTGGTGTTTTTTTTGTTTGGGGGGGGGGGACAAACAGAACCCCTCCTCCCCCGCGGCGAATCAAACACACACACACACACCCTACTGTCTGCCGGACAGTCCGCCGGCACTTACCCCATCTAGGCGGCGGGTATCCGAGGAGCAGCGGCAGGATCAGGCCGCGTACACACGATCGGTCAAAACCGATGAAAACGGACTGAAGGACCGTTTCATCGGTCCAAACCGATCATGTGTGGGCCCCATCGGTCAGTTATCCTTCGGTCAAAAAAAGAGAACTTGCTTTAAAATTGAACCGATGGACGCCTAACCGATAGGTCAAAACCGATCGTTAGTATGCAAAAGCATCGGTCAAAAGGCCGCGCATGCTCAGAATCAAGTCGACGCATGCTTGGAAGCATTGAACTTCGTTTTTTTCAGCGCGTTGTGTGTTTTACGTCACCGCGTTTTTTTAACCGATGGTGTGTAGGCACATCAGACCATCAGTCAGCTTCACCAGTGACGCTTTCAGCCAAACGGGTGACGGGTATCAGACCTACTTCCCGATTGGCCGGGAGGAGAATCAGAGGATCCGCCATACTAGAGCTTCTATGAATGACATGTGATCTATGAATGGAAGATAGGCAGATGATTGAAAGGTCCACCTCCTCCAATCATAGATCATGTGTAATGCCTAGAAGCTGTAGTAATGCTTCTATAAATGGCAGAGCTAGGTAGATAGAGTGAGCATAGTTGAGAGTCTTGATAAGAGCCTGTGACAGCTCCTCAGTTCTATTAAAGCCTGTTGCACTGTACTAGAAGACATTAGCACAAGGGACACATCACACCGTAGGAAAATAATGTCCCTTCTGATGATTTTGTTGGATTTTTTGTTTTTGTTTTGCATGTTCGGTTTTTTGTAGGGTTTATCCCTCAATAAGAGGTGCAGCGGGAGCTTGCGTGAAAATGCAGAGTAAACACAGATCAGTACATAAATGATAGCTGGAACAAACACACATTTAGAGCATGGTAAACATTTTCCATCTGCTATACTTTAATGCATTAATTATATGTATTTCTCTGCAGTCTTGTCATTCCAAAAAAAATTGCCCTTCGCTCCTGTATACATTAATGTGATGTGCCAGAAGCAGAATCCATCCCTGGCAGATCCTTGTGAAAACAGCCTGCATCCCCGGAGAGTCTATCCCCCCCACTGAGATGGCTGCAATATAAATACACCTACGTGAAATATGATAATTCTTTATTTTTGCACTTAATGTAATGGGACTGATTGTAATCATGGTAATTTTCTGCCATAAAATACAAATTAACACTTAAAAAAGATCAATAATGTATAGGCCAAAAAAAAAAAAAATTTTTTTTTAATTTAAAGAGCTAGACTTTTATTGCTCATAAAAGAATATTAAAAAGATCAGCTTTTGCAAGATTGTGTGCCATTACATACTGTATTTTAGATATGTGCAACTTTTTTTCGTTCCAAATTCGTTTTTCGTCGAAATTCAACAAATTTGTTGAATATTAGAATTAACGAAAACTCATTTAACAAATTTTTCAGAAAATTCGGACATTCAAAAATAAGAACGAAAATCCAAAAATTCAACAGAACGAAAATAAGAAAACCCAAAGATTAGAAAATCTAAAATAACTAACTAATAACTATTACTAACTATTAAATTATAGATATTGGAATTTTCTTTCAAATTTGCCTGTTAGTGAAAGTAATGAATACAAATTTATCCGAAGTTATTAATTATCCGAAATAACGAATGCTGCATCTCTAAACTAATGGAACGTAACAAATTAATAATAATAATAATAACTTTTTATTATTATTTTTTTATTATTAATAATTTGTTACGTTCAATTCGTTTAGAGATGCAGGAATTTGTTATTTTGGCCCCGGGTATCTATGCGTATGATTCCTAGAATCATTTACGCATAGATACGGCGTAGATCCGACAGTTGTAAGTCACTTACACCGTCGGATCTTAGATGTAATTCTACGCTGGCCGCTAGGTGGCGTTTACGGTGATTTCTCATTTGACTATGCAAATGAGCCTGATACGCCGGTTCACAAACGATTTTGCGCCGCCTCGTCGTCGTTTACGTTGTTTCCGTAAGCGTATGGTTACCCCTGCTATATAAGGGGTAACCTTACGTCAGTCCGCCGTATGCCATGTTAAGTATGGCGTCGGGTCAGCGTTGTCTTTTTCCGTCGTTTTGCTAAGTCGTTCGCGAATAGGACTTTACGTCAATGACGCTCACGTCGGCTTCATTGACGTTTTCCGTCATGAGCTGGAGCATGCGCACTGGGCTATTTTTACGGCCGGCGCATGCGCAGTTCGATCGGCGCGGGGGCGCGCTTAATTTAAATACAAGCCGCCCCCTTTGAATTACACGGCCGTACGCCGGGCCATTTACACTACGCTGCCGCAAATTACGAAGCAAGTGCTTGGAGAATACGGCACTTGCTCCAGTAAGTTGTGGCGGCGTAGTGTAAATGGCTTACACTACGCCGCCGCGGATTCTATGTGAATCTGCCCCTCAGTATATTCATAGAAACATATGAAAATAGGTGAAAGAAACAATAAAATTATCAATTTGCTCACTCGGGTCTACTCAATGGGCAGAGGTATCAGTCAAATTTCAAGGAGCAGGTGGTATGGTGCTGTCGGAGTCAACCCAAGAGCCCCAAACCTTCAAGATTTTTTTTGGACACCCTCTGGCCTCATATGTCAACTTATACAGTGGTATAGCATGGTTGATGGTGGTGAGCCAGAAGGCAATGGTAGGTAAGGATGGAGACTTTCAGTGGAAGGTTATTGACTTTTTAGCATAAAACTGCGACCGCATAAAATTGCGGTCCTGTCTCCCACAATTTGGCTAGAAGAACATTTTACCGATTTAGATCTCCATGAATTTTAATTCAGTACCCCTGGTCTAGAAGGCAAGACAAATCATTTTTATTTAGTTGTCCACCTCTCCACCTTTTTTTTTTTTTTAAAACAATTAAGGGCCAGATTCAGGTCGAATCGCGTAAATCCGCGGCGGCGTAACGTATCACATTTACGTTACAACGCCGCAAGTTTTACGGGCAAGTGCTTGATTCACAAAGCACTTGCCTGTAAACTTGCGGTGGCGTAACGTAAATCCGTCCGGCGCAAGCCCGCCTAATTCAAATGGGGCGTGTATCATTCCCACGCCGAACGTACTGCGCATGCTTCGTTTTGAAATTTCCCGCCGTGCTTTGCGCGAAATGACGTTGCACCGGCGTAATTTTTTGAACGGCGACGTGCGTTACGTCCTTTCCAATTCACGGACGACTTACGCCTGTCGGATCTTACCCAGAAGCCGTCGTACCTTGGTTTGAGGATTCAAACTAAAGATACGACGCGGGAAATTTGAAAATACGCCGGCATATCAGTAGATACTCCGGCGTATTTCATCTGTGAATCTGGCCCTTAGTTCGCAAGATTAGATATATTTTGGGGGCAAGATGATGGTACACTGCAGTTTCTGGAGGTATACAAGGAGGCAGTGTAAAGTTTTACTTATTGCCAACCTATCTACTACTTAAATATATGGTGGTTTGACCCATTAGATACAAATACTGTAAAAAAAAAAAAACTATTTCCATTCACAATTTATAATGAATTCAGTCTCTCTCCCACAGATTGGCCAAGGCCACACTGACACTGATTCCTCTTTTTGGGATCCATGAAGTTGTGTTCATCTTTGCCACAGATGAGCAAACATCAGGAGTTCTGCGATATGTCAAAGTCTTCTTTAACCTCTTCTTCAGCTCTTTCCAGGTGAGTTTGGCAACAAGTAAAAATGTAGATTAATTACTAAGGGGTGCATTTACAAAAAAAAAAAAGTACAGAGTCATTTGTCCTGTCATGTACATTCGTTCTAGGGGAATTTCCACAAACTTAAATGTTACTAGGCTATTTTATAGCGACTAGATGGAGATAAATATTTATTTACTATAATCATCAGCTCCATCTTGTGGTCATAATGTGGTATTTACCTCATTTACACTATTTGTATGAATGAAGAGCATCTGACCTGAAGAGAAAATAGCCTAGCAGCATCATTTTTTTCCCCTCATTTGAACAGAATGAGCGTTAATGCAGTTACACAGGGTGAATAGCTCTGCTAATTTTTTATATATTTTTTACAAATGGCTTCACTACAAACTGTCTAGCTTTCTCCTCCAACCAAGGTCACCACACTCAATACTTTTCTCCTTTGAGGCTGACCTTGTCCTCACAACCACTATGACCTCCTTCCTGCTCTATTGTATACTCTGGCCCAGATTCACAAAGCACTTACGCCGACGTATAACAAGTTACGCCGACGTAAGTGCAAATGTGCTCCGTCGTATCTGTGCGCCAGACCCACAAACTAATATGCGCCTAAAAACAGGCTACACCCCGCCGACGTATCTTGCTTACGGCGGCGTAGAGTGGGCGCACATTTAGGCTGGGAGCATGGTGCCGCTCCTATTGATTAGCCATTCAAACATGCAAATGAGGGAAATACGGCGATTCACGAACGTGCGCGTGCCCGGCGCATGCTACGCGAGAAAGCGTAAAGTTATTCCCCATAAAGGAGGTGCAACCCAGCAACAGACATGCTCAGGTCTGCACCAGGGAACACAAGCTGGCGTATTGTGCGTTGGACGTGTGTACGCAGTGATCCAGCGTAGCTTAGGCAGTTTTCCCGGCGTGGTTGTGAGCAGGCACATAGGGGTGCGTGCACGTCATGGCGCATGCCCAGTTTGTGATACGTACCTGTCTGACGCTCGGCCCATCATTTGCATGGGGTCATGCCTCATTTGCATGGGTTCACGCCCACTTCCACCTACGCCGATGTGCGCCTTCGAAACCCACGCCACGCTGGCGCAGCGTTGGGAGCACTGGCTTGCTGAATGCTATGCTTGCCTGTCTGCGCTGCGTTGGTGTAGCGTACTGTGTGTGCTCTACGGTGGCGTAATGTGCGCCTTGCTTTCTGTGAATCTGGGCCTCTCTATCACACATCTTCAATCTTTCCCTCTCCACAGGCACCTTTCCCTCCCCTCTAAAACATGTACTGGTTACCCCCCTAACTGGACCCCACCTATTTGAAAAACTTCAGACCCATCTCTGCTTCCGCTTGCCTCCAAACTTCTTGAACACCTTGTCCACAACCGTACAAGTTGCTACCTCATGGATAGTAACCTTTTTGACCCCCCCCCCCCTACTTTCTAGCTTCTACTCATAACATTCCACTAAAACGGCTCTATTAAAACTCAATAATGACCTACTAACTGTTAAAACAAATTGCTCTTACTTCATACTCATACTCTTATGCCCTGTACACACGATCGGAATTTCCGAATGGAAAAAGTCAGATGGACTTTTTCCATCGGAAATTCCGACCATGTGTATGCCCCATCAGAAATTCCGTCTGAATTTAGATAGAGAACATGTTCTCTTTTACTCCGATGGAATTCCATCGGAATTCTGATGTGATTTTGGTCAGACAAGGGTCCTACCGTGTGTATGGGGCTTTAGACCTTTCTGCTGTTCTAAGCATCTATCCATGATGTGAAACATGTTAGCTTTTTTGTCCCCTATGTCCACTTTCTACCATTGATTGCAGTGTTGCATGAATTTTTGGATGTTATACAGCTTTGGATTTTATCCTTTGTTCATTTTGTTTCAATAAAACAGAATGAATCAGAGTGCGGCAGTCCAGGAACATTTCTTTTTTCCACGGATCAGCACAGAGTTTGCACCTGTCAGTACTACAGGGCGGGAGCACAGCATAGGTCGCAGGGCTTGGAGCGGTACTCTTTTTCCCTTGATACACTTCTCCTCAAAGTCCGCTCCCTTGACCTCCATGGCTCTTGCGCTCTCCTTGGTTCTCCTCCTACCTTTCCCATCTTTCCTTCAGTGTCACCTACAACTTAATCTCTTCCACTCCTCTCCCTTTGTTGGGGTATCACAAGGCTCTATCCTTGAGCCTCTTCCATTATCGCTCTACAGCTATTCCTTGGGACCATTGATAACCTCCCATGGCTCCCAACACCACCTCTAGGCCAACGACACTCAGATCTCTCTGGCTCACCTCCTCAATCTCCTCATGTATCACAAATCGATGAGCAACATATCAGTATGGGTGTCAGTGGCGGCCCGTCCATAGGGGGCGCCTGGGCGCCGCCCCCCCACCCCAAAGCCATTAACAAAAGAAAATGAAAAAAAAAATGAAAAAACATTTTTTTTTTTTTTTGGCCCTTTAAGAAAAAAAAAGTCCTTTAAAGTGTTCGGGGCGGGCTCTGGGCGCCGGGAACAGTGAAATATTAAGGCATAGGCATCATTGAAACGTCCTGCCAATGCTGCAGCAAGACGTTTCATTTGCAAGGTTTTTTTTTAAGCTCTGTGGCGTTGTGCAGGACGCCACTCCAGCCAATCACATTGGTCCTGTGTCTCTCCAGCCCCTCACATTGGTTCCTTCTGCACTGCTAGGAAATGAGCAGTGCTTTTCCCGGGCAGACGGCTGTGTCACTTTCACTTTCAGTTCTCTGGCTCCAGGACATGGAGGTAAGTAAAATATTCTTGTTAAAACCCTTTATTTATTCTTTTAACCCAGTGTCTGTCCAGTGTCCACTCCATCCACATAGAGCAGCACCTTGCTGGATGTATTGTCAGCTTGTGATGGAGAGTGGAGGGGGGGCCATGCTTCACCCGATCTGTGCTGGAGCCTTCATTACACACATCTCCTGTGTGTGAGGGAGGGCTCCCTGCTCTGCGACCTACAGCCATGCTTTACAAGTCTCTTATCTCTGTCTCTTATATCTGTCTCTTATATCTGTCTCTTATATCTGTCTCTCTCTGTCCCTCTGTCTCTCTCTCTCTCTCTCTCTCTCTCTCTCTCTCTGTCCCCCTGTCTCTCTCTGTCCCTCTGTCTCTATCTGTATATCTATCTATCTATCTGATTATCTATCTATCTAATTATCTATCTGATTATCTATCCATCCATCTGATTAACTATCTAATTATCTATCTATCTAATTATCTGTCTGACTATCTATCTATCTATCTATCTATCTATCTATCTATCTATCTATCTATCTATCTATCTATCTATCTATCTATCTATCTATCTATATCTCTATCTAATTATCTGTCTGATTATCTATCTATCTATCTATCTCTATCTAATTATCTGTCTGACTATCTATCTATCTATCTATCTATCTATCTATCTATCTATCTATCTATCTATCTATCTATCTAATTATCTGTCTGACTATCTATCTATCTTATTATCTGTTAGATAGATAGATAGATAGATAGATAGATAGATAGATAGATAGTCAGACAGACAGATAATTAGATAGATAGATAATCAGATATATAGATTGAATATCTATCTATCTGTCTGTCTATCTATCTATCTATCTATCTATCTATCTATCTAATTATCTGTCTGACTATCTATCTATCTTATTATCTGTTAGATAGATAGATAGATAGATAGATAGATAGATAGATAGATAGATAGATAGATAGTCAGACAGACAGATAATTAGATAGATAGATAATCAGATATATAGATTGAATATCTATCTATCTGTCTGTCTATCTATCTATCTATCTATCTATCTATCTATCTGTCTGTCTGACTATCTATCTATCTGATTATCTATCTATCTATCTATCTATCTATCTATCTATCTATCTATCTAATTATCTGTCACATAGATAGATAGATAGATAGATAGATAGATAGTCAGACAGATGATTAGATAGATAGATAATCAGATAGATTGAATATCTATCTATCTAATTATCTGTCTGATTATATATCTATCTATCTATCTGATTATCTATCTATCTGTCTGATTATCTATATATCTATCTAATTATCTATCTATCTATCTGATTATCTATCTATCTGATTATCTATATATCTATCTAATTATCTATCTATCTGTCTGATTATCTATATATCTATCTAATTATCTATCTATCTATCTATCTATCTATCTATCTATCTATCTATCTATCTATCTATCTATCTAATTATCTATATATCTATCTAATTATCTATCTGTCTGATTATCTATCTATCTATCTAATTATCTATCTATCTATCTGATTATCTATCTATCTATCTATCTGATTATCTATCTATCTATCTATCTATCTATCTATCTATCTATCTATCTATCTATCTATCTATCTATCTATCTATCTATCTATCTATCTATCTATCTATCTATCTATCCTATCCAATCTATCCATCTGTCTAAATGCAGGTCACATTGAATGTGAGTGACATTGGGGGGGGGGGTTGGTTGGGGTTTTGTTTGCGCCCCCCCAAAAAAATGGAGCACCAGCCGCCACTGATGGGTGTCACACCATTTCCTCAAATTCAATCTGTCCAACAATGAGCTTGTAATATTTCCTCCAAACCCAACCCCACCCCCACCTCATGAGATCAATAACACCACTATTGGTCCCTCCACGCATGCCAGGATGCTAGGCTTAATCCTAGACTCTGACCTCTCCTTCAGGCCCCACATCCATTCACTGGCTAAACCTCCATTAAATGTCCAGAATTCACCCCTTTTTAACTAACAATACCACAAAACAACATATTCACTCCCTGGTTATCTTCCACCATGACTACTGCAATTTTACTGGCCTAGGCCAGGCTGGGTTCACACACCATCTTCGCATGCGGCTCATAGCAGGGGTCTGGTGCGTCCTCATTCGTTGTTTCAGGTCCAATTTCAGCCCACATTTTTGGCTGAATTTGGACTTAAAAACGGACCAAAAGATGCATAGGGCTCCTGTGCAAATTTGCACCAGAGCCACAGTAGAGATATGTGAATCTCCTGCTATTGCGACATGGATGCGGTTCGGCCACCTCTATCAGATCATCTTCCACATCTTATACCTTTCAGGAACACCTTTCCCTCCCTTTTAGATTGTAAATGGCTTGAGCAGGGCCCCCTTCATCCTTCTGTATTAAAACACAATGTATCTGTACCTTTTTTTCCCCCCTCAGTTTGATGCATTGATAATACTGGAGTACACGAGCAGGGGGATGATTATTTAACATGATTATGTGGTTAAAATTACAACCTTCAATTCTCTTTTACTCTTACAGGGTTTTCTGGTCTCTGTGCTGTACTGTTTTGCCAATAAAGAGGTGAGTGAAAGCAAGCAGCTATGTACCTGGATGCTATGAGCAGGGCCAGCCCTATGATGGGACCGGGTGGTACCATGGGTACCAGGCAGCACTTTTAGGGGGGCAGCATACTGATGCCCGCCAGCTCCGCTACCCAAATAAAATTGATGTCCTTTTTTTCCCACAAATAGAGCTTTCTTTTGGTGATATTTGATCACCTCTGCGGTTTTTATTTTTTGTGCTATAAACATATATATTTTTTAACTTTTTACTATAATAAATATCCCCAAAATTTAGAAAAATAAACAATTTTCTTCAGTTTAGGCCAATATGTATTCTTCTACATATTTTTGGTACCAAAAAAAAACACAATTAGCGTACATTGATTAGTTTGCGCAAAAGACATTGTGGCCGCCGGCAATTCACAGGTCCCTTTATACTCCTGGATACATGTATAGAGCCATGGCAGGTCCTTTTATACATCTATAGAGCCATGACAGGCCCTCTTTATACATCTATAGAGCCATGACAGGCCCTCGTTATACTCCGTTATACATGTATAGAGCCATGACAGGTCCTCTTTATACTCCTATATACATTTATAGAGCCATGGCAGGGCCTCTTTATATTCCTTTACATGTAAAGAGTCTCGACAGGCCCTCTTTATACATGTATAGAGCCATGACAGGTCCTCTTTATACTTCTTTATACATGTATAGAGCCATGACAGGTCCCCTTTATACTTCTATACATGCATAGAGCAATGACAGGTCCTCTTTATACTTCTTTATACATGTATAGAGCCATGACGGGTCCCCTTTAGTTATCATGATATAAAATAATGAATGTGGGGGCCTTTTGGTTGGCGTGATTTTTTTTTATGGGGGGGGGGGCAGAATTTAATTCTTGGTCCCAGGCAGCACAATGTCTTGGGCCGGCACTGGCTATGAGCAACACTAAATCATTCTCTTTATTCAGATATTTGAATGAAGTTGACTTAACATGTCAAAAGAAAAGTTAGGGAAGTGTATTTCTAAATAAGAATCATACTGCAGCATTGGTCCCCCGCCGGCTCTAAAGCCTCGTACACACGATCCAATTGTTGGCCAACTGAGCATCAGATTTTTGTCTTAGGGGCGTGTGCCAGGATTTTGTCTTGCATACTAACAGTACACAATTTTCGTGCAACAAACACAAACGTAGTGACGTACTACGAGGAATTTCAGCTTTTGAGCGCCACCTTTTGGGCCCCTTCTGTTAATTTCACATTTGGTGAGCATTGATTCCGAGCATGCGTGTTTGTACTTTCAACTTGCATGTGATAGACTTGTGTACTGACCATCAGAAAATCTGACAACCAACCGTTGTCCGCCGAAAATGTACTAATCCGTCATCTAACATTTGTTGGCAGAAAATTGGACAACAATTGTCAAAAGGAGCGTACTAAAGGGTCAGATTTTAGGACAACAGTCTGTCAACAGACAATCCCCTGCCAACAATTGGATCGTGCGTACGAGACTTTAGGGTAAGAACTGAGCGCGGTCGTATGACGTGGCTCCCAAACAAAATTGGCGTCCTTTTTTTCCCACAAATAGAGCTTTCTTTTGGTGGTATTTGATCACCTCTGCCGTTTTTAGTTTTTGCGCTATAAACAAAAATAGAGCGACAATTTTGAAAAAAATGAATATTTTTTACCATAATAAATATCCCCCAAAAATATATAAAAAAACGATTTTTTTCCTCAGTTTAGGCCCATACGTATTCGTCTACGCAATAAGCGTTTATTGATTGGTTTGCGAAAAAGTTATAGCGTTTACAAAATAGGGGGTAGTTTTATGGCATTTTTATTATTATTTTTTTTTTACTAGTAATGGCGGCGATCAGCGTTTTTTTTGGTACTGCGACATTATGGCGGACACTTCGGATACTTTTGACACATTTTTGGGACCATTGGCATTTTTATAGCGATCAGTGCTATAAAAATGCATTGATTACTATAAAAATGCCACTGGCAGGGAAGGGGTTAACACTAGGGGGCGGGGAAGGGGTTAAGTATGTTCCCTGGGTGTGTTCTAACTGTAGGGGGGGTGGCCTCACTATGGGGAAATGACTGATTGCTGTTCATACATTGTATGAACAGATGGTCAGGCATTTCTCCCCTGACAGGACCGGGAGCTGTGTGTTTACACACACAGCTCCCGGTCCCCGCTCTGTAACGAACGATCGCGGGTGCCCGGCTGTGATCGCGACCGCCGGGCACGTGCGCGGGAGTCAGGAGCGAGCGGCCGCTAGGAGAGCCGACGTTATACTACGTGCTCTCGCGCAGGAGAGCCAACCTGCCGTCGGCTGGTCGTTATGTAGTTAATATGTTGATTTCCTTTGATCCTTAGTGCCATCTAGTGGGCACAATGCATATTTCTGAAATACCACAATATGGCCACTAGATGGAACCGAATATCATAGGAACCCAACAATTAACTCTTTTTTTTTGTTTTGGATAGAGTAAAGAGGAATTAGAACACCTGCCATGTTTTTATTGCTGTCTGGGTCTCCATTAGGTAGAATCACCCTCTCTATTTGTCAAGTTTACTGTTTTCATAAAAAGTAAAAGTTAAAATAAAAAATCCCACATTTCGGGCTGTCCCTGAACAGCAATAGAGGGGATATCTTCCAATGGGGACACTAGTTGAGCCTGGTAACAAAGAGGGATTCCCTCACTTTGAAGAGATTTCCTCCCACTTCCCGTGTTGGCTATGAGACAGGAAGTGAGGGGAAATCTCACAAATAGGACACAGCTGGCAAAAAAAAAAATCAACCATGACAGGGGTTATAAGTCTCCCTTATGCCATCCAAAAGCACTAGTGGGTAGATTCACAAAGAGTTAGGCCGGCTTATCTACAGATAAGCCGACCTAACTCTGAATCTAAGCCGACCTATGTTTAAGTGTATTCTCTAACAGAGATACACTTAAACATATCTAAGATAGGACGGCTTGCGCCGTTCTATCTTAGATTGCAATATTTTGGCTTACCGCTAGGTGGCGCTTCCATTGCGGCCGGCGTAGATTATGTAAATGAGCATTTACGACGATTCCCGAACGAACGCGAGCCCGCCGCAGTCGATTAACGTCGTTTCCGTAAGCGATAGGCCGCCTAAAGTTATTCCACCTATGAGGTGGAATAACAATGTTAAGTATGGCAGCCGTTCCCGCCGCGAGGTTCGAATTTTTTACGTAGTTTGCGCAAGTCGTCCGCGAATCGGGATTTACGTCGTTTACGTCCGCGTCGAAATCAATAGGCCCGTACGGCCTACTTAGCCGCAATGCGCACTGGGAAATGTAGTCGCCCGGCGCATGCGCAGTGTCAAAAAACGTGAGGTCAAGCCTCATTTCCATACAACACGCCCCCCTCCAAGTCATTTGAATTAGGCGCGCTTACGCCCGCTCGTTTTAGGCTACGCCGCCGAAAATTAGCAGGTAAGTGGTTTAAGAATCACTACTAGCCTAACTAATTTACGGCGGTGTAGCCTAAAAAGACTAGGCTAGGCCGCCCTAAAGTTAAGCGCCCCTACGTGAATCTACCTATAGGTACTTGTAGAGGGCTCTGATGCATAGTAGGGGAGCATGGAAAAGGCAAGCATCCATTGATTGAGGGTTCTTCTAAGATAACCTGTCCTTTTTCTCTTGATTGGATAAAAGGAACAGATTTTTATTTATTTTTTTAAACTAAATAGACTTGTCTGATTTTTCATCCCCTTTAGGTCCGGTATGAGATCCGAAAAAAATGGCAGATGTGGAAAATGAACAAGGCGCCCTTGTGCCTTCGGTGACCCATCATAATGATATTGGACGCTTTATGTGCGCCTTTTGCCATGGAACTGAGGGGGGGGGGGGGGGCTGGCCTAAACTAACAGAACTCCATCCCATTAATACGGGGCAAGAAAGTGACAACTCTACTCTGGCTCTTAGGTCACTATAACAATGGTGACCATCAGGGTATTATCAAGCACTCAAGTACGTTAGACTGCAAGACCGAGGCATCGAGTGTTCACCAATACAGAGAATCAACACAACATCTCCAAAGCCATCCAACCAATTGTACAGAAATGTCACCAAATGCCCGCCCCCTTCACTTGTAGACCTGGAATACTTGAGCCAGTGGACAACTCTGTGAAGGAACATGCTGGAGTCCGAGAGGGTTTCATGGGATGAATGTTATATTTTAAATTGTAATTCTTATCTGAAGTGTGCCAATATTTTTGTGATTGGATTCTCCGCACAAAAATAGTTAATTTTCCTGCAGTGAACTGAAACAAAGCTAAACTCATGGAAGCAGGCTTAAAATGAACGCCAGGATAAGCAAATATTGTCTAAATACATTCGGCATGTAATTTCTTCCTTCAATCTTGGTGTGCATTGTGTATTTCTTCCAGATCTGTGCAGTAATCCAGTGTGACACTTTACCTCTGTGTAGGAGCTTCCTGTAATGAAGACCAGTCACTGCTGCCCTCTCTTCTTGTGCAGGGTGACTGGTCTAGACTCCGCCCATGGGCGTCCGCTCCATAGGGCAAGGGGGGTCGTTTGCCCTGGAATCGCCAGGGAGAGCCAGGCCCTGGGGCCAATTTAAGCGGTGACTGCAGCGCTTCCCTCCCCTCTAGTTGTCCCTTATTTAGAGTGCCTGTCCCTCTTCTCTAATGTAAAGGGGTCCAGTGATGCAGGGTGCTGTGTAATGTAAAGGGGTCCAGTGATGCAGGGTGCTGTGTAATGTAAAGGGGTCCAGTGGTGCAGGGTGCTGTGTAATATAAAGGGGTCCAGTGATGCAGGGTGCTGCGTAATGTAAAGGGGTCCAGTGGTGCAGGGTGCTGTGTAATATAAAGGGGGCCAGTGATGCAGGGTGCTGTGTAATGTAAAGGGGTCCAGTGATGCAGGGTTCTGTGTAATGTAAAGGGGTCCAGTGGTGCAGGGTGCTGTGTAATATAAAGGGGTCCAGTGATGCAGGGTGCTGTGTAATGTAAAGGGGTCCAGTGATGCAGGGTGCTGTGTAATGTAAAGGGGTCCAGTGATGCAGGGTGCTGCGTAATGTAAAGGGGTCCAGTGGTGCAGGGTGCTGTGTAATATAAAGGGGGCCAGTGATGCAGGGTGCTGTGTAATGTAAAGGGGTCCAGTGATGCAGGGTTCTGTGTAATGTAAAGGGGTCCAGTGGTGCAGGGTGCTGTGTAATATAAAGGGGTCCAGTGATGCAGGGTGCTGTGTAATGTAAAGGGGTCCAGTGATGCAGGGTGCTGCGTAATGTAAAGGGGGCCAGTGATGCAGGGTGCTGTGTAATGTAAAGGGGTCCAGTGATGCAGGGTGCTGTGTAATGTAAAGGGGTCCAGTGGTGCAGGGTGCTGTGTAATGTAAAGGGGTCCAGTGGTGCAGGGTGCTGTGTAATGTAAAGGGGTCCAGTGGTGCAGGGTGCTGTGTAATGTAAAGGGGTCCAGTGGTGCAGGGTGCTGCGTAATGTAAAGGGGTCCAGTGATGCAGGGTGCTGTGTAATGTAAAGAGGGCCAGTGATGTGGGGTGCTGTGTAATGTAAAGAGGGCCAGTGATGTGGGGTGCTGTGTAATGTAAAGGGGTCCAGAGGTGCAGTTGTGGAGAGGGGGTACACAGTAGTGACAAAGAGATATTGAAAGATGCAGGGGGCACAGTGGGGTGTTTTTCCATATTAACGTGTGGGGGGGGGGGGGAGAAAGGGTAAAATGCAACTGTGTATCGCCGCTGCCAAAGCGCCCCCCTCTGAAAAAATTTCAGCGGACGCCCATGACTCCGCCCCCTCCTGTATGTAGCACTACCACGAATGAGCTGCTGGTTTGTTTTGGGTGGCATGTTACCTCATGGCTCCTCCGCCGTCTAGGGGTGTATGGTGAATGTAGCAGTAACGGAATGTCCACGACAAGTGTCTTTTTCTGTGCTCTTTATTATCCAGCCGGGTAAAAACAATAAAACTTTGTGGTGATAGGAGAGTTGAAGTGAAAGGAGAAATAGCAGATTTAGGCGTAGCAATAGGGAAACAGTCCTGCTTCCAACAACACTTAGGCCCAGATTCACGTAGGAGATATGACGGCGTATATCCAGATACCCTGTCGTATCTCTGAGTCTGAGGCGTCGTATCTTAGCGCCTGATTCAAAGAATCAGATACACTGGTCGTATCTTATACAAATTCTGGCGTAAGTCTCCTACGCCGTCGTATCTTAACTGCATATTTACGCTGGCCGCTAGGGGCGTGTACGCTGATTTACGCCTAGAAATATGGAAATCAGCTAGATACGCCAATTCACAAACGTACGCCCGGCCGTCGCATTACAGGTACGCCGTTTACGTTAGGCTTTTTCCGGCGTAAAGTTACCCCTGCTATATGAGGCATAGATGAGGCGTACCAATGTTAAGTATGGACGTCGGGCCAGCATCGAATTTTCCGTCGATTATGTCGTTTGCTTAAGTCGTTCGCGAATAGGGCTGTGCGTAATTTACGTTCACGTCGAAAGCATTGGCTTTTTGCGGGTTAATTTGGAGCATGCGCACTGGGATACTTTTACGGACGGCGCATGCGCCGTTCGGAGAAAGCGTCATTTACGTGGGGTCACAATACATTTACATAATACACGCCCACATCTTCCACATTTGAATTAGGCGGGCTTACGCCGGCCTATTTACGCTACGCCACCGCAACTTTGCTTTGAGAATACTGCACTTGCCTGTCAAAGTTGCGGAGGCGTAACGTAAATAGGATACGTTACGCCCGCACAAAGATGCGCTCTCCTACGTGAATCCGGGCCAGAGTCTTCTTCGCCATTCCAGCCAGAGTGGGTGTAGCGTACCTGGACAGGCCTTTCTCACTGACCTGGCAGCCAGAGTATCACCCGGAACTTAGAGGAAAAGTCTCTGCCACAGACCCTCCTTAGGATTGAGGTAGCGGAGATAATCCTCCTTAATAGACTTTGGCCTGGATCTCCTTCAGGTAGTTTGCAGGTTACCGACTGACAGGGGACCAACCTTTCAGTAATCCGTTCCCTTGATCCCCGGTGGACTGTCGAGACCCTTTTGGATTGCCAGCCTCTCTTGGCTCTCCTCAGATGGACTCCCCACCGAACAGCTATCTCGCTTGGGATCTTCTCAGGATTGGGGACCCAGTCGATTACTGGGGCCCCACCACAGCTTTAAATGTTCCAGACCAACATGCTCCCAGAACCAGGAACACTGCGTGGCATGTGTACCCCGGCCTGGAAGGCCATTTCGCCCGGGCGCCGTGATGCAGTCACCCCACAGGTGGATGCCGCACTCGAAAAAGAACCCAGACCAATGGCGTCTGTCTCATAAATACCCTCCCCCAGCATGCACAGCGAGGAGAAACCCTCCTGATAGGCTGCTGGGAAAAGCACCCAAATCTTGACTCCACTGCTGCCACCTACCATCCTGGGGTGGGAATAGCACCCCAGGAACAGCAGAATAAGCCCACAGCACAGCCAAACTGAGACAGACCCAATTTGAACAGATTAACTGGATCAGAGCCAACCAACTCTCTGATCCCCGTCTAAATTTAACAAAGCACCGGTACCTGGAAGTAACCAGGCGCTACATGGGATTTTCTGCAGGAAGCCTGGCATGGGTGGAGCTCCTAAACACCTCCCACAGCTCTAACTCCAGGTTTGTGCAGCATAGGGATGATGGCACTGCTATTTTTACAAGGTATTATCTGGATTTATATCCTTTGTGGCTATTAAGGATACATATTTAACCACGTAATGCCCGCCGCACGGCAATTTACGTCCACAGAATGGCACGTACAGGCAGAAGGATGTATATATACGTCCTTGCCTTCTAGCGGGTGGGGGGTCGGCGGGCAGCGGCGGGCGGATTCCCGCGGGGAGCGATCCGGGGCGACGGCGCAGCTATTCGTTTATAGCCGCTTCGTCGCGATCGCTCCCCGGAGCTGAAGAACGGGGAGAGCCGTATGTAAACACGGCTTCCCCGTGCTTCACTGTGGCGGCGTATCGATCGAGTGATCCCTTTTATAGGGAGACTCGATCGATGACGTTAGTCCTACAGCCACACCCCCCTACAGTTGTAAACACACACTAGGTGAACCCTAAATCCTACAGCGCCCCCTGTGGTTAACTCCCAAACTGCAACTGTCATTTTCACAATAAACAATGCAATTTAAATGCATTTTTTGCTGTGAAAATGACAATGGTCCCAAAAATGTGTCAAAATTGTCCGAAGTGTCCGCCATAATGTCGCAGTCACGAAAAAAATCGCTGATCGCCGCCATTAGTAGTAAAAAAAAAAAATGAATAAAAATGCATTAAAACTATCCCCTATTTTGTAAACGCTATAAATTTTGCGCAAACCAATCGATAAACACTTATTGCGATTTTTTTTTACCAAAAATAGGTAGAAGAATATGTATCGGCCTAAAGTGAGGAAAAAAAAAATGTTATATGTTTTTGGGGGATATTTATTATAGCAAAAAGTTAAAAATATTGCATTTTTTTCAAAATTGTCGCTCTATTTTTGTTTATAGCGCAAAAAATAAAAACCGCAGAGGTGATCAAATACCACCAAAAGAAAGCTCTATTTGTGGGGAAAAAATTACGCCAATTTTGTTTGGGAGCCACGTCGCACGACCGCGCAATTGTCTGTTAAAGCGACGCAGTGCCGAATCGCAAAACCTGGCCTGGGCATTTAGCTGCCCAAAGGTCCGGGGCTTAAGTGGTTAAAGCTAAAGCAGCTTCCCCTTTGCACATTGACCACAGGGGATTTCTGCCATTTACAGAATGTCATTTATTTAAATTAAAGTTGTTCTGAGGCTTTGGAAGATATGGAGAGGAGGGGCAGTGATGTCTCAAAATGCACCTCATTCTGTGAATGGCAGCAGTGCAGAGCGAGCGCCCCCTTGTGGTCAGTATGCAAAGGAGAAGTTGCTCAGCCCAGGACCTGGAAGATCGCTGCCATCACTAAATGCTCCAGGGATCGTCAGCTTCCCCAGTGGCCCCACAGGTAGGGAATATGTACTGCATGCTTACATTGTGCCAAGCTGGGCAAAAGTAATTATGTAATAGAGATCACACCTGGAGTTCCCATCTCTTTAGGTGCTTTCAAACAGGTGGCTGAGCCACAGTTTTAACCGCCCACCTGAATTGTAACAATACAGATGAACAGGGCTATGCACGTGCCACGATAACCACTTAAGCCACACAGCGGCAAATTTAATGGGACGTACATGTACGCCCATTTGCCTGTCCATGCCATTCTGTCGACGTATATGTGTGTGCGGCAGTCGGCAAGTGGTGGCCTTTACACGTACACTTTAGTCAACCTCTGGTGGTTAAAAAATAAAATAAATTCCTGCAAGGCAATGTCATAATGTGCTAGTATGCATTAAATGCTAGCACATTATGAGAAACTTACCTTAGAACAAAGCCTCTGCAATGTCACTGCTGAGACAGCTGGGGTCAGGGACGCGATAACATCACTCCCGCGCATGCGCACTGCCTTTTCCGGCACTTGCTCTGAAGGCCCTACTCTGTAAGCCGGAAACTCTAGGTACTGTGATATTCACAGTACCTACAGGTAAGCCTTATTATAGCCTTGATCTGCCTGCATTGCATAAAGAAGCACAGAGACCAGTCATGTAATGAAAATCAAAATGTTTTATTTGAAATTTTAAATGACATGTTGATGAGGAGGGAAGGGAGACACCAAAAATCTGATTGGATTTCAACTTTAATAAAGGCTTTTGCCTTATTTTGCAGATGCATTTTTTTTTTTTTGCTGTCTGTGTCCCAATTGATGAATTTATTTTTATTTCCTGTCCCAGAGACACAACAGGAAGTGGGGAAATCTCTCCAAATTATGACGAAACACATTCTTGAGTCTACCACAAATGTTATTATACAATCTCCTTTGGATCTACCAACCACTATGTTGTACAAGGGACTTCCTGATTGGATAGATGAGGTTTGTCCTCATATTACCAAGTTTTTTGTAAATCTCAATTGTAAATCTCAATTAGATTGTTTAGAACAGGGCTCGACAATTCCCGGTCGCCAGGTCGCCATGGCGACTAGAAATAGTGTCCTGGCAACTTTTGTGTGTGAGCTGGCGCCATCTGGTGGTGAGCCGTTGGTATTACAAGTTATTACCACCAGATGTGTGAGCTGGCGCCATCTGGTGGTGGCCGTTGGTATTACAAGTTAAGCATTACAAGTTAAACAGCAATTCTAATGCAATTTTTCACTATTTTTCACTATTTTCAATGCCATATTCTTCCCTCTAATTAGAACCCCCAAACATTATATACATTTTGTATCCTAACACCCTAGAGAATAAAATGGCGATCATTGCAATACTTTCTGTCACGCCGTATTTGCGCACTTTTTTGGGAAAAAAATACACTTTTTTTAATTAAAAAATAAGACAACAGTAAAGTTATCCCCATTTTTTTTTTTAATATTATGAAAGATAATGTTAGGTTGAGTAAATTCATACCCAACATGTCACGCTTCAAAATTGCGTCCGCTCGTGGAATGCCGACAAACTTTTACCCTTTAAAAATCTTCATAGGCGACGTTTAAAAAAATCTACAGGTTGCATGTTTTGAGTTACAGAGGAGGTCTAGGGCTAGAATTATTGCTCTCGCTCTACCAATCGCGGCGATACCTCACCTGTGTGGTTTGAACACCGTTTACATATGCGGGCGCTGCTCACGTATGTGTTCGCTTCTGCGCGCAAGCTCGTCGGGATGGGTGCGTTTTCTGGCTCCTAACTTTTTTAGCTGGCTCCTAGATTACAAACAAATTTGTCAAACCCTGGTTTAGAAATTGTATGGAAATTGTATGGTCAGATTGTATTGTGTATGGTGTCTTTTGGGTACAGGTGTGTCGATTATAAATAGATGGAAATCTTCCAAAGTTCTGGATTTCTCATGACTTTCTCTCTCAGTGATACTATTCACCAGAACAAATAGAGAGGATGGATCTCTCCAGAGGGGACACAGACAGCAATAAAAACCTGACAGAGGGTCTAATCCTTCCCTACTCCTTTTAGAACAGCAAAAAGTCTTCAGATCTTCTCGAACATCAACCAATAAAATCAACAGTGACATAACAACCCGACACCAATCGTATTACAGTCTCCTATAAGAGGAGCTCTCTATAGAATGAGTGTCACCTCTGCAGTGTTTCCTACCACTCTCCTAAGTTCCCACAACTCAGAATGGGGAAGAATGTGTCGCTGTGGTCCCAGTCACTTGTATGGAAGTGGGCGGGTTTTATATGGGTGGAGGGTGTGGCTACCTTGTGCCTAAATGAGAGAGAAAAAAAAAATCTCTTCATTGTAATTTATCTGACAGATGTGCAAAAAAAAGAAAGGAAAGAAAAAAATTCTAAAAATAGAAAAAGCTGCACTCCGGGATAAGAAAATATTGGGCTAGATTCAGGTACGGCGACGTAAATTTGTGCGGGCGTAGCGTATGTTTTTTACGCTACGCCGCCACAATTTAGAGAGGCAAGTGCAGTATTCACACAGCACTTACTCCGTAAGTTGTGGCGGCGTAGCGTAAGTCTGCCGGCGTAAGCGCACCGAATTCAAATTGTCAAGAGGTGGGCGTGTTTTATGTAAATAAAACATGACCCCACGTAAATGACGTTTCTCACGAACGGCGCATGCGCTGGCCGTGAACGTATCCCAGTGCGCATGCTCCTAATCACGTCGTAAATAGTCAATGCTTTCGACGTGAACGTAATTTACGCAAAGCCCTATTCGCGAACAACTTACGCAAACAACGTAAACGACGCAAAATTCGACGCTGTCCCGACGTCCATACTTAACATTGGCTATGCCTCATATAGCAGGAGTAATGTTACGCCGGAAAAAGCCTTACGCAAACGACGTAAAAAAATCTGCCGGGCGCACTTACGTTTCTAAATCGGCGTATCCAGCGCATTTGCATATTCTACACTGAAATTGACGGAAGCGCCACCTAGCGGCCAGCGTAAATATGCACCCTAAGATACGACGGCGTAGGAGACTTACGCCCCTCGTATCTTAGCCTAACTTAAGCGTATCTGATTTCCAGAATACGCTTAAATTTACGACGGCGTAGATTCAGAGTTACGACAGCGTATCTACTGATACGCCGGCGTAACTCTCTATGAATCTAGCCCATTGTCTATATATACTCATCGTGTGTATTCTTGAATCTCGATGAGTTTTGTGCATTTCTTCCAGATCTGTATAGTAATCCAGTGTGAGACTTCCTGTAAGAAAGACCAATCACTGCTGCCCGCTCTCCTTGTGCAGGGGGACTGGTCTGGTCTCCGCCCCCTCCTGTAGTGAATGGGTCCTTCTGGGCACCTCCCACAGCACAGGATATGTACAGCACAGTGATGAGGTCACTGCTACTTTTATATAATATCTGGGTTTGTAAAAGCAGTTGAAGCACACAAAATGGATTTATATGCACAGTGGCTAATGAGAAATAAATTTGTATTTTTTTTTTCTTCCTGAACTCAGCTTTAAAGCGGACACTGAGGCTGAGTTCACACCTATGAGAATTGGATGTGGCGTTTCTCAGCACCCAATTTGCATAGCAGAAGAATGTGACCTGCTCTCTATGGAGCCGGTTCACATGGCCCTGGGGTGGCTGCGGAGCGCACTGTGCGTCTTTGCCTCCGTTTCAGGGCAGAATCCAGGCAAAGATTCTGCCCTGATTCATCCCCTGAAACGGAGAACAGGGACGGACAATCTTGCTGTGCGATCTGCGGCCGGTTTAGGTGTGAACTGAGCCTCAGTAATTTTTTTCAACTTTATCTTTCCGTAGCTGTCAGTCAGCCAGCCAGCCAATCAGGGGAGAGAGGGGGCAGAGTCAGGTTGGGGCTCCATGTCTGAATGGATTCATGAAGCTCTGACTCAGCTTGGGTGCCCCTATAGCAAGCTGCTGGCTGAGGGGGCACACAAAGGAGGGAGGGGCCAGGAGCAGCGAAGAGGGACCCGAGAAGAGATGGGTCCGGGCTGCTCTGTGCAAAATCAACTGCACAGAGGGGGCAAGTATAACATGTTTGTTATTTAAAAAAACAAAACAAATAAAAAACAAAACTTTACAACTACTTTAAAGCGGAGTTCCACCCAAAAGTGGAACTTCCGCTTTAAGCACTCCTCGCCCCCTTACATGCCACATTTGAGTGGCACTTCCTCCTGCCGCCTAGCCGACTCCTCCTCTCCACCTAGACGGCCCCTCCCTCTAGGCAATCTCCTGGGACACGTGACGAGTCTCAGGAGATCGCCTGTCCACTCCAGGAGCGCAGCGCGACTCGCGCATGCACAGTGCGTGGCTGGCCGTGAAGCCGAAAGCCATCACGGCTGGGTGCCCAGAGTGGCAATGTAGGCGCCGGCGGACAGGAGGGGGGAGAGAAGCGACGCTCCGGGCGGCCGAATCGCTCCCAGCTGAGAAAAATCATAACTAGTTATTGTGCATTCTCTTGGCAAAGTTAATCTGAAAGCAGAAGGATCGTTTTATGAAAATTGAGAATTTGATAGGATAATCAAAAAAAAATAAAGTCCAGGAAGGCGCCATCAGATGGTCAGACAATCAATTTTTATATTTTGTCTGAAGGTTCCAATGAAATACTACAGGTATGAGGCCAGCTTTACTTAGTAAGTTTACCCAATAATTTCTGGCATATTCATTTTGTAATGGCCAGGGCTGGTGCAAGGATTTTTGACACCCTAGACCAGTGATGGCGAACCTTGGCACTCCAGATGATCTGGAACTACATTTCCCATGATGCTCTACTACACTGCAGAGTGCATGAGCATTGTGGGAAATGTAGCTCCATAACATCTGGGGTGCCAAGGTTCGCCATCACTGCCCTAGATGGAACCTCATTTTGCAGCCTCTCCCCTTGGCTCCACCCCCATCCAACTCCATCAGAAGATTCCTCGCGCTGCAGTTTGCACCGACCTAAATCACTGATGTCAATGTAGCCTTAGCATAAGGGGATATAAACATGTATCGTTCTGAATGCTGTTGAAATCTCTTTCAAATAATGTTGGTTAAGCCCTCGTTCATAGAATGCGGCTTTAAAATCGCGCAACTTCATCAGAAGCCGCACAATTTCAAAGCTGCGAGTGCGCCTTCAGGTGCAACTTGGAAGACATCTGTGTGGCTTCATGCACAGAGGTCCATGCAAGTCGCACCCAAAATCGTCAAAAGTAATGCAGGAACTACTTTTCCAAATCGATGCGGCACCGTAAAGTCGGCATCGCACCGATTTGAACTGTGCCATTGCCGACAATAGGGTGCGACTTGTCATGCGATTTGACCTGTCAAATCGCATGACAAGAACCTCCGATGTGAACTAGGCCTCACTGCTAATATAGAGCTTCTTTGATGTTCTCAGATGCAACTACGCCCAAGAGGATTTCACCTACTTTATTATTTGTATTGATGACAACATTTTATAAAAAATAAATTATGTAAATTATTGTTTGATAGAAAACACCGGAGATACCAGCTTTACCCAGGCTCCCTTATTCAGATAGAAGACAGCATGGAGGGGTTCGGTGAAGGTGGTGGTGAAGGTGTGGAGGTGTCTGATGGGGTCACTCAGCTGGTAGAAGGACAGACGGTCATCTTCATAATCCAAATATAATCCCAATCTCTGCACAGGAGACTCCGGGTATAACGGTTCTTTCTGAGAGTCATGTAGATATCCATATTTATTTTCAGTTTTGCAGAAACTCCAGGACTTGTTATTATCCCCAATACTAGACTCCTCTCCATCTCTCTTTATACTGGGATAGCAAACACCCACATCCCAATCCCCACAGTCCCCGACCTCTACTTCCCAGTAATGTCTCCCACGGGAAAAACTCTCCATACTCATCACCTGATTGTATTTTGTAAATCTCTGTGGTAATTTTGGCCTATTCTGTTCTGTTTCAGAGCAGGATGCTGTTCTCAGGTCATCAGATAAAGCCACAAAGTCAAAGGCAGTTTTTCTATCCAGTAGCAGATCAGTTCCATCCTGTGTATAAAGATTGTTTTTCAATTGCATATTAGTGATAAGGTCAGTTATAGATTTGTGTAAAACAAGTGAGATCATAAAATCATCCAGATCATGAACAAAAGATTCCTCCACATTCTGGTCACCGGTGTGCGATTCCTGACCTTGTAGGACAGTTATTGGGTCGGTCATGTTACACAACTTCTCAATGTGACCAATTTTCCTGGACAGCTCGTCCTTCTGGATCTCCAACTGTTTAATGAGATCATTGAGTGACAGCGAGACCTCCTCTACCTGCCTGGAGATCTCACTCAGGACTCTCTTCTCCTGGACCTCCAGCTGTCTCCTGATCTCCTCAAACAGGCAAGTGACTCTCTTCTTCTCATCGTCTGCTTTTTCTTGTGCTTTACTCTTCTGGTCCTGTAGATTCTGAACGTTCTTCTCAGCCGTCTCTTTTGTCATAGTCAGTTTTTCGAGAATATTCCTCAGTTTCTCCTTCTTCTTCTCCAAAGCTTCTTCTAGAAGTTCCACTTCATGTCCTTTATGTTTCCCCACCAGACAGCAGGACACACATAGACAGACGGCGTCCTCGGAGCAGTAATACTCCAGAAGCTTCTTGTGGATGGAGCATTTTTTACTACTGAAGGACGAGGTGGGTTCCACCAGCACATGGTCCATTGTCTTGTTGTGGGCGGTCAGGTGTTTATCACACATAGAATTCTCACAATGTAGACAAGATTTAACAGCTTCCCCCGGAGAATCCACACAATACGTACAGAGGATCTCACTTTTCTCCTCCTTTTGTTGTGTAGATCTGAAGTTGTCCACAATGTTACACAACTTCCTGTTCTTCTCCAGAGTAGGACGTTCTACATACTCCTCTCTGCACTCCGGACAGGAATAAACTCCGGACCCCTCCTGTGTATCCAGAACAGTCACAATACAATCCCGGCAGAAGTTGTGTCCACATCTCAGCGACACCGGCTCCGTATAAAGGTTCAGGCAGATGGAGCAGCTCAGCTCGTCTCCTAGAGCAGACGACGCCATTCTAGCAACAAGGAAGAAGAAGAAACGAAACTAAAAATCTGTTTGCATAAAGAAGGCGGAGGCTCTTTACAAGTTAACCCCTACAGAGGACAGAAAGAACCCAAAGCAAATTATGTGTACTTATTGTCTGTCACTGAAATATATGTGTAGCTTTATCGTATCGGTGCTAGTTAAATTTAGAGGGAGATCACAGTGTAGTTAACCACTTGCCGCCCGCCAATGACATATTGACGTCGGCAAAGTGGTTGTAGAATCCTGACTGGACGTCATATGACGTTCTCAGGATTCTGAGCCGCTGCGCGCCCCTGGGGGCGCGCATCGCGGCGATCATTGTTGCAGGGTGTCAGTCTAACGGATCCAATCACGGCTGATCACGATGTAAATAGGAAAAGCCGGTAATCGGCTTTTCCTCACTCGCGTCTGTCAGACGCGAGTAGAGGAGAGCCGATCGGCTGCTCCTGTGACAGGGGGGGGTTTGTGCTGATCGATCATCAGCACAGCCCCCCCCCCCCCCCGAGGATGCCCACTGGACCACCAGGGATGGCCATATAGACCACCAGTGAAAAAATAAATAAAAAAAAAGGATGCCACCCTAGACCACCAGGGATGAGGACACACAAAATGGATGCCAATCAGTGCCCACAATGGGCATCACTGATTGGCAGGCATTGTTTGGCACTGATTGGCATCCATTAGTACAACACATACAATAGTGCCCATCTATGCCCATCCGTACCACCTATCAGTGCCCATCCATGCTGCCTATCAGTGCCCATCCATGCCGCCTATCAGTGCCCATCCATGCCGCCTATCAGGGCCCATCCGTGACGCCTATCAGGGCCCATCCGTGACGCCTATCCGGGCCCATCCGTGACGCCTATCCGGGCCCATCCGTGACGCCTATCCGGGCCCATCCGTGATGCCTATCCGGGCCCATCCGTGACGCCTATCCGGGCCCATCCGTGACGCCTATCCGGGCCCGTCCGTGCCACCTATCTGTGCCCATCTGTGCCACCTATCCGTGCCCATCCGTGCCGCCTATCCAAGCCCATCCATGCCGCCTATCCGTGCCGCCTATCAGTGCCCATCCGTGCCGCCCATCAGTGCCGCATATTAGTGCCCATCAATGCCACCACATCAGTGCCACCTCATCGGTGCCCATCAGTGCCGCCTTATCAGTGCCCCATAGTGCAGTACCATCAGTGCCCATCAGTGAAGGAGAAAACGTACTTATTTACAATGTTTTATAACAGAAACAAAAAAATACTTTTTTTTTCTAAATTTTCGGTCATTTTTTTATTTTTTTTGCAGAAAATAAATATCCCAGAGGTGATCAAATACCAGCAAAATAAAGCTCTATTTGTGGGTACAAAATGATAAAAATTTAGTTTGGGTACAGTGTTGTATGACCGCGCAATTGTAATTCAAATTGCAACAGTGCTGAAAGCTAAAAATTGGTCTGGGCGGGAAGGTGTATAAGTGCCTGGTATGGAAGTGGTTAAACTCTGATCCAAATTTGCCATGTGTAAATAGGGTCTCTGTCTCAGATTGGCTGTGCTGCAGGCTTATTCTGTTGTACTGGGGTGTTCTTCCAGCCCCAGTGCTGCAGGTGGCAGCAGTGGAGTCAAGGTTTGGGTGCTTTTTCCCAGCAATCAGGAGGGTTTGTCCTCGCTGTGCATGCTGGGGAGGGGTATTTATGGGGCAAACGCCAGTGGTTCTGGGTCTACTTCGAGTGTGGCACCCACCTTTGGGTTGACCACATCACGGCGCCCTGGCGTTATGGCCAGCGTTGCCAACCCCCTGAAGTGAAATTTACTGGCAAGAATGCCAAAATTTACGAACGGCACCAATTTTTTACTGACGCTGCAAAAAAGTACCTACAATTACTGTTTTCAGTGCTAAACAGTGCAAGTATAAATATTTAAACTATAAACACATAGCTAGTGCTATTAGCAATGTGTTTAAGTTAAACAAAAGTCAAAAAACATATTTCTCCATTTACATGAAGGTCAGGCCACTATAACCCGGCCAGCACTGGGTCCCCCCCTTACATCAGAGCCTGCAGGGATCCCCCTTACAGTGAAAGGGAACTCTTATGTAAAGGGGAACGCTGCAGATCATGATCTAAGGGGGAACTCTGATGTAAGGGGAGGCTCTGGTGACCAGAGACCACCTTCCGCAGAGTGAATACACTAAGGTAAGGGGAGTTACTATTACTAATATAGGGGGGAACCTTTATATCAGTGCCCCTTAGATTATTATTGTATTCACTTCTCTTACATCAGCAACCCCCCCAGACTGACCTGGCGGCGCTGTCACTGACCTCCTCTCAGGTGCACCATGCAGGGCTCAGTCAGATTGCTCCAGCTTGGTGGCTCTGGTTTTCCTATGGTCTCCTCTCCACAGTTCACACACGTCTGACTTCTCCCGTGACCCCCATGATCCCTGCGGCGCTCCCACTAATGACTCTTCTCCCGACTCCTATCAGAGACTGCAGACATGATGTAGGAAATGGTCAGAGGCTGCGGACAGGATACAAGAACAGGAGATGGTCAGAGGCCGCGGACAGGATAGAAGAACAGGAGATGGTCAGAAGCTGCGGACAGGATACAAGAACAAGAGATGGTCAGAGGCCGCGGACAGGATACAAGAACAGAAGATGGTCAGAGGCCGCGGACAGGATAGAAGACCAGGAGATGGTCAGAGGCCGCGGACAGGATAGAAGAACAGGAGATGGTCAGAGGCCGCGGACAGGATAGAAGACCAGGAGATGGTCAGAGGCCGCGGACAGGATAGAAGAACAGGAGATGGTCAGAGGCCGCGGACAGGATACAAGAACAGGAGATGGTCAGAGGCCGCGGACAGGATAGAAGAACAGGAGATGGTCAGAGGCCGCGGACAGGATAGAAGACCAGGAGATGGTCAGAGGCCGCGGACAGGATAGAAGAACAGGAGATGGTCAGAGGCCGCGGACAGGATAGAAGAACAGGAGATGGTCAGAGGCCGCGGACAGGATACAAGAACAGGAGATGGTCAGAGGCCGCGGACAGGATAGAAGAACAGGAGATGGTCAGAGGCCGCGGACAGGATAGAAGAACAGGAGATGGTCAGAGGCCGCGGACAGGATAGAAGACCAGGAGATTGTCAGAGGCCGCGGACAGGATAGAAGACCAGGAGATGGTCAGAGGCCGCGGACAGGATAGAAGACCAGGAGATGGTCAGAGGCTGCGGACAGGATAGAAGAACAGGAGATGGTCAGAGGCTGCGGACAGGATAGAAGAACAGGAGATGGTCAGAGGCCGCGGACAGGATACAAGAACAGGAGATGGTCAGAGGCCGCGGACAGGATAGAAGAACAGGAGATGGTCAGAGGCCGCGGACAGGATACAAGAACAGGAGATGGTCAGAGGCCGCGGACAGGATAGAAGACCAGGAGATTGTCAGAGGCCGCGGACAGGATAGAAGAACAGGAGATGGTCAGAGGCTGCGGACAGGATAGAAGAACAGGAGATGGTCAGAGGCCGCGGACAGGATACAAGAACAGGAGATTGTCAGAGGCCGCGGACAGGATAGAAGACCAGGAGATGGTCAGAGGCCGCGGACAGGATACAAGAACAGGAGATGGTCAAAGGCCGCGGAAAGGATACAAGAACAGGAGATGGTCAGAGGCCGTGGACAGGATACAAGAACAGGAGATGGTCAGAGGCCGCGGACAGGATAGAAGAACAGGAGATGGTCAGAGGCCGCGGACAGGATAGAAGAACAGGAGATGGTCAAAGGCCGCGGACAGGATAGAAGAACAGGAGATGGTCAGAGGCTGCGGACAGGATAGAAGAACAGGAGATGGTCAGAGGCTGCGGGCAGGAGATGGTCAGAGGCTGCGGGCAGGAGATGGTCAGACTGCCTTATTCTGATATTCACCCATCTGCTGCTCTAAAGTAGCGCTGCCACAGAATTAAAGATGGTGCAAGTGACATTTTGTCGCATTTTCAGACCTTTGCCTGGAATTTTGTCTGCATTACACAAAAAACAAAATCACATGAGTGCCTCAACAGATGTCCCCCAATGTGTAGACCTCCTGCTGCCAGACAAATGGAGGGTGGAGGAGGGGAGCACATGCTGGGACCCCACCCCAACCCAACAACAGGAAGACACAGCTTGCCCATTTCTGCTTTAGGAGATATGTTAGAACTACAAGTCCCAGCATGCTCTGCCAGCCTATGACCATGAGAGTCGAGAATTGGGGGGGGGTCGAAGTTGTTGAGCGGGGGGGGGCGAATTGAAGTTGGTGGCGAATTGAAGTTGTTGAGCGGGGGGGGGGGGCGCATTAAAGTTGTTGAGCGGGGGGGGTGCACATTAAAGTTCTTGAGTGGGGGGGGATTTTGCAGTTGTTGAGCAGGGGGGGGGAGCCTCTCACCTGTGCCAACAGCCGGGGCCACAGACTGTCATTAGCCCGGCTCTCCGCTATCTTCCCTTCAGCAGCCACAGTCCTCCACACACCGCTCCGGTTCCTCCTGCTTCCGTGCTGCCTCCTCTTGCAGTGCGGGAAAATGAACCCTTTTGCGGGACTGCGGGAAGAAGCTGTCTGTGCGGGAAAGTCCCGCAAAATCCATGCGTGTTGGGAGGTATGCACAGGACGCCATCAGGAATTATGGGGTCCCTTACACAGCTCAAGGCATGGGCCCCCTGGAGCAGAGAACCTAGGGGGGGGGAGGGTGCTGCCGCCTGAAATTGAGAAGCGGGGGGCTGCCGCAAATTGAGAAGCGGGGGGGACCTTTACAAAAAAAGAAGAAATAAAGAAAAAATATATATATATATAAAAAGGGGGTAGCCATCCGGGGCCCTGGGGACCTCTGGGCCCTTTAATAAAAAGAAAAAATAAACCTCTGGGCCCTTTAATAAAAAAATAAACATTTATAAAAAATACATAAAAAAAGGGAGGTTGCCATCTGGGGCCCTGGGGACCTCTGGGCCCCTGGGGACCTCTGGGCCTTTTAATAAAAAAATACAAAAATATAAACAAAAATTAAAAAATAAACATTTAAAAAAAAATAAAAAAGGGGGGGTTGCCACATGGGGCCCTGGGGACCTCTGAGCCCTTTAATAAAAAAAATATATATATAAAAAAAATGTAAATTTTTTTATAAAAAAAAAAAAAGGTGGGTTGCCATCCGGGGGCCCTGGAGACCCCTGGGCCCTTTAATAATAAGCACGCTGAGCACAACGGGAACGCCACCTAGCGGCCATCGCAAGAATGCAGCCTAAGATATGCGGGCATAAGGGCCTATGCCGCGCATATCTTAGGCTGCAGTCGGCGTAACGAGGTTCCTGAATGAGGAGCATTCGTTACGCCGGCGCAAGTAAGCAATTGCGCTGCATAACTATGGTTACGCAGGCGCAATTGCTCTCTGAATCCGGGCCAGGATAGCCAAGTTCATGATTATGCTTTATAATTAAGCTCCTTTATGTGGGAAATGATATAACTATTGTGACAACCCGTGTGAAATCAGCTATTCATTTAATTTCTTTGGTGATTTTATGTTTATAACTGTTTTTATGATATTTCTATACCAATAAATGTTCTATTTTTTTCATAATAATTGTACTGTGTGCCTTTTAAATCCCAATCTATTAGTTTTCAGCCCAATTCCATCAATATCGGGGCGGTGGCACACCATATCGGTGCATTCACAGTCTCACCCTGCGATTGATGCACGTTAAATTTAGGCCCTTTTCTTCTCATTACCCTAATACAATAGGCTGCGCACGCCTATGGTTGTGCATATTATTTAGTGATAGATATACTACAGTAGACAGTCAGAAACTGCAGGCATACTATAGAAGAAGATCAGAGACTGCAGACATAGTACAGGAGACGGTCAGAGACTGCAGACATACTACAGGAGATGGTCAGAGACTGCAGACACACTACTGGAGATGGTCAGAGACTGCAGACACACTACTGGAGATGGTCAGAGACTGCAGACACACTACTGGAGATGGTCAGAGACTGCAGACATACTACTGGAGATGGCCAGAGACTGCAGACACACTACTGGAGATGGTCAGAGACTGCAGACACACTACAGGAGATGGTCAGAGACTGCAGACACACTACTGGAGATGGTCAGAGACTGCAGACACACTACAGGAGATGGTCAGAGACTGCAGACACACTACTGGAGATGGCCAGAGACTGCAGACACACCACAGGAGATGGTCAGAGACTGCAGACATACTACAGGAGATGGTCAGAGACTGCAGACACACTACTGGAGATGGTCAGAGACTGCAGACACACTACTGGAGATGGTCAGAGACTGCAGACATACTACTGGAGATGGCCAGAGACTGCAGACACACTACTGGAGATGGCCAGAGACTGCAGACACACTCCTGGAGATGGTCAGAGACTGCAGACATGTTACAGGAGATGGTCAGAGACTGCAGACATACAACAGGAGACGGTCAGAGACTGCAGAAACACTACAGGAGATGGCCAGAGACTGCAGACACACTACAGGAGATGGTCAGAGACTGCAGACACACTACTGGAGATGGCCAGAGACTGCAGACACACCACAGGAGATGGTCAGAGACTGCAGACATGTTACAGGAAATGGTCAAAGACTGCAGATATACTACAGGAGATGTTCAGAGACTGCAGACATAGTAATATAGTACAGGAGAGGTTCAGAGACTGCAGACACACTATAGGAAACAGTCAGAGACTGCAGACATACTATAGGTAGGACGTTTTTTTCCCAGAGAATAAGTGCAGGACATTAACCACACCACCACCGCCTAACAGTGGGAGAGTCTTAATGGGGCATTGTTAAATACTAGTGGTGCATTCTGCACAGAGTGCAGCTTTCATGAGTGTACTGTGTACAGAGTGCAAAGATCAGGAGTACCCCAAGTACAGAGTATAAAGTTTAGGAGAGTGCTAGGTACATAGTTCAGAGTGCACTTCATACAGAGTGAAGAACTCAAGAGTGGACTGCAAACAGAGTTCAGGAGTGCACTGCGTACACCGTGCAGACTTCAGAGGTACTCTACGTACAGAGTGCAAAGATTAGGAGTGTGCTATACACAAAGAGAAAAGATTAAGATTCTACTACGTACAGAGTGCAAAGTTCAGGACAGTGCTAGGTACAGAATACAGGGTTCAGTAGTGCACTATATAGAGTGAGGAGCTCAAGAGTGCACAGAGTTTAGGAGTGCGCTACACAGAGTGAGCAGAGTTCAGAAGTACACTGCGTAGAGAGTGCACTGCAGAGTTCATGGTTGTGCTACGTACAGCTTGCAGGGATCAAGAATGCATGTCTCAAAGGACAGTTTACAACCTCCCTTCCAGTAAGTGCTCTTCTCTTACCCCCAAATCCTCTCTTTAGAAGAGCGGCTACAACTTACAGTAGGAGTGCAATGTTAGTTGGGGATAGTGCAAAGACTGGATATAGGCAAAGATATTGGTGCCAAGCTAATGGGGCATTGGTGTTAAATGGGGGGGTTGGCTATGTGCTAATTTCTAACTTGGGGGAGAGTTGGAACATTGGTGCTAAATAGGGTTGCCACCTTTTCTTCAAGCCAAACCCAAACACTTTAGCGGCACATGTCATTTTTTTTTTTTTTAGATCAGCAGTCAGGACCCCCCATTAGAGACCCCTATTAGCTCAGAGTCCCCTTATATCAGTGCCCCCTCCCCCATTGATACCTCTATTAGAGAGAGACCCCCCCCTCTAGTTTAAAGAGCTCTTTAAACTAGAGGACAAGAAGAAGGCACGAGCGGACTGTAGCAAAAATCTACTACCTCCGACCTCATCCGTGCACACACAAGGCACCCACGCCCCCCGCAAATAATCAGATCCGTTATCCTACGCGGGAAAAGCAAAGTGGAGTATATGATCTATTACACGGCCGGTCTTCCTTCCATATATGCTGCCAAACACAGACGCATCTGGAGGTTTGCAGATGCTGTCAGCAGCATACCGTGTTTTCCCGAAAATAAGCCCGGGTCTTATATTAATTATGCCAACAAAATACACAGTAGGGCTTATTTTCAGGGTAGGTCTTACCATGTAATGTGCGTGTGATACATTTGCCTATATGTCTCAGTTTACTGCTCCCTGCTAGCCATATGGGTAGAGGTAGAAAGGAATTTCATGTGTGATTCATTCCTCTGACAGGTTATTGACGTGCTAATGTCCCCTCACTATTCTAAACGTTAATTGATCTATTGTGTTGTGTGAAGAAGATCTGTGTTTACCCTTAAAAGATGTGTATTGTATCATCAGGCTAAATGATTAGAGAAGTAGTATGTTAATTATTCTGATTGCTTCAGTGTATTAATTAACTCCACTGATGTCTTTATCTAAAGAAACGTGTCTGCATGGTCGGCTCCGACTTGTCTCCTATAATCTGTATGGGAAACCCCACTGTGTGAGGGGGGGCGTTCCTAACAGGTTGTAACCACATATAAGCTGAGTTTTTGTGTTATGAAAGTGTCTTGTTCTAGCAGTAAGCTTGGCATGTGTGGCTTTCTGGGCGATTCCAGGGATATCCCTCCTCGTGGAATATTGGGGTGATTTTCGTTATGGGAAGAAGGGAACGTTGACGGGGATATCATACCGATACCGTCACAATTGGTTGGTAGCAGTGGGATTTTCCCTTCTATTCCCCTTCACACCCGGATTCCAAGCAGACACTGGAAGAACTACTGGAAGTTTGTGGAAGGATTGCTAGCAACAAAACCAAGCGGGTCATCATAGCAGAATCAATGGAGATAGACCAGGAGGACGGGATTGCAGCAACGCCAGCAGTACAAGAGATGGAGACACCAGTGATTCAGGAGGAGGAATCGCCAGCCAACAAGCTAATGAGAGAGAAGCTAGCATGGTTCGGCCCGAACCCAACGCCGGATGTGGTGCTGAAAGTGATGGACCTGTTAGTAAACGCAGAGCTACAGAAGGCTAAACAAATAAGAGACGCAGAGCTACAGAAGGCTAAACAAATAAGAGACGCAGAGCTACAGAAGGATAAACAAATAAGAGACGCAGAGCTACAGTTAAAACTGGCAGCAGTCCAACAAGCAGCCGCACCTTCTCCGAACAGTGAGTACAGCACAGCAGACACAAGGAAGATCCCGTTTATCGCTTTTAAAGCTTTTGATGAAAAGGACTGTGAGATTGATAACTACCTGGCAGACTTTGAGCGACAATGTAACCTGCACCGAATAGCTAGAGGAGACTGGGTTGCAATATTGTCAGGCAAACTGTCAGGCAAAGCTTCTGATGCTTTCCGGACCGTGCCAGATCAGGATATCCATAGCTACGCCCGGGTTAAAGAAGTGCTCCTAGCTCGTTATGCAGTAACCCCAGAGTCCCACCGACAGAAGTTCAGGGACTCACGCAAAACCACGAAAGACTCTTACGCGGAATGGGCATGCCAGCTGTCCCTGTCGGCCTCTAACTGGGTTAACAGCAGCCAGGCCACCACCGCAGAGGACATTTTGCAACTAATGCTCCTAGAGCAATTTTACAATCACATCCAGACGGACGTCAAAGACTGGGTGAGAGATCGCAGGCCCATGACTCTACCAGAGGCCGCAAAGTTGGCGGATGAATATGCGGATACTCGCAAGACAAACCAGGTCACACCACGGGTACAACCTCCACGACCAACGGCGCCCTCACACCCACCAGCCGCTAGATACCAACCTCCTAACAGACCGGTGACATCTAGCCCTCGCTATCCACGCCAGGAGGACAACGAACAACGCTGCTTCCGGTGCAAACAGTTGGGTCACTTCAAGCAGAATTGCCCCATGAATGACAACACCAGGTCAAATTGGTCTCAACCTGGGTACCGCCCACCAGCAGCAGCCCATTGTGTAGACTCGGCTTGGGATCCCCAGGAGCGGGGTCGGGAAGAACCATTGGGCACCCCTTACGAAGCCCTCATGGTACAATCTGCTATTACGGACAACAGGGAACACCATTGTCAGCTGGTCATGGGCTCCAGCCCTAAACCGGAGGGGCCCTGGAGGGAGCTGGGCAGAAAGAGGCACCGCCGGCCACCCTTCAAGAAGAAGAGGTCCTGGAAGTCATATAACCAGCGGACCTGGGAGGAGAAGAAGCGACTGGAGGAGAGGGAGTCGCAGCGGGCGTCCCAGATGCGGGCCGAGATGTTCGCCAAGGGCCCACCGGTGGCCCCTTACACCACCACCCAGTTCCTGATGATGAAGGACCACGTGGAGAGCCTGCAGGACATGAGCAAGCAGGAGCTGATCCGTGAGTACATAGAGCTGGAGGAGTGCATAAGCCGCATGGAGGAGGAGAACAACCACCTGAGGTCACAGCAGGCTGACCCCCCCAGGCTCCATGAACTGGAGATGGAGCTGGAGAAGCTCCAAGAGGAGAACCGGCGGCTGCGGAGGGAGCAGGGGGTGGCTGACCTTATGGGGCTCTGAGTCCCCTCTCCCCCCCCCCGGACTCTGAGAACCAGTGCTACAACAAATATAACTTTTCCTTTTTATGAATCTCCTGTGATTGTCACTTCAGAGCCATAACCTGCCCCCTCCCATAGCGGGACACCTAGACGGCGGCGCACAGACCCATTCGCTGGCTTCACACTGACTTCTGGTGACTTTGCAGATCGCACAAAGACTTGGGGACTGACCGGCGTGTGATCTGACGACCCGGTGACATACCTGAGTCTGAAGCAGTTGCCAAGGGAGGTCAGTCATGCCAAACTGAGTTAACCTCGGACTAAAAGCTCTGAACCCGTCAACCCTACTGGACCAGGGAAGGTCCAACCGGGTTTGCCGGAGCAGGGAGCAAAAGGGGGGCCATTGTGATACATTTGCCTATATGTCTCAGTGTACTGCTCCCTGCTAGCCATATGGGTTAGAGGTAGAAAGGAATTTCATGTGTGATTCATTCCTCTGACAGGTTATTGACGTGCTAATGTCCCCTCACTATTCTAAACGTTAATTGATCTATTGTGTTGTGTAAAGAAGATCTGTGTTTACCCTTAAAAGATGTGTATTGTATCATCAGGCTAAATGATTAGAGAAGTAGTATGTTAATTATTCTGATTGCTTCAGTGTAGTAATTAACTCCAGTGATGTCTTTATCTAAAGAAACATGTCTGCATGGTCGGCTCCGACTTGTCTCCTATAATCTGTATGGGAAACCCCACTGTGTGAGGGGGGCGTTCCTAACAGGCTGTAACCACATATAAGCTGAGTTTTTGTGTCAATAAAGTGTCTTGGTTCCAGCATCCAGTCTTGACTCATGTGTGGGGAATCCTGTGATGTTCTTGTATGGAGAGGAGGGAATGCTTGGCGGGGATATCATACCGATACCGTCACAGTGCCCCATCATTGGTGTCAGTGGAAGGAATAGTGCCTTATCATTGGTGTCAGTGGGAGGAATAGTGTCCCATCATTGGTGTCAGTGGGAGGAATAGTGCCCCATCATTGGTGTCAGTGGGAGGAATAGTGCCCCATCATTGGTGTCAGTGGGAGGAATAGTGTCCCATCATTGGTGTCAGTGGGAGGAATAGTGTCCCATCATTGGTGTCAGTGGGAGGAATAGTGCCCCATCATTGGTGTCAGTGGGAGGAATAGTGTCCCATCATTGGTGTCAGTGGGAGGAATAGTGTCCCATCATTGGTGTCAGTGGGAGGAATAGTGCCCCATCATTGGTGTCAGTGGGAGGAATAGTGCCCCATCATTGGTGTCAGTGGGGGGAATAGTGCCCCATCATTGGTGTCAGTGGGAAGAATAGTGCCTTATCATTAGTGTAAGTGGAAGGAATAGTGCCCCATCATTGCAGCTACAAAATAGGGGATAGATTTATAGCATTTTATTTTATTTTTACTAGTAATGGCGGCGATCTGCGATTTTTTTTTATCGTAACTGCGATATTGCGGCGGACACATCGGACACTGTTGACACTATTTTGGGACCGTTCACATTTATACAGCGAACAGTGCTATAAATATGCACTGATTACTGTGTAAATGTGACTGGCAGGGAAGGGGTTAACACTAGGGGGCGATCAAGGGGTTAAATGTGAATCCTAGTGAGTGATTCTAACTGTGGGGGGAGGGGGGGTGACTGATTTGTGTCCCTATGTACAAGAGACACAGCATCGGTCTCCTCTCCCTGACAGGACGTGGGGATCTCTATGTTTACACACAGAGCTCCACGGTCCTGCTCAGTTACTGGGCCATCGCTGCCGCCGGGCACGCGCATTGGGTTTCCAGTAACGCGGCGGCTCGCACACGCCCCCTAGTGGCTCGGCAAGGCGAGGACGTCATATGGCGTCCTCCCAGAACGAGAGGATTATCGCCCCGCCGTCAATTGACGGTGGCCGGTAGTCAAGCGGTTAAGATATGCATTATAGCAAAATGAAAAATTTTTTTTTTTTTTTTTTTTTTTAATTGTCGCTCTTTCTTTGTTTATAGCGCAACAAATAAAAACCGCAGAGGTGATCAAATGCCACCAAAAGAAAGCTCTATTTGTGGGGGGGAGACTCATCAATTTTGTTTGGGCGCAATGCCGCACGCCCGCGCAATTGTTAGTAAAAGTGACGTAAAAAATCGCAAAAAACTTTTTTTTAACTCTCCTGATCTGCGCATGTAAGCTTTTTTTTTTTAATTCTCCAAGGTCTCTGCTTTAATAAAATGTGTAAATGTTGAGGATTCTATGAGAAAATACTGATTATTATACAATGGAAACAAATGTGTAGGGGAGTGATGGAGCTGAAGGGGTTAATGGTGACCTTGTAATGAGATGTCTATGGAGGAGATAAGAAGGAAGGTCAGAGGTCAGAGAAATAACGGACCTTTCTCCTCACACACCGCTCAGCACCCTTCTGCTCAGCTGTGCTAGAAACCCCGCCCCTCACTGACATCACCCTGGAACCTGGTCATGTGACCAACCCTCCTCTGATAGGTCCAAGGAGATGAAGATTCCTGGATCTGGGCGTCACACACACACAGGAAGTTTTATTCTTATAGCGCTGTACACACTCCCCGCCCACGTGATGACAGCCAGCCAATCGTACATCCGAATGACCTTTCTTGTCCAACCTAACCCGTCTACCTATCAAGCTGGGAGTTTGGGTGTCTTGTCGCTTTCCGTTGGTTGGGAGAGAGCGCATGCGCAGCGGTGCAATCCAGCCACAGGAGGGGGAGGTGAGTGTGATGACAAAGGCAATGTATAGTTCAAAACTATGCGGGAAAAATAAACTGTCACCCGTTTTTTTTTTTCTATTAAATATTGTTCTAAATATCTCTATCGTGTTTTGTTTTATTTTATGTCAATCAAATGCTTTCCATCAGATTTTACCAGTAAAATGATCTTATAAGAGAGAGAGCTCTAATCACACACCTTGTCTCTTCAAAGGTCCAGTCCGTTGTGAGAATCTTCCCTCGCTCTGCCTTATATACCCCTCTGTACTGTGACGTCACAGCATCAAACAACAACAAGGCTTCTGTTGCCATGGCGACCTTATTCTTTCTCCAGCTCTAAGATTCTAGTGACCTGACCGTTATTTTCTCCTGCAGCTGGAACCTCAGAGACCTCCCCTAACATTGTTTACATCCCTCAGACCGAGGACCATAAACAACACTCTGGGGGCGGGGAATTGTAATCTGTCCCCGCCCACACCTCTCCACCATATTATTTATATTATAAAAAATTATATATATATACACACATCATTTTTTATTTTATTTATTTTTTTAGTTTTTCTTATATTATTAAAAAAATATATAATATATATATCGTATTTATAATATTATACAAAAATAATAACACAATAACAACACAACATATACATGTATATACACACAGAAATGTTTTTATTTTATTTTATATTATTTAAATTATATATATATATATATATATATATATATATATATATATATAATTGTTTTAAAACATAAAAAATATTGTGTTAGTGTGTATATATATTTATTATATATATATATTTAAAGTGTTTTAATAATATTATTAGTAATAATATTATAAAATATATATATATATATATATAATTTAAATAGTATAATAAAAACAAAACTCTGTTATATACGGTAATATAATATTATATATATATATATATATATATATATATATATATATATATATATATATATATATATATATATATATCAAATTGTATTAGTATTATTTTTTATAATAGAATTTAAATAATATAATAGAAAAAAAAATGTATGTATATATATTTATATATACTTTTATAACATGAATATTATATATATATTTAAAAACAAAACTCTGTTATATAATATATATATATATATATATATATATATATATAAATAATGTTTTTTTATAATACAAATAATATGGTGGAGAGGTATGGGCGGGGACAGATTACAATTCCCCGCCCCCAGAGTGTTGTTTATGGTCCTCGGTTCCTCTATTATATTATTTAAATTCTATTATAAAATATAATAATACAATTTTATATATATATATATATAATTTAAATAGTATAATAAAAACAAAATTCTGTTATATAATATATATATATATATATATATATATATATATATATATATATATAAAATTGTATTATTATTATTTTTTATAATAGAATTTAAATAATATAATAGAAACAAAAAAATGTTTTGTATGTATAATATATTTATATATACTTTTATAACATAAATAATATTATAAAAACTAGCCACTCTCATCCGCAGCTGTAAACAGACGAAATGGGACAGGAAGTGAAGGGAAATCTCCCCAATGGGGACACTAATTCCGGTGATTCCCTCACTTTGGAGACATGTCCTCTCACTTCCTGTGTTCTCTGTGGAACAGGAAGTGAAGGGAAATCTCCCCAATGGGGACACCTATGACAGAAAAAGTCACCATAACAGGAATAGAGGGGGGGGGGGGGGGGGGGGGGAAATCTTCCAGTGGGGACAGTTCTGGTGATTGCCTCAATTTGGAGGGATTTGCTCTCACTTCCTGTTGTGTCTATGGGACAGGAAGTGAAGGGAAATCTCCCCAATGGGGATGAGAAGAGAAGGTTTTTCCTGGGGTTCTCCTCCATCCTCTTCCCTTTCCAGAAGCTGAGATAATGAGAGATGTACGTCGGTCAGGAAGGGGTTAAGGGACGCTCTGACCTCAGCCAATCACAGCCATGGGGGAGGAGCTCCGATCACCGACCTCCAGCAGGGGGGCGGGCACTAGGGTGAGTCCATGGCAGGGATAGGCTGGAAGTGACCTTCAGGGCGGGTTCTATGTGGGGCGCTTTCCAGGACTCTTCTGGTAAGAAGTGACCCCACAGATCGCTCTTCAGGTCATTGCCTCATCATTTACAAGGAACTTCCTATAGAACATACCGGGGGCCCCGGGGCCCTTTATAATTTCCCTGCCGGGTCCCATCCATGGGGGGGCTGGGCTACAGCTTTGTGTGCGGGTGTCCGGGCCTCCTGTAGGGGGCGGTATAACCCGAGAAAATAATAAAGATTTTATGATGAGGACAGAAAGCTGAGTGCAGTCTCCTCCCTGTAATCACCAGCTCAGCAGCTGATTGGCTGATCAGTTTATGGAGGGGGAGTGGGCGGGGTATTCACAGATATCAGACATTGTGGCGGGCAATGCGGCTCTAATCTACATATTGGATCTGTGTCGGTAGCTGAGGTCCGGGGTTTCTCTTTAGGTTGATGGATGTTCCTGGAGATCACAGCGCACCCTCTGACACCTCCTACATCTGCTTATCTCTCCAGAAGGACAGCGCCATCTGTGTTTAGGCATCATCCAGGGTCACCTATAATGCTGCATCAGAGGTGACTCATCATGTCATGTAATTCCCGGTGCCTGTGCAGGTTTTGTCTGTGTCCTGATGTTCTAAGTTTGTTACAATGTTGCAATCTGATCCCTAAGGGGGAGGAGACTGATGACATCATCGCAGCCTAGACAAAGCCTCTGATTGGAGGGATGGTCTTTGTAGAGGTTACCCTTTCTTCTGTGTCGGCTCAGCTGCAGCCCCAACCCCCCCCCCCCCCAGATTGTTAGCTCTTGGGCCCAGCCAGTTATTGTTTTCTCTCTCTTCTGTGGGGCCAGCGGGGAGACGACATTTTCCAGGGTGTTCCGGCAATACAAAAATTTGGAAAACACGGAGTGGAGTGTTCATGAAACCGGAGGAGAGATGATTGGAGGTTTGTGGTGACATTATCCTACTGGAAGGAGCCATCAGAAGATGCGGGGGACACTGCCGTCATATAGAGATGGACATGGTCAGCAACCATACCCTGTGGTGTTTAACCCCTTGCCTACGGGCACTTTTTTACCCTCTCCTGCCCAGGCCGCTTTCAGCGCTGTCGCACTTTGAATGACAATTGCGCGGTCGTGCTACACTTTAATCATATGACATTTTTTATCATTTTCTTCACACAAATAGAGCTTTCGTTTGGCGGGATTTAATCACTGCTGGGGTTTTTTTTTGTTGTTTTGCTTTTTTACAAAAAAAAATTATATAAAAAAAAGACAGAAAAAAATATAAAAACAGAAAATAAATACATAAAAAGACAAATAAAAAAATAAAATAAAGTTTTCCATCGTTTCGGTGAGTACATTTTGTAAAAAAGTAATTTTTCGACTTCACTGATGTGCGCTGAGTCGGCACTAATATGCCAAACCTTTTGGGCACTTATAGGTGGCGCTTATATGGGGCACAGGTGGGCACTGACAGCATTGATGGGCAGCGCTGACTGGTATCACTAATGGGCACTGATTGGTGGCGCTTTATTGTGATCAGTGCCCTGATTACATGTCTCGATGCCCAATGCGAGGAGATGCCGCTGATTGGCTCTCCTGCCACACACTCTGCCACTGTCAGACGATGAGAGCCAATAACCGGCATCTCTTAGGTAGATTCAGGTAAAGAAGCCTATAGTTACGGCGGCGTAGCTTAGCGTGTTTAGGCTACGCCGCCGTAAGTTAGCTAGGCAAGTACATGATTCTCGATGTACTTGCCTGCTAATATACGGCGGCGTAGCCTAAAACGAGCGGGCATAAGGGTGCCGAATTCAAATGTCTTGGAGGGGGGCGTGTTTTATGGTAATGAGGCTTGACCTCACGTTTTTTACGTTTTTTCTTAATGCGCATGCGCCGGGCGCCTACATTTCCCAGGGTGCATTGCGGCCAAGTACGCCGCACGGGCCTATTGATTTCGACGTGGACGTAAACGACGTAAATCCCGATTAGCGGACGACTTACGCAAACGACGTAAAAAATTTGAATCTCACGGCGGGAACGGCGGCCATACTTTAACATTGTTATTCCACCTAATAGATGGAATAACTTTAGGCCTGATAATGCCTTACGGAAACGGTGTAAAACTTCTGTGGCGGCCGGGCGTATGTTCGTGAATCGGCATATAAACTCATTTACATATTCTACGCCGACCGCAATGGAAGCGCCACCTAGCGGCCATCCGAAATATTGCAATGTAAGATTGGATGGCGCAAGCCGTCGTATCTTAGATATGTTTAAGCGTATCTCTGTTTGAGCATACGCTTAAACATAAGTCGGCGTAGATTCCGAGTTAGGTCGACTTATCTACTAACTCTTTCTGAATCTACCTATCTGTGTTTACATGTAACCGGCTGTGATTGGACACAGCCGATCACATGGTTAAAGATCCGCGGCCCTTTACAGAGATCAGGTCGCGCCGTGTCCTAGCAACACCCAGAATGAGAGCCGAAACCGCCCCATCATTTGACGGTGGGCGGGTGGCAAGCGGTCGTAAACCCTGTTACACCACTTTTACCTACAGGTAGGTCTATAATAAGACTCACCTGTAGGTATCGGGATTATCTCCTAAACTTGCACAGTGTAGGAGATAGTCACTGAATCAGCATGTGACGACGTCATCGTAGCTCCGACCAATCGCATTGCTGGAGCCCGCGAACCCAGAAATAACTCTGCAACAGCGTCGTACATGCATACACGCACACACACACGTTTTGTTTTGTTTTTAGCTTTGGGGGGCACACCCTAATGCAGGGTTGGGTAACCTGGGGGCCCCTCCAGCTGTTGCATTACTACAAGTCCCATTATGCCTCTGGGAGGAATTGTAACTGCCAGCCTTGCAATGCCTCATGGGAAATGTAGTTCCACAACAGCTGGGAGGGCCCTGGGTTGCCTCCCCCTGCCCTAATGTAATCGGCTGCGTCCCCCTAGGATTCCTGGGTTCATAAAGGGATCTCAGATGCACATCACATAATACCTATAAAAGGGAGAGGAACATTTTATTGAATTGTAGCATTTCCAATTCCTGCTAGTTTGTTGGGATCCAAGTGCATTGTGTCCATTAACCACTTCCATACCAGGCACTTACGCACCTTCCCGCCCAAGGGAATTTTCAGCTTTCAGCGCTGTCGCATTTTGAATGGCAATTGCGCGGTCATGCTACACTGTACCCAAACAAAATTGGCGTCCTTTTTTCCCCACAAATAGAGCTTTCTTTTGGTGGTATTTGATCACCTCTGCGATTTTTTTTTTTTGCGCAACAACTAAGAAAAGACTGAATTTTTTTTTAAAAAAATTACGTTTTAATTTTTTTCTGTAAATTTTTTTGTAAATAAGTTTTTCTTTTTCAATTACGGGCACTGATATGGCGGCACTGATGGACACCGATGAGATGGCACTGATGGACATCGATGAGGTAGTACTAACGGGCACAGATGAGGTGGCACTGATTGGTGGTGCTGGTATGCGGCACTGATGGGCACTCATAGGCGGCACTGATGGGCACACATAGGCGGCACTGATGGGCACACATAGGCGGCACTGATGGGCACACATAGGCGGCACTGATGGGCACACATAGGCGGCACTGATGGGCACACATAGGCGGCACTGATGGGCACACATAGGCGGCACTGATGGGTGGGCACTGGGCATGGATGGGCACTGTGGGGTGGCACTGATGGACACTGTGGGGTGGCACTGATGGACACTGTGGTGGCACTGATGGACACTGTGGGGCAGCACCGATTTTCCCAGGTTGCCAGTCAGTGGCCATTTGTGGGCACTGATTGGCATCTTTTTTTTTTTTAATGCTTTTTTAAAAAAAAAATCAGACTTTATTTTTTTTTTTGCAGGCTTTTTTTTTTTTTGCCCACCCTGGTGGTCCAGGGTGGGCATCCCTGGTGGTCCAGTGTGGCGAACCGAGGGGGGGCTGCGCTGATAAACAATCAGCGCGAACCCCCCCCGTCAGGAGAGCCGCCGATCGGCTCTCCTCTACTCGCGTCTGTCAGACGCGAGTGAGAAAGAGCCATCAACGGCTCTTCCTGTTTACATCGTGATCAGCCGTCATTGGACATGGCTGATCACGTGGTAAAGAGTCGCCGCCGGATCGCCGCGCTGCGCGCCCCCAGGGGCGCGGCATGAAATCCTGCAGGACGTTCTGGAACGTCCTGTCAGGATTTCAGAACCACTTCCCGGACGTAAATCGGCCATACGCCGGGCGGGAAGTGGTTAATAACCGGCAACAAAACAAATTCAAGCAATTCAATTCCTCACAGCTGAAAATGAACTGGTCACAGCAAAAAAAACTGCAAAGTTATAGTCCATGGTTTGAAAATATATATATATATATATATATATATACTCGAGTATAAGCTGAGTTGTCAAATTGTTTCTGGCGAGGAGCAGGGCTGCCAGGGAGGGGGGGGGCGCGAGTACCGCCGGCATGCAGGATTGATTGGGAGCTGTTCTCCCATCAATCACTAGGGGAAGAGACAAGCCGCGGGATTACAGAGCGGATAGCCGGCTGTTACATCCGAGTTTATATTGCAATTGCCTCCTCTCCGCTCGTGGTTACAGAAAGCCCCGCCTCCTGACCCCGCTCCTGTGATAGACAGAACACGTCCCAGCATTGGACTGGCATTCTGTCTATCACTGGAGTGGGGTCAGGAGGCGGGGCTATGTGTAACCACGAGCGGAGTGGAGAGGAGGCAATTGTAATATAAACTCGGCTGTAACAGCCGGCTATCGGCTCTGTAATCCTGTGGCTTTTCTCTTTCTTCATGCTGAGGCTGCAATGGTGGGCACAGGTAACTGAGGCTGCAATGGTGGGCACAGGTAACTGAGGCTGCTACAGGGTAGGGATCGGTTGGGGCAGCTGGTGGCGAGTAACCCTTAAGGCCTGGCTAGTAGCAATTTTGAGCCCTGGTATACTGTATATATAAATGAACCAATAATGGCAAAATAAAAGTAAATGTGCATTTATCAACTTTTCATATTCAGGCTCACAGGACATCGTGATTCGTTGTACCGCGGCTACAGTGCACAGGCAATATAATGCCGACTTATTCTGGTCAACCTGACCCTCTGGCATCACTAATTTATAGTGTTAATTATCTTTTTAGTTGCCTGAAGGGGTGGCATTTTCCCACTGACCACCAATGTAAGGGGGGGGGGGCATGAGGGCATCATTTCCACCAATGTAAGGAACATTCTTCCCACTGATCACCAATATAAAGGAAGGACATACTTCTCACTGATGACTAAACTAAGGGGGGGGGGGGGGGGACATTTTTCTCACTGACCACCAATGTAAGGAACATTCTTCCCACTGATCACCAATGTAAGGAACATTCTTCCCACTGATCACCAATGTAAGGAACATTCTTCCCACTGATCACCAATGTAAGGGACATTCTTCCCACTGATCACCAATGTAAGGGACATTCTTCCCACTGATCACCAATGTAAGGGACATTCTTCCCACTGATCACCAATGTAAGGGACATTCTTCCCACTGACCACCAATGTAAGGAACATTCTTCCCACTGATCACCAATGTAAGGAACATTTTTCTCACTGATCACCAATGTAAGGGACATTCTTCCCACTGATCACCAATGTAAGGAACATTCTTCCCACTGATCACCAATGTAAGGGGTATTTTTCCCACAGACCACTAGTGTAAGGAGGGTATTCTTCCCATTGACCACCAATGTAATGGGGGAGGGGCAGTCTTCCCATTGACCACCAATGTAATGGGGGAGGGGCAGTCTTCCCATTGACCACCAATGTAATGGGGGAGGGGCTTTCTTCCAATTGACCACCAATGTAAGGGATATTTTCCCACTGGCCGCTGATGGATTCGTTTTGGCAGAAGCTCCCTGAGACTTGGTTGTCCTTCTGGGGAAAAAGGTGGAGAAGGACAGACCTACCTAGTGAGAGTCACCAACTTGGAACAAGTAAGCAGGAAGGACATTTTTATATTTTTTGGACTTTGCTGACCACATGCCTGTTCCTGGTCAGTGCCTTACTAGGTAGAGGATTCAGGATGAAGGGGACAACAGGAGGAGGAGCCTAGGAAGAGGGTCGCTGATCTGAGGTCTGTAAATGTAGGGACGGGAGGTATACATTAGGGGGATTACACAGGGGGGGGGGTAACATTAGGGATAGGGTGACCATGTGTCCCGGATTGCCTGGGACAGTCCCGCATTTTGCAGGTCTGTCCCGGGCACACTTATTCCTGGACAATACAGTGTCCCGGAATGAAACTGACACAGTCACCCCCCAGGCCAATCTGATGCCCCCAAAAAAGGCTGCCACATCACCGCTTTACTCACTGACAGTACTTGTCCTGGCCGGGAATGCCTGGAGGAGCACAATCCCTGCCCCTGCTTGTGATTGGAGAAATCATAAATCCCGCCTCTTGTGTCCAATCACTGTGCTTTGATTCGTTACAGCACAAGCTGATTTTTGGGAAGGGGGGTGCCCCTGAATGGTAGTTTGGAAATGTGGTCACCCTAATTAGGGGGGGGTACATTAGGGGATTACAGGGGGGGGTTACATTAAGGGGATTGCACATGAGGGCGATACATTAGAAGGATTGCACAGGGGGGCGCGGTACATTAGGATTGCGGGGGGCCATACATTAGGGCAGTGTTTCTCAATTCCAGTCCTCAGGCCCCCCCAACAGGTCAGGTTTTCAGGATTTCCATTATTTTGCACAGGTGATTTGATCAGTTTCACTGCCTTAGTAATCACCAGAGCCTTTTCATCTGAGGGAAATCCTGAAAACCTGACCTGTTGGGGGGCCTGAGGACTGGAATTGAGAAACACTGCATTAGGGGGATTGCACAGGGGGCGCGGTACATTAGGGGGATTGCGGGGGGGGCAGTACATTAGAAGGATTGCACAGGAGGCGCGGTACATTAGAAGGATTGCGGGGGGGGGCAGTACATTAGGGGGATTGCGGGGGGCGGTACATTAGGGGGGATTGCGGGGGGGGCAGTACATTTAAGTAGATTGCACAGGGCGGCAACTTTAGGGGGATTACACGGGGTTCAGAGCTGTGCTGATGCGCCAGCCTGCTCAGTGCCCCGGATTGCTCATGCTCAGTGACACCAACCCTAGTGATGCCACTGTGTGCACCCCCTAATGCCATAGGCTGCGCACACCTATGTGTGGACATTTTTAGTCTGCCCGCTACTAACCAACAACTTGGCCACACCCAAGGCAGCGTAATTTTTTTTTACTCCTTTGCCGGTGTCATGTACCGTAGTGTATATGCTGCCGGTGTTCTGTGGAAACCGCCAAGTCGTCGAAATCTGCAATTACTGCTGCTGGAGAGAAACCGGAAATGGTGTAATTGGAGATTGACGAGTAACATAGTAGGTGAAATTGAAAAAAAAAAAAAAAAAGACACAAGTCCAACCTATGTGTGTGATTATACTGTATGTCAGTATTGCATTGTATATCCATGTATGTTGCGGTCGCTCAGGTGCTTATCAGTTTCTTGAAACCATCGATGCTCCCCGCTGAGACCACCGCCTGTGGAAGGGAATTCCACATCCTTCTTGTTCTTACAGTAAAAAACCCTCTACGTAGTTTAAAAGGTTAAGCCTCTTTTCTTCTAATTTTAATGAGTGGCCACGTGTCTTGTTAAACTCTCTTCTGCGAAAAAGTTTTATCCCTATTGTGGGGTCACCGGTATGGTACCGTATTTATCGGCGTATACCGCGCACTTTTTTCCCCTGAAAATCAGGGCAAAATCGTGGGTGCGCGGTATACGCCGATACCCGCACCAAGTTTGAATACTGCGCCGACATATACCGAGCGCAGTACACTCGGGCAGTCTCGGCTCCTTCCGCGCTCACGTCCTGGACGTACAGGACGTCAGCGCGAGAGCTGCCGAGCCTGCCCAACAATAAACGAGTGTACTGCGCTCTGTATATGTCGGCGCAGTATTCAAACTCGGCGCGGGAAACGAGCGGGGAAGGACGCGAGGACGCCGCAAAAGGACGCCTGACCCGACGAAGAGGACACCCGAAGCCACAGACGGACGCCGGACCCGACTAGGCCGCCGCACAAGACACCAAAACTAACTATAAAAAAACTTTTTTCCACAGAATTCCGCTGCAACTTTAGGGGTGCGCGTTATACCCCAATAAATACGGTATTTGTAAATTGAAATCATATCCCTATATGGCTCTTGACAGAACAGGATATTATGACCCTTTCCTCCCCACTTATATGTGGGTGTTACCTAGGACATCCTTGCTATCTGCCCGAATTGCATACAAAAACACAGGGACCAAGTCATGCAAATGAAAGATTTTATTTTAAATTGTAATGGACAGGTTGGGGGGCGGCAAATAAAGCAATATAAAAATCAGATTAAACTTCAAAAAGAAGAAAAAAAAAAAGTGACTATTTATTTTTTGCGTTCTGCATCCCATTGGATGAAATTCTTGTTAATAGAAAGTGAGGAATTACCTCCAACGTTAAGTGGAAATGCGCAGTCACCTGTACAGGTATCCACATTGGAAGATTTCTAATCTATAAACAACATTTTGGATTTCCCATCACTTTCTCTCCCTGCGACAATCTTCACCAAAACAAATAGAGAGGATGGATCGCTCCAGAGGGGACACAGACAGCAATAAAAACCTGACAGAGGGTCTAATCCTTCTCTACTCCATTCATTACAACCAAAAAGGTCTTCAGATTATCTCTAATATCAACCAATAAAAATCAATAGTGAAACAACAGAAACCATCATATCCTAGAATTCAGTCTCCTATAAGAGGAGCTCTCTATACCAAAATAAAAGTCTCACCTCTCCAGTGTTTCCTACCACTCTCCTAAACGGGGTTGTAAACCCTCCTGGTTTTTCACCTTAAAGCGGGGGTTCACCCTAAAAAAAAAAACAACCTTTTTTTTTTCTAGCATGCCATCAAGCATACTAGCGCGATCTACAGTACGCCTTTATTTTATTTTTTGGCGCCGTACTCACAGTTTACTGCCGTAGTGAAGTTTCAGACTCCCCGCGGGGAATGGGCGTTCCTATGCAGAGGGAAGATGATTGTCGGCCGGCTATGGCGCGTCACGCTTCCCGAAGATAGCCGAAATAGGACTTGCCTCTTCACGGCGCCTGCGCAGTCAGCTTCAATGTCTGTGCGCAGGCGCTGTATAGCGCCGTGAAGAGGCAAGTCCTATTTCGGCTATCTTCGGGAAGCGTGACGCGCCATAGCCGGCCGTCAATCATCTTCCCTCTGCATAGGAACGCCCATTCCCCGCGGGGAGTCTGAAACTTCACTACGGCAGTAAACTGAGTACGGCGCCAAAAAATAAAATAAAGGCGTACTGTAGATCGCGCTAGTATGCTTGATGGCATGCTAGAAAAAAAAAAGGTTGTTTTTTTTTTAGGGTGAACCCCCGCTTTAGTCTGAAACTTCACTACAGGATTAAACTGAGTACGGCGCAAAAAAAAAAAAAGAAAGGCATACTGTAGCTCGCGCTAGTATGCTTGATGGCATGCTAGAAACTTGTTTTTTAGGGTGAAATACCGCTTTAATACATTCTATGCATTAAGATGAAAAAGCTTCTGCGGTGCTTCCCTGATCTTTTTCCAGCTGGGAAAAAGCAGACCAGCTCTAGCTGGTGTCCCGATTGGATAGATTGAAAACAGCGCAGCCATTGGCTCCCGCTGCTGTCAATCAAATCCAATGACGTGGGCACCGAGGGGGAAGGGTGGGTCAGGGCCGAGTCCTGCATTCTGTGTGAATGGACACAGAAGCAGGACTCGGGAGCGCGCCCGCACTAGTGTACACTTTAGGAGAGCCTTTTCCAACGTGGGTGGGGGGGGAGCCACCAGCGCTGCTGAGGGACCCCAGAAGAGGAGGATCAGGGCCACTCTGTGCAAAACGAACTGCACAGTGGAGGCAAGTATGACTTTTTTTTTTTAAATAACAAACAAGGGTTTACAACCCCTTAAGTTCTCACAACCCAGAATGCGAAAGAATGTGTCGCTGCATTCCCAGTGACTTGTATGGAAGTGGGCAGGGTTTTCTATGGGTGGAGGTGTGGCTACATTGTGACTAATAGAAAGATATAAGAAAGTTCTCTTCATTGTATTTTATCCGACAGGTGTGCAGAGAGGAATTAATTTGATTAATGCATATTCAGCCTCTGCTTACCAATGCTGCGCAAAGACTGAGGCCCCATACACACCATAGAATCTATCCGCAGATAAATCCCATCAAATGGGTTTCTGCGGATAGATTCTATGGTGTGTACACTCCGTCGGATATTTATCCGCGGATAAATCTCCCCTGGGATGGATTTCCAGCAGATGGATATTTGCTGACATGCTCAACAAATCCATCTGCTGGAATCCATCCCAACGGATGGATCCGCTCGTCTGTACAGACTCACCGGATCCATCCGTCCAAAGGGATTCCCCGCACGCGTCGTAATGATTTGACGCATGCGTGGAATTCCTTATATGACAGCGTCGCGCCCGTCGCCGCGTCATAATAGCGGCGACGGCGCGACACGTCATCGGCAGAGGATTTCAGCGCGGATTTCAATGCGATGGTGTGTACACGCCATCGCATAGAAATCTTCTGAAATCCTCGAGAGGATTTATCCGCGGATACGGTCCGCTGGACCGTATCTGCGGATAAATCCTCTCGTGTGTATGGGGCCTGAGCCTTGCTGATCTTATCTCACTGCAGGTATAGAAGACAGGACTACAAGTAAGTTTAACCAGCCATATTAGCCACTTCAGCTCTATGGATGTACTATATATTGCCAGAAAGTGAAGATGCTCTAGAGGGGCATTCGTTTTTCCAAAGGCCATGAAAAATGCAGGAAAGGCAAGATAGAAAAAAAAAAAAAGGGGGAGAAAAGGAAAGGCAAAAAAGGAAAAAGAAAGGAGGAGAAAAGGAAAGGAAAAAGAAAGGAGGAGAAAAGGAAAGGAAAAAGAAAGGAGAAAAGGAAAGGCAAAAAAGGAAAAAGAAAGGAGGAGAAAAGGAAAGGAAAAAGAAAGGAGGAGAAAAGGAAAGGAAAAAGAAAGGAGGAGAAAAGGAAAGGAAAAAGAAAGGAGAAAAGGAAAGGCAAAAAAGGAAAAAGAAAGGAGGAGAAAAGGAAAGGAAAAAGAAAGGAGGAGAAAAGGAAAGGAAAAAGAAAGGAGGAGAAAAGGAAAGGAAAAAGAAAGGAGGAGAAAAGGAAAGGAAAAAGAAAGGAGGAGAAAAGGAAAGGAAAAAAGGAAAGGCAAAGGAAAAAGAAAGGAAAAAGAAGGGGAGGAAGGGGAAAGGAAAAAGAAGGGGAGAAAAGGGAAAGGAAAAAATGGAAAGGAATAAAATTATGGTTTTATAGAAAACACTGGAGAGACCAGCTTTACCCAGGCTCCCCTACTCAGATAGAAGACAGCATGGAGGGGTTCTACGAGTTTGGTGGTGGCGCTGGTGAAGGTGTGGAGGTGTCGGATGGAGTCACTCAGCTCATAGTACGACATACGGACACCTTCATAATCTAAATATATTCCCAGTCTCTTCACAGGAGACTCTGGGGATAACATCTGTTTCCGAAAGTCATTTGTACAAGAATACTGGTTTTCATTTTTGCCAAAACGACAGGACTTGTTATTATACCCAATACTAGACTTCTCTCCAGCTCTCTTTATACTGGGATAGCAAAAACCCACATCCCAATCCCCACAGTCTCCGACCTCTACTTCCCAGTAATGCCTCCCATGCAAAAAACTTTCTATACTCATCACCTGATTGTATAATGTAAACCTCTGTGGTGATGGTGGTCTAATCTGTTGTGTTTCAGTAGCAGATGCTGTTCTCAGGTCATCAGATAAAACTACAAATTTATTGGCGGTTTTTATATCCAATAGCAGATCTGTTGCATAATGTATATTGAAGTTGGTTTGTAATTGCATAACAGTGATAAGACCAGTTATAGATCGGTTCAACGCAAGAGCAATCATAAAATCATCCAGATCACAAGCTGAAGATTCCTTCAAATTCTGTTCCGTGTCCAATTCCTGATCTTGAAGGACTTCATCAGTATCCGATTTAAGATCTTGTAAGACAGTTATTGGGTCAGTCATGATGCACAGATTCTCGATGTGACCAACTTGCCTAGACAGTTCTTCATTCTGGATCTCCAACTGTTTTATGAGATCATTGATCGACAGTGAGACCTCCTCTACCTGCCTGGAGATCTCACTCAGGACTCTCTGTTCCTGGACCTCCAGCTGTCTCCTGATCTCCTCAAACAGGGCAGTGACCCTCTTCTTCTCGTCATCTGCTTTTTCTTGTGCTTTACTCTTGCGTTCCAGTAAATTCTGAATTCTCATCTCAATTGTATCTTTCTTCATAGTAATGTTTTCTAGAATACTTCTCAGTTGTTTTTTCTTCTTCTCCAAAGCCTCATCTAGAAGTTCCACTTCATGTCCTTTGTGTTTTCCCACCAGACAGCAGGACACACATAGACAGACAGCGTCGTAAGAGCAGTAATACTCCAGAAGCTTCTTGTGGATGGAGCATTTTTTACCAAGGAAGGACGAGGTGGGCTCCACCAGCACATGGTCCACTGTCTTGTTGTGGGCGGTCAGGTGTTTATCACACATAGAAGTCTCACAATGTAGACAAGTCTTAAGAGCTCCCGCTGGAGAATCCACACAATACGTACAGAGGATCTCACTTTTCTCCTCCTCTTGTTGTGTAGATCTGAAGTTGTCCACAATGTTACACAGCTTCCTGTTCTTCTCCAGAGTAGGGCGCTCTACATACTCCTCTCTGCACTCCGGACAGGAATAAACTCCGGACCCCTCCTGTGTATCCAGAGCAGTCGCAATACAATCCCGGCAGAAGTTGTGTCCACATCTCAGCGACACCGGCACCGTATAAAGGTTCAGGCAGATGGAGCAGCTCAGCTCGTCTCCTAGAGCAGACGACGCCATTCTGAGAATGAGGAAGAAACAAAAAACTAAAAATCTGTTTCCACAACGAGGGTGAAGGCTTTACAGCTTAGACAACAAGTTCACCATTAGAGCATGTTATACTTTTATTTAGGGTGTGACATACTCCAACATCCCCCCCTCTGTGACAGTGGATTGAGGTTCCCCTGCAGCCCCAGTGCCGGCCCAAGACATTGTGCTGCCTGGTACCAAGAATGAAATGCTGCCCCCCCCCCCATAAAAAAAATTACGTTCACCAAAATGCCCCCACATCCATTATTTTATATCATGATAACCAAAGTGGACCTATCATGGCTCTATACATGTATATAGGAGTATAAAGAGGACCCGTTATGGTTGTTTACATGTATAGGAGTATAAAAAGGACCCGTTATGGCTCTATTCAAGCAATTAACCCCACAGTGGAGCGGAGAGCGGAACTGGAGGAGCGGTCGGGCGGCAATTAGCCCCACAGTGGAGTGGAGAGTGGAGCTGGCGGAATGGGATGGCATGTGGGCAGGAAATTTGCTGCCCCCCTGAAAGTGCTGCCTGGTACAATGGTACCATCGGGTCCCATGGTAGGGCCGGCCCTGTGCAGCCCTGTCACATTTAAAATTTTCCCACAGAGCCACGTCGTTCATTCACAGGGATCGGTGAATAAGTAAACTACGACCATACATTTTCCTAAACTATTGGTTAGAAATGCGTTCTGAGAAAATAGTTCCAACGTGATCATCTTTTTTTGGATCAAATAGTGGAATTTGGAAGCCAAAATAAGCACATTAACCATGCCAGTATTGAACGACCATACAGTCTCATACAACATTCATTAAAATTTCTACTCCTTTATGGGCAATGTTAGCTTTTAACCTTCTGTAACAGCCAGAGATCAGAGTGGGAGGTGGTCTCTTTCCCTCTTTGCTTACATGACTTGACAGTGCAAAAGTCCGCCGTGAGTCCGTCGGAAGTCAGGCGGAAAGAAAGAGAACAGGTTCTCCATCTAAGGTCCATCGGACTTCCGAGAAAAAAAAAAAAAAAAAGTCAGATGGAGGCTACACACGGCCGGATTTTCTGAGAAAAAAAGCCTGCGACTCCCCCCCCCCCCCCCCCCTCGGAAAGTCCAGCCTTGTGTACGAGGAATTACTCTGACCATGGGTATGTGTACCAAGGATTCTCTATTTGGGAATGGGGTAGGAGCCGCCAATAACAATTTTGCATTTTGGAAGGGGGTAATTGAGTGTCTTTAATGAGGATTCTGTATTTGGGAGGGGCTGGAATGTCTTCAACCACTTAAGCCCAAGAAGGTTTCACCCCCTTCAAGACCGGGCCATTATTTGCAATATGGGACCTTGTTGCTTTAACTGACAATTGCACAGTCGTCCGATGCTGTACCCAAATAAAATAGATGTCCCCAAAACTAGAACTTTCTTTTGGTGGTTTTTGATCACCTCCGCGGTTTATAGCTCTGTGCCAGGGGCGGACTGACAACTCATGGGGCCCCCGGGCAATAGAAGATTATGGGGCCCCTCTGGCTTACAGATGACCACCACACCAGGAGGCAGTGCAGAGGCAGGGCAGCTAAAATCTTGGGATATTCACATTAAAAGCATGTCAGTTTCGGAAATATCAGGGACAGATCTAAAAAAAACACACAGATTTTTACATACTGTCCCTGGTTTTACTGAGCCTGGCAACCCTGATGGGGCCCCCTAGTGGCATGGGGCCCTCGGGCAGTGCCCGAGTGACTCAATGGTCAGTCCGCCCCTGCTCTGTGCTATAAACAAAAAAAAAAAAAAAAAGGCAGACAATTTTGTATTGTCACTGTACTAATGACGCTGGCAGGGAAGGGGTTAACATCAGGGGTGATCAAAGGGTTTAGTGTGCTTCCTAACTGTAAGGAGAAAGAGAAAAAAAAAAAAAAAAAAAGAAGGAGAAGAGAAGAGAAGAGAGAAAAAAAAAAAAGAAAAAACACAAGTACTCCATCTTCCTCTCTGACAGAACTGTGGTCTGCCTTGTTTACATAGGCAGACCGCTATTCTCCCTCTCCGGTCAATGATGAGCAGGTTCCTGTGGAAATCGCATCTGCAGGACCTGCTGATTGGCTCCTGCAGTGTCCAATCACATCAGGAGCAGGTTGCTGCCCGCGCATGCGCCCCAGACTCTGAACAAACAACAACATACAGGTACATTGTTTCGTGCAGCCGGGCCGCCCTGCTGCAGTAAATATGCAGTGGGCGGTCCGGAAGCGGTTAATGAGGATTCTATACTTGGGGAGATGTGGGGGGGGGGGGGTCTGATGAAGATTCTGTACTTGGGAAGGGAAAGAAAGGGGTTGTCTTGATTGAGGATGCTGTACTTGGAGGGGGGTGCTGAGGTTCTGCACCTGGAGGTATGCTGGGTGACAATATGTGTGGGAGGGGAATTTAGGTCAGGCTTTCAGTCTGCACTGAAGGGTCTATGATGGGGGATGCACTGAGGGGTTTGGTTTGGGGGGGGAGGCCCCCCCCCCAATATGGGCATATAGTCTATAAAGTGGTCTGCACTATTAGAAATTTTCAGTTCAAATACATTTGTTCATTAAAGAATTTTGTTTCATCAGATTCGTTATGTTGAACAGGTTGATTTTCATAATTAGTTTGCATCTTCGGCATTCATTTCATATACAGTGGTACCTTGGATTACCAGCCTAATTCATTCTAGAAGAATGCATGTAATCCAAAGCACTCGTATATCAAAGAGAATTCCCCCCCCCCCCCCCCCCATGAGCCTGAACTGACATCGCATCATGCGACACCATCTGAATGAAATTAATGCATTCAATAATTTCATTTACAACTTTTGTTTTTGGATTCATTGACATTCGTTACTACAGCCACTTGGAGATTCGTATACATCCAAATCTGGAACACCTGTGTATGGCAACCAATCAGCTTCCATGTTTCAGCCTAGGTTCACACTGCTGCGAATTCAAAATCGCGGTAAAATGCGTGATGTTTGCGCGAAATCGCCGCGATTTTACCACGATTTTGGCCGCAATTTAATGTTAATCGCGGCCGGAAATCGCAAACAGTAGTACAGGAACTACTTTTTGAAATCGCAGATGCGGCATCGCACTGATTAGGACAGTGCCATTGCCGACAATTGCCGCCGATTTGAGATGCGATTTGACATGTCAAATTGCATCTCAAATCGTTCCAAATCGTACCCAGTGTGAACCAGGGCTAAACTGAACAAGTTGAAAATAGAAGCTGATTGTTTGCTATGCACAGCTGCCTCAGATTTTGTCTGCTCCAGCTTTGATAAGTTCACCCCACTGCTTTAACCGCTTCATAGATAGAGATATATAGATATAGAAATATAGATAGAGATATATAGATATAGAAATATAGATAGAGATATATAGAGATAGAGATACTTGAATTTTGCGCCGTGCCTCTATTGCGAGCTCCATGACAGTGCCCGCGGACTCAATGTCAGGCCGGTGTCCCGCGTTTAGGGTTGCCACCTCATCCCTTTAAACCCGAACACATATGAATTACACAGGTTCTGTGGCTGATTAAGGTGGTAATTAAACTCACTTAGTGCCTTTCCTGCATTAAATTAGCCTCAGAACCTGTGTAATTCATATGTGTTCGGGTTTAAAGGGATGAGGTGGCAACCCTACCCGCGATCGTGTCACGGAGCTGCAGAACTGGGGGATGCCTGTGTAAACAAGGCATTTCCCTGTTCTGCCTAGTGACAGGACATTGATCTTCTGCTCCCTGTCATTGGGAGCAGTGATCAGTGTTGCGTCACAGGTAGCCCAGCCCCCCCACAGTTAGAATTACTCCCTAGGACGCGAAAAAAAAAAAAAAAAAAAAAAAGATTGCCACCATTACTAGTAAAAAAAATATTAATAAAAATGCCATAAAACTATCCCCCATTATGTAGACGCTATAACTTTTGCGCAAACCAATCAATTTTTTTTACCAAAAATAAGTAGAAGAATACATATCTGCCTAAACTGAGGAAAACTTTTTTTTTATATTTACTTTTTGGGGGATATTTATTATAGCAAAAAGTAAACAAATATTGTTTTTCTTCCAACTTAAAAAATAATAACCACAGAGGTGATCAAATACCACCAAAAGAAAGCTCTATTTGTGGGGGGGGGGGGGGGAAAGAATTTTATTTGGGAGCCACATCGCACGACCGTGCAATTGTCAGTTAAAGCGACGCAGTGCCGAATTGCAAAAAAAATGGCCCGGTCATTTGGCAGCCAAAGCCTCCGGGGCCAAAGTGGTTAACAACTTCAGCCCCAGAAGGTTTTACCCCCCCTTCCAGGCCATGTTTTTTTTCAATCCAGCACTGAATTACTTTAACTGACAATTGCACGGTCGTGGCTTCCAGATAAAAAATGTATGCAATTTTTTTCCCCCCACAATAGATATTTTGGTGGTATTTGATCACCTCTGCAGGTTTTTTTTTGTTGGGGGGGTCTAACGCTATAAACAAAATAAAAATAAAAAAAATGGAATTTCTTCATCAGTTTAGTCAAATGTATTCTGCTACATATTTTTGTAAAAAAAAAAAAAAAAAAAAAATACAATAAGCATATATTGATTGGTTTGTGCAAAAGTTGTCATGTCTACAAACTGTGGGATAGATTTATGGAAAAAAAATTTCAGCAATTTTTAGCGGGACTGCAACATTGCGGTGGACAAGGCGGACTCTGACACTCTTTGGGAACCAGTGACACGAATACAGTAATCAGTGCCAACAATATACACTGTCACTGCACTAATGACACTGAAAGGAAAGAGGGTTATCAGCTTCGATCAAAGGGTTAACTGTGTGCCTAGGGAGTGCTTACTAACTGTGGATGAGGTGCTTTGACTGGGGAAAGATCTAGGTTTCTGCTCAGCAAAAAAAAAATTATGCACTTTGTATTGAACATATTGAGCAGGCCCTTGCACTACATAATTCATAGCAGATCTATAAAGAGATTGTACAGTCAGATTGCATGGTATATGGTCAGCCATACTTCTACTCCTGAAGTTCTTCTGGAAGGTTGGATGGGTGTAGAAAAGGATATGTAATGGAAGATTACAATTTTATTAAAATGACTGTGCCGAGGTCTGTACGTCTGTTAAGCCTCACACACACACGATCAGATTTTCATCGGACAAAGTGTAGGACTTTTGTCCGAGGGGCATTGGCCATGAACTTGTGTTGCATACAAACGGCACACAATTGTCAGCCAACAAACACAAAACGATGTGTTTTTTCAGCTCTTTAGCGCCACCCTTTGGCCAACTTCTGCTAATGTTATGGTTAGCTTTAGACTTCATTTGTTTGTAAGAAAAATAAAGTTCCCTAGTCTATTGAGGTTGTGATCAGAAATATAGACGGAGATGGGGTTTGGTAGTGGGCTTTAAAAAGGTACAATTTGTTTTCCCCTAAATAGCTTCCTTTACCTTAGTGCAGTCCTCCTTCACTTACCTCATCCTTCTATTTTGCTTTTAAATGTCCTTATTTCTTCTGAGAAATCCTCACTTCCTGTTCTTCTGTCTGTAACTCCACACAGTAATGCGAGGCTTTCTCCCTGGTGTGGAGTGTCATGCTCGCCCCCTCCCTTGGACTACAGGAGAGTCAGGACACCCACTAACACACAGCTCCTTTCTCTACTTGCAACGTAGAGAGCGTCCTGACTCTCCTGTAGTCCAAGGGAGGGGTCGAGCACGACACTCCACACCAGGGAGAAAGCCTTGCATTACTGTGTGGAGTTACAGACAGAAGAACAGGAAGTGAGGATTTCTCAGAAGAAATAAGGACATTTAAAAGCAAAATGGAAGGATGAGGTAAGTGAAGGAGGACAGCACTAAGGTAAAGGAAGCTATTTAGGAAAAAAAAAAAAAATTAAAACATTGTACCGACTCTTTCAGACTGGTGGTAATACAACCCTCTAAAAAGTGATCCATTGTGAATTGCTTTTTTTAGAGGGTGCAGCAACTGGCAGGCATTCAGGAGGTACTACTGCTATCACCTAACCACTGTTTGTTTTGTGTTTTTTATTGCCTAATGGAAGTTTTACATTGTGGAGTTGTGTCAAAACTAGTTCCAGTATGGCTCCATTGATCTCAATGGGGGAGTTTGATAGCCAGTGCTACCTGTCAAGCTCTGCAGCTTGAGTAAGGCCCCTTTCACACGGACGGATAAAATGGGGCTTTTAGCTGCGGATTTTCTAGTTTTCTACTGCAGCTAAAAGCACAAAATGCTTTCCTATGGCCCCGTTCACACACACAACGTTTAGCTGCGATTTCGTTGCATGCCGTTTGGTGCGAATAGAAAAAATAGAATTGAATGCGTCCAGGTGCGATTTAGCGCAGCTATATGCACTTAACCGCAGTCTTTTGTGTCAACTGCAGATAGCAGTGTGAGAAAAAAAAAAAAAACCAACAGGAAGCACATCAATTAAAAAAAAAAAAAAAAAAAAAAAAGGGGGGTTGCTATGGAAATGTCTACCGCAGCTAAACGCAGCCGCATGTAACCGCACGTAATCGCAATGTACAAATGCAGCTAATCGCAGTGCCCAGAGCCTTGAATTTCACTGAAAATGTACATGCTTTTAATTGCGGCAAAACTGCCGTCCGTCTGAAAGGGGCCTTAGAATGTCTGCCGCCATGGCATGTGTAGTCATGTAAGGATTCCAGTGGAGGGATAAAACTGAGGCTCAGCTGCCTGTTTTTACACCCCCCCCCCTAATGTAGAAGAGCCCTATTGCTCCCTGGGGTGAGCATCTTGGTATATAGATACCAGTTCAGGAATGCCTTGGCAAACAGCAGGGCAGCAATGGAAAACCTTGGCACCCCAGATGTTTTGGAACTACATTTCACATGATGCTCCACTACACTGCAGAGTGCATGAGCATCATGGGAAATGTAGTTCCAAAACATCTGGGGTGACATCAGTGACTTGGGGTATTTAGAGATTATTTTTAGGTGCCGTATGATGCTTCATAGGAAAACAAATACAACTTCAACAAAACCTGGCCATGTCTCGGCTCTTACTACACCCCAGCCTACTCCACATACACAGCTCTGCCGTATTCACCAACCTTAATCTCCAACACACCAGACCTGTGTGCTCCCCAGGATGCAGAGCTCTGACTGGGTCCAGGTGAGTCTACATTGGCTAAAAGGGAGCGGAGGAAAACCCGGAGTGGACGGAGGATCAAAGGTCTGGAAAAATGGAAGAAAGGAGTTGGGAGTAAATCCAGAACTGGACTTTTATAGGATCCCTGCCAGACCCTCTGCTACAAGACCAAACAATGGAGGAGATCTGTTCTCTGTGTGTCCTGGACACAAACTAGATAGAATGGCATTTATTCCAACAGTGGATCCCTCCCAGTCCAAGGTATCTGGCTCAATTCACAAAGATTTACACAAGAAAATTACCTTTTTTTTTAAGCTGAAGTTTAGATATGGATGTTTGCATAGTTGCATTGATTCAGCTTGGACAATGATAAGTATATGTCATACTCGTGGGATCCAGTGGTACTTTTTTTTTGGGGGGGGGGCAGCAAATAGTAACACCCCCCGGTTGGTTTGGGTGCCCCTGGTGCAGTGGCAGTGCGTCCATAGTGGGTACAGGAGCGCCACCCCCTCTCTCCTCCTGCATCTATCAATCAACAATACATAGCTTCATGCATTGCATGAAGCTATGTATTCTTGCCTATGCCGCCCACTATTCAGATGTCTGGCTCCTCCCTGTTGAGCGCCGGCCATCTGAATAACAGCGGTAGGTGTGTTTTGGAAGTGCCTGATTAGAGCGAGATGCTCTAATTGGCTTCCCGATTAGAGCCTGTGCCTGTGGGCTCTAATCGGCTTCCAAATGGTTAATCAGTGGGCGCACAGGCTGTGCTTTCCCTGGTTAAACAGTGCTGTGTTAGGAAATCGCTTCCCTAACACTTCCCTGCCTCTCAGCCAATCAGGTGCACCGGGTCTGGTTACCGGTTACCTGATTGGCTGAAGTGACATCGAGGGCGGGAGAAGACATCAAGGGAGCGTGGAGAGGACGGCGCTGTCCCGAGGGAGGTAAGTGCTGGGCTGGGCGGAAACTGTCTGCTTTTGGGGGCACAAACTGGCTGCATTTGGGGGCACAAACTGGCGGAAATTGGTGGCACAAACTGGCGGAAATTGGTGGCACAAACTGGATGCATTTGGGGGCACAAACTGGATGCATTTGGGGGCACAAACTGGCGGAAATTGGTGGCACAAACTGGATGCATTTGGTGGCACAAACTGGCGGAAATTGGTGGCACAAACTGGCTGCATTTGGGAGCACAAACTGGCTGCATTTGAGGGGACAAACTGGCTGCATTTGAGGGGACAAACTGGCTGCATTTTATGGGCATATTGGCCGTGTTTAATGGGCACAGTGGCGGCAATTGATGTTTTTTTCAGTTTGTTTGCGCCCCCCCAAACAATTTTGAGCATCAGCCGCCTCTGGTCTGGTGCATTTACCCCATCTATGGTGGGCAGTGTTTCTCCAGAACTTCACCGGCGGCTTTCCTTGCTCAGTGGTGGCGACGGTTTTCCCTTCCCCTGCTCTCCATGGGCATGGCGGTGGCTTTCTTTTTTTTTGCCTCCGTTTCGGCGGCCAATTGAGACTTTTCTCTTTTTAGCCAATCGGAAAACGTGTCTCAAACCTGCTACTGATTGTCCGGATCGAGGATCGGTGTTTCCATAGCGAATATTCATTTGCTGTTGTAACATCTGGTTGGATTCCTGGCGCAATGCTCTGCGCCACGGGCCCACCCTATTTTGAAGTCTATTAGAGCCTATGGCTTTAATCAGGTGCCTGGCGTCCTGAAAGGGGCCGGATGCATGAATAGGGGGTGGCGGTGTTCTGTCAAAATAGCAGCCGTGGATAGAGCATGGGGTGGCGGCCGTGGATAGTGGGGGGACGCCCCTAATGGACAGGCTGCCACTGTCCATTTGTAGCTCGCTCTCCACATTCCCTCCAAAACAGGGGCGAGGTCCAGTTGGACATTGCATATCCTCACTTCCTGTTCTTCTGTCTGTAACTACACACAGTAATGCAAGGCTTTCTCCCTGGTGTGGAGTGTCATGCTCGCCCCCTCCCTTGAGAAGGCGAGCAGGAGAGTCAGGACACTCTCTACGTTGCAGATAGAGAAAGGACCTGTGTGTTAGTGGGCGTCCACCTACACGGTTAAGGAGATATTTTCACAAAAACGGGCAGCTCTGTCTACGGCGCATGCGCGCTGTAGACAACGGCGCGCTGAGTGTGCCGTTTTTGTGAATGGTATTATCGGGGTTAATGCCGTGTTTTTGCAAATGCGTGGGGTCCGCGGGAGTGATGTCATCGCCGCTCCGGCCAATCACAGCGTGTGAATCCAGCCTAAATGTTTTATACAGAATTAAGTTATAAAAATAAATATTACAACTTTATCTGTGCCCATCAGTGCAGCCTACCTGTGTCCATCAATGTTGCTTCATATGTGCCCATCAGTGCAGCCTACCTGTGTCCATCAATGTTGCTTAATTTGTGCCCAACAATGCAGCCTGCCTGGGTCCGCCGTGCAGCCTGCCTGTGCAGGGGAACAGAGGGGAGGAAGAGGATTGCCGGCCGGATGATTAGAGCGCTGAGGAACACCGCTGGAACAGCTTTCATTTCAATTGCTGTGTTCCCGTCGCTCGCCATCACATATAGTCCTGCCCCCTGGCCGGGGAACTTTGATACACGTCGCACATCCTTTGGATTGGACGGGTGATCTGTCTATCAAAGTCCCGGGACCAGGAGGTGGGGCTGTATGTGACAGTGAGTGCGGGGAACACGCAATTGAAATGAAAACAGCTAGTGATGTTCCCTGCGCTCTCTCCTCTCTCTTACCCTCCACAATAGCTGGGAGAAGGACTCCCATTCAACCCACCTGCCGGCGGGGCTCGCCGCCCCCCGCTACTAGTCAGCCCTTCCTCGCCAGCCCTCAAATTCCACTCACGAAATGCGAGGGGGAAAATTTGAGGGCTGATATATATATATATATATATATATATATTACACACACACACACATACATACAGTATGATTCAAAAATGGTGGTGCAAAAGTAAAGCTGATTTATTCACAATGGAATGAACCCAACACAACTTTATTAATATGAAAAGACACATTAACTGTCCAAAACTGTGTTTGCGTTTTTATTTGTGATTTTTTTGGGGGGGTAAATGAGTAGGGGTACAATGCACCCCATACTCATTCACGTTTAGGGAGGGGGGATGGATATGGGGGCCCCTTTTTTTTAAAGGGGGCTTCCATATTCTGATAAGCTCCCTGGGCCAGATTCACATAGAATTACGTTACTCCACGGCGGCGTAACGTATCCCATTTACGTTACACCGCCGCAGGTTTACAGCGTAAGTGCCTGATTCTCAAAACTCTTACCAGTAAACTTGCGGCGGTGTAACGTGAATCCGTTCGGCGCAAAGCCGCCTAATTCAAATGGGGTGGGCACCATTTAAATTAGGCGCGTTCCCGCGCCGAACGTACTGCGCATGCTCCGTCGGATAAATTACCCGACGTGCATTGCGCTAAATGACGTCGCACGGACGTCATTTGTTTAGACATTAACGTAAATGGCATCCATCGCCATTCACAGACGACTTACGCAAACGTGATTTTTTCAATTTCGACGCGGGAACGACGGCCATACTTAACATGGCTTAGAACACCTAGGGCTCAGCCCTAATTTTACGCGTCGTAACTCGACGGAAACGACGTAAAGTTAGATCGAAGGGCAGCGCGGACGTTCGGGAATCGCCATAACTAGTCATTTGCATATTCTACGCCGACCGCAATGGCCTCGCCACCTAGCGGCCGGCCTAGAAATGCATCCTTAAGATCCGACGGTGTAATTCAATTACACCTGTCGGATCTTATGGCTATCAATGCGTAACTGATTTTATGAATCAGTCGCATAGTTAGGACGGCCGGAACCCAGAGATACGACGGCGTATCAGGAGATACGCCGTCGTATCTCTTCTGTGAATCTGGCCCCCTGTTCGCATACTACCACAACCAACTCCAAGGGTATGTAGAAGAGGCCCTTGTCAACAGAGGGACAAGGTGCTTTGTGGGGGGTACACCCCTGCCCCAAAGAACCCCCCCATGTTGAGGGCATGGTATTGTTCAGGATGTGGGGCGGGGCACTCACTTGCCCCACCCCCCATTTCCTGGATAAGGGTCTGGTATGGAATTTGCTGGTATTGTTTGTTTACATTCTGCTGTCAGCAGGGAATCCCACTGATGGCAGATGAGTCATGGTTGTTAAGGACGTGGCAGCCGTCTGCTCCTTAATAACAACCAGCAATTCTTCATTTCCAGGGTCCTACTACAACCTCAAATCCAGAAAAAGTTGGAATGCTGTGTCAAATCTACAGGAAAACAGAATACAATGATTTGTAAATCTCATACACCCATTTTTTATTCACAATGGAAAACATCAAATGTACCATTTTAAGAAAGAAACAAGGTAACTTTAAAATTAATGGAAGCAATCTGAGTATCTGAGCACCACAAATGCTGTTTAATTAATTTCTATTATTCAAAGCAAATTCCCCCATCCCCCCCATGTCTCTGACTCTGTGCTTTATTTTTTTTAGAGAAATCACATTGAATAACACCCCCTAGCATTTCTGGCTGTGGCAATCTTGCAAAAGGGTAGATGATTCATGTAGCATTTATCTCCCGGAATCCATCTGTATAACGCATAGTGAGGAGGCGGTGCTTAGCTGAGAAAACCCCTCCTCCTTCCTGAAGACTCCTGGGATGTATGATGACATTTGCCTAGGCCTAGAAACCAAATAGTAACTGAGAAAACCATAAAAAAAAAAGTTTCAAAACAAGTGAATATAATATATCATCCTATGTATTTAGTAGCAAAAGGATTAAAAATAATCAATGTTGATTGACAGAGTGAAGTTCCGCTCTAAAGTTTTTCTGTGACTTCACCATGTAGGAAGAAACATGTCCACTTACCTTCCTTTTCACTCTCCTGTCACTCCATTCACTCACTGTGAATAAATGTCTAATGCCGCGTACACACGATCAGTCAAACCGATGAGAATGGTCTCATCGGTTTGAAAGGTCTACCGGCATCCAACCTCCCCTTATAGCCGTTCCAACACATGCCTGCGAGAAAAGTCTACCGGCCTCCAACCTCCCCTTATAGCCGTTCCAACACATGCCTGCGAGAAAAGTCTACCGGCCTCCAACCTCCCCTTATAGCCGTTCCAACACATGCCTGCGAGAAAAGTCTACCGGCCTCCAACCTCTCCTTATAGCCGGTCCGAAACACGCCTGCTAGAAAAAAGGTCTATGGGCCTACAACCTCTCTCATAGCCAGTCTAACGCACACCTGCGAAAAATAAACTGGGACACTCCTGTTAGAAGAGAGCTGGTGGCATTGCTCTCTTGGAAACGGGTGCTGATGAGATTCCTTCAGTAAAGTGAAGATGTAGAAGACGCTTCAGTGATGAAGATTTGACTCTGAGATCCTCTGATGCAGATGTTAAAGAGAATAGACAAAAAAGGTACAAATGTTTGCAAATACGGTCATTTAGAAATCTGTGTGGGTGTTGAAGAACTCTAACATTATATTACGGTAAGCTGGTACACTGTTCCCGAAATATGATTCTATGAAGGTATATAAGTCGGCTTACAAGTATAACTTATTTTCGCTGCCTTACGGGAGGTTTTATTGTCCTGCTGTTTAGCTGGAATCATGCCGCTTATTCAAGCCATATAGAGGGGTCAATCTGTAGCTGATGGAGTGCCTGGAGCTTGTGCACTATGCATCCGACTCCTGACTCAGCCATGTCCAAGCCACAGCAATCTGAATGCAGTCCCCACTTACAGGGTTATTTTGTACACTTATTTTTCAGCAACACCCCCTACTTTATTAATTTTTTATACATTCTATATATAACCCGGACTGGAGTTGGGGGAAAAAAAAAAAAAAAAACTTGCCTGTCATTCGGGCAGGACAGGAAACAATATGCCAATCCAGGCCCCCTCATGGGTCCCAGTGGGTGCAACAGTCTCCAATAGGTGAGCAAATCTCCCACCACCTGTTCTTTGGGGAAGATCTGAAAATCTTCAAAGCTAAACAACTGCCAGATATTGAAATACCCCATTTAATGCAGTTATGAATGAAAGAAACTGCAGAATGCATTTTTTTTTAGTAAAGGTTTATTAGACATTTTCAGTACGCAAACACAATGAACAGAGAATGCAAGTGTCCAGTAGGATGTGACACTTGTGATACATTTACAGTTTGTAGAAGATTATCCACAAATCCCAGAGTCTACGCAATAGCCTGAATGAATCTGGTGTAGTGAGGGGACGGCTATGTAGTTCATTAAGGTGAGTGGTGTAAATATTGGATAGTGTGGATATTCGGGTGTACCATGTGGTCCCACGGATCCTTTAGGGCCCATTTACATTTGTGTGGTGTGGCAATGCATGTTAATTTGTGTTAAGGCAGCCCATTAAAAATCTGGATGCTATATCAATGATCTCCTGCTTGTTTGGAGAGGAACTAGAGAGCAGATTCAGTGATTTGAAGTCCAATGAACTCAATCTACACTTTACATTTGAGGGCCAGGAGGTTGGCATCAATTATGTAGATGTTAATCTGGAGGGGGGATTACAGCACAGGAATAGTTAATACCGTGACTTATCATAAGTCCTATGCAGGTAACTCCACGCTACAAGCCAGCAGCTCTCATCCTGCCCACGCGATTAGAGCTATCCCTGTAGGACAGTGGTCTCCAAACTGCGGCCCTTTGCTTGCCTTTATCTGGCCCTTGGGGCACGATTCTGTGCAAATCCACCGCACAGAGTAGGCAAGTATAACATTAAAAAAAATATTAAACTGTATGTAGCATCAGCTATATACTATATACAGCGCTGTGTTCCAGCTGCGGTATGGGGACTTCCCCTCTGCTGCTAGAACACAGCACTGCATACCGTACATAGCCGATTCTACAACCAGTTTATACAGCAGTCACATGTATTAGTAAAGTTAATAGTTTGATGGGGCAGCTTAGCCCAAATTAACTTTTAAAAGTTGTAACAAAGCTGTAGATTGGCTTTGAGTTGCAAGAAAGGGAACAGACGGGGGGGGGGGGTGTACATACCTGGGCTTATTTGTCACCCTTCAATATTTGACTACTAATCATCAAGTGTCTTTATCAGAAACAGAGATCTGATAAAAATAGAAAAAAAAAAAAAAAGTCCCCAAAAGAAATGCTGTATCACTTAAAAATCTGCCACTTGCAGAATGAGGATTATCCAGCAACCAAATGCTCAGTCAGGCTTGTCAGACTTTCCAATAAAACAAACAGTCTTGTAGACCATCCCGGTCTCTTCCATCAACAAGCATCAAGATTGTTGGCCTTCACTGCTGCGTCTTCTTCCTTACATTTCAGTAGATTATCACCATGAGTTGCAGTCCAACATCATCAACCCAAGGACCAAGAGGTGCCCAGTTCCAGTTGGCCCGCCAAGCTGAGGAGAGCAGGGTCAGGGCTACTGTGGGCACCGTGCCCTGGGGTCTGTCATCTTCGGGGTGGAAAACATCACCCATCGTCTGAGGTATAGTAAGAATGGCCCCTGGAAGATGGAGGAAGAAATGTATTTATTAAGGAGCATCTATAAAATATCTGAAAGAGTTTATTCAAACAGTGCAAAACACAATGATAAAGTGCAAAGTGTAGAAGTGTAGCAGCCAAAATCTGTCTCCTAACTAGCCTGAGTGGATAAAAAAAAAAAAAAAAATAACCTTGAATGGTTGCTGGTGGTTACAGTACATTAAAATAATATTTGAACTACCTAAAAAAATAAGTACAACTCCGGACTAAAATTTCTTCTGTAATAAATTACGAATAACACTGCCTCTTCTTGGCTACAAGATAACCACGGTCTTTTGTGTCTAATGAAACCAAGGGGCATATTAATAAGAATAATAAAAAAAAAAAAAAAAAAGACCCGAAGAAGCACAGAACTCCTGTGCAATTCGCTCTGGAGGTGTGTGAACCGGCTCCATAGAGAGCCGGGCACAGGCTCCTGACATGTGAATTGGATGTGGTGAAACCCCCATCCAATTTTCAATAGTGTGAACCCAGCCTTAAACATGGTGTCTACATAATAGGGAATGGTGGGGATCTGAAAAGAGGACTTGCAATGCAAATGTGCCAATTAGCATAACTGTGGGCCAGATTCTTAAACGAGATACGCCGTCGTATCTCTAAGTTGCGCGGTCGTATCTATGCGCCCGATTCTTAGAATCAGTTACGCATAGATTTCGCTTAGATCCGACAGGCGTAACTGTGTTACACCGTCGTATCGTAAGTGCATATTTAAGCTGGCCGCTAGGTGGCGCTTCCATCAAATTCCGCGTTGAGTATGCAAATTAGGTAGATACGCGAATTCCCGAACGTACGCACGGCTGATGAAGTAAAGTTACGCCGTTTACGTTAGGCTTTTCCCGGCGTATAGCTGCCCCTGCTATATGGTGGCGTAAGTGCGGCGTAACAATGTTAAGTATGGCCGTCGTTCCCGCGTCGAAATTTGAAAAAGTTACGTCGTTTGTGTAAGTCGTCCGTGAATGGGGCTGGACGTCATTTACGTTCACGTCGAAACCAATGACGTCCTTGCGGCGTACTTTGGAGCAATGCACACTGGGAAATTCCACGGACGGCGCATGCGCCGTTCGGGAAAAAAAGGTCAATCACGTCGGGTCACAGTAAATTTACATAAAACACGCCCCCTGATCCAAATTTGAATTAGGCGGGCTTACGCCTACCGATTTACACTTGCCGCCGCAACTTACGGAGCAAGTGCTTTGAGAATACAGCACTTGCCCGTGTAAGTTGCGGAGGCATAACGTAAATCAGATACGTTACGCCCGCACAATTTTACGCGGATGTACGAGAATCTGGCCCTGTGTTCCCAATAATGGAGCTCCCTGGAAGGAGGGAGGAAGGAATGCAAGGCTTCAAAAAGGGGAAAATAAATAAATAAAAAACTACGTTCATTTTGTTTTTTTCAGTTAAAGAGTCAGGCATACTACAGTTATGGCGTAAAAAGCCAGTTCCCCTACCTAAAGCTGGGCATAGATGGTTCGTTTTTTTTTTTTTTTTTTTGCTCAGCCAGATTTCTCCATCCACAAACTGAGGTGGATGGAGGAATCACATCCACCTGGACATTGTATTCCGACAGTGGCTCCTACTGCTGTCAGAATACACTAATCGGCGGCTGCAGCTACTGATCGACAAATGTTTTCCAGCATGTTCCATAGAAGTCAATCTAACTTAGGTTGACTTCTGTTAAACAGGAAGGGCCACACAAATCAAAAATTTGTTTGGCCCCTGCTGAACTGGACAAATTTCCATCCATCTATGCCCCACTTATCTCTATTCTTGATCAACTTTGGGGGGGTCCATCAGCTACTATTACATCCTCCATAATATACAATACAAATTCCAGAAAGCAGGTGGGAGCCCTCATAATGGCTGCAGTATGTATACAGACCCAGCGATCTCACCAGTAAAGTCCCAGAGATAGAACTGTCACTTTAACTCTCCTACATCTACCACAAATGGATATTAGCTTTGGAGGGATGGAATGTTTTCTTATTAATAATAATAATAATATTATTATTATTATTATAACGTTCCTCTAGACATCTTATTGCACAAGACCCAAAGTCATTCTATATAAGAAAACCCATTACATTAGAGGTGCCCTGTTGCATTCTACTGTGAGAGTTTCCTTATGCACCCATTCACATGGGAGCAACAGTTCATGAAGATTTGACAGGTCAAATCGCATGACAAACTGCAGTCTATTGCCGACAATCGCTCCATTCAAATCAGTGCTATGCTGACCTTGCAGTGCCGCACCGATTTGAAAAAGTAGTTCCTGCACTACTTTTGGCGATTTCAGGTGCAACTTGCATAGACATCTTTGCATGAAGTTACACTGACATGCGGCTTTGAAAGTGATGCAATTTCAGATGAAGTCGCACAATTTCAAAGCTGCAGTCAATGTGAACGAGGGCTAAACCGATAACCAGACCATTGAGTAATCAATACATTATCACTGTCTTCAGGTCCTGTAGGCTACTTCTAGGAGGTGTCTGAAGAGTTAGGTTGACCATGCACATTACAGTTCCCTTTAAAACTACCAACCACAAACAGGGCCAGCCTTAGGTGTTCAGGCGCTCTGTGCAAGCTAATCCTGTGGCACCCCCCCCCCCCCCCCCATCTTCACCCCCTCGCCCCCTGGTGTAAAGAGGATCCCTTTACATTACACAGCACCCTGCATCACTGAACCCCTTTACATTACACAGCACCCTGCACCCATGGAACCCTTTACATTACACAGCACCCTGCACCTATGGAACCCTTTACATTACACAGAACCCTGCAGCTATGGACCCCCTGCATGTTACACAGACCCCCCTTCAGTGCAGACCCCCCCTTCAGTGTATCCACCCCTTCAATGCAGATCCCCCCGTTCAGAGTAGCCCCCCCTTGTTGCCAGTCTGACACCCCCCCCAGTGTGTGGTAAGCCCCCAAACCCCCCTAGTACGCCTCTGGATGGCCGCACGGCGCCCCTGTTGCCCATGGCGCCCTGTGCGGCCGCACAGCTCGCACAACCCAAAGGCCGGCCCTGACCACAAAGTATAGAGCCTGCCTGAATGTCAAGTCTAAAGCCTCCCGATGGGAAAACTGAGGAGAGCTTTTGACCAGGAATCCCGGCCGTGTGTATGCTCCTCACAGTTTTTCCGATGGGAAAACTGCCAAAAAACGGAAAATCTGGCGGACTTTTGCCCGGCGGTTTTTGGCAGTTTTCCTATGGGAAAAATGTTCCCGTCAAGAAAACCGGCCATGTGTAGGGGAAAGACTGACTGAGCAGGTTCTCGGCTTTCCCCTCGGGATTTCCGACGGGAACTTTTCCTGTTGGAAATCCCATACACGTGTACGAGGCATGATTGTACGGTCTCTTTTTAGATATAAGAAATTAAGCCAACATGTATGGCTAGCTTTAGGCTCCGTCTGGGTTTGTAGACTTTGGCTGTCACATTGCTTTGCAGTCTCCTTACCTCATCACTCAGGGGTCTGGCCATTTGTGTCGTCCTTTATCGGATGATCTCAGCTTTTCCAGGTTTTCCTGTACTGATCGGACTGTCTTTTCTGTAGAAGGAAGAAGCTGTGAGTATCCCTATAGCCACGTGACAGCAGACCACAAATAGGCAAATCCTTACCCAGTATGACAGTGCTTTCCTCCAGCGAGGATGACAGCTCCAGCATGCTCATAGACTTCAGTGAGGCTCCATTTCCAGCATGAGGTCCTGACAAAGACATGCAGGAAAGATTATTGTAACCTGCAGCAAAAGTACCAGATTATACAGAACAGAATGCAAATAGACTTAAAGCTCTACTCTGGGCTCCAAGCCTCCCTTGAAATTTCCCCCCCATTGTGGCACCCACTGGTAACATGGTATTCTTTAAGTCAGTCCCACACCACCTTAGGGTCCTGTCTGCCACAGCTGTTCTTTGAAGCCCTCAGAGGTTTGTTAGAGAACCTTAGTGAACTAGCAGCATCATGAAGGCCAAGGAACACACCAGACAAGGTCAGGGACAAAAGAAGTTGTGGAGAAGTTTAAAGCAGGGTTAAATTCTAAAAAAAAAAAAAAATCCCAAGCTTTGAACATCTCACAGAGCACTGTTCAAGCCATCATCTGAAAATGAAAAAAAAAAAAAAAGAGAAGGAGTATGGCACAAGTGCAAACCTACCAAGACATGGCCGTCCACCTAAACTGACAGGCCGGGCAAGGAGAGCATTCATCAGAGAATCAGCCAAGAGGCCCATGGTAACTCTGGAGGAGCTGCAGAGATCCACAGCTCAGGTGGGAGAATCTGTCCACAGGACAACTATTAGTTGTGCTCTCCACAAATCTGATCTTTATGGAAGAGTGGCAAGAAGAAAGCCATTGTTGAAAGAAAACCATAACAAGTCCTTTTTGCGAAAAGCCATGTGGGGGACACAGCAAACACGTGGAAGAAGGTGCTCTGGTCAGATGAGACCAAAATTTACTTTTTGGCCTAAAAGCAAAATGCTATGTGTGGGTGAAAACTAACACTGCACATCACTCTGAACACACCATCCACACCGTGAAACATGGTGGTGGCAGCAACATGTTGTGGGGATGCTTTTCTTCAGCAGGGACAGGGAAGCTGGTCAGAGTTGATAGGTGGATGGATGGAGCCAAATACAGGACAATCTTAGAAGAAAACCTGTTATGAGTCTGCAAAAGACATGAGACTGGGTGGAGGTTCACCTTCCAGCAGGACAACGACCCTAAAAATACAGCCAGAGCTACAATGGAATGGTTTAGATCAAAGCTTATTAATGGTCTTAGAATGGCCCAGTCAAAGGCCATACCTAAATCCAATTGAGAACTTGTGGCAAGACTTGAAAATTTCTGTTCACAGAAGCTCTCCATCCAATCTGACAGAGCTTGAGCTATTTTGCAAAGAAGAATGGGCAAAAATGTCCCTCTCTAGATGTGCAAAGTTGGTAGAGACATCTCCAAAAAGACTTGCAGCTGTAATTGCAGTGAAAGGAGGTTCTACAAAGTATTGACTCCGGGGGGCGCTATACAAAATGTACACTACATATTTATATTTATTTGTAATAAATTTTGAAAGCCATTTATATTATTTTCCTTTCACTTGACAATTATGTGCCACTTTGTGTTGGTCTATCACATAAAATCCAAATAAAATACATTTATGTTTTTGGCTGTAACATGACAAAATGTCGAAGATTTCAAGGCACTGTAATGCCAATAAAAAAGACCCTACAGCGCCATCTTCTGACCAAAATTGTATATATTATATATATATATATATATATATATATATATATATATATATATATATATATATATATATATCCCCACATACAATATGTTTTTATATGGACCATTTAAAAAATAAAAAAAATAAAAGTATAAATGTATTAGTTTCAGTCATGAACAAAATACATTTATTTTTTAAATACAAAACACAATATAGTTTACATTCTTTTTAAAAGACTGGTGGTTTTTAATTTTACCAACTAGTCTTGGGGCTCGTGAGTTCCATTGTCCACATTATATTTGACCATTCACACCTATCCACTCCGTATTTCCATCTAAATCTCCACGTCATTGTACAAGATGTATCATGCCTCTACGCCTTACCTGCTGGTTTGGAAGGAGTTGTACGCGTTCTTATGGAGTTTGCTTTTCCCAGGCGATGAGATAGCTCTTCCTGGAAAATCCTGTGACGACAAGCATGCTTTACTGCATATACAAACTGATTTTACTGTTGTGGGTTTAGTAACACGTTAATGAAGCATTAGATTTTTGCAGTCCCTGTACAGCAGAGATGAAACTAGCAAAGTCAGAAACGATAAAAAGGAGCCATTCAGATGTGCTAAATATGGTGACCACATTTCCAAACTACCATTCAGGGACAACCCCTCTCTCTCACCTTCCCCAACAAAAAGATGAGGGGGGCGGGGGGTAATGTAGTCTAGGGGTTGATGGGGAATTTAGCGGCGGGTTATTTGTCAGGTGACTGTGCCACTTGCCATCAGATGCAGTGCCGCTTGCCAGAGAAGGAGGAGGTGCCGAGGTGGGTGGAGACAGCAGTGCTGCACTAGGCGCAGGCCTCGCTCCCGGTCTCACTGTCTGAGAGTAAATTGTCACTGGTTGCAAGATGCCAGGCAGCGCTGGCCCTAGCAACTAGTTCCAGAAATGTACAGTAGTTATTAGTTAGTAGGGGGTGGCTGTGTCCTCTATTTCATTCCGGGACATTGTATTGTCCTGGAATGAAGGTGCCCAGGACCAGGGCCGGCCCTACAATGGGACCGGGTGGTACCATGGGTACCAGGTGGCACTTTTAGGGGGGCAGCATACTGAAGCCCGCCAGCCAGCCCGCTCCGCTGCATGTGAGGAGCACGGCGCAGGGCTGCCTGTGAGGACACTCGCAGAGGGGGGGGGGGGGAGAGCAGTCAGCAAGTGAGCGGGCAGGCGCCACTGCCTGTGAGGAGCCCGACGCCGATGTTGTTAGTGGCGACAGGAGCGGGTGGGCAGAACATTTATATATACACATGTATAGAGCCATGACACGTCCTTTTACACTCTTATACACATGCATAGAGCCCTGACAGGTCCTTTTATACTCCTTTATACATGTATAGCGCCATGACAGGTCCTCTTTATACATGTATAGAGCCATGACGGGTCCCCTTTAGTTATCATGATATAAAATAATGAATGTGTGGGCCTTTTGGTGGGCGTGATTTTTTTTTTTGGGGGGGGGGCAGCATTTCATTCTTGGTCCCAGGCAGCACAATGTCTTGGGCCGGCACTGCCCAGGACAGACATGTCAATTGCGGGACAGTCCCGGGCAATCCGGGGCACGTGGGCACCCTAGTGCTAAAGTGCAAAAAACATGCAGATAGGAGGAAAGATCAGAGATGAGCAATGGTAAATCTGAATAGCCTGATACAACACATGTAGACTTATTGAGAGATTTTTTTTTCTGGTCTGGTTTTGGTAGAGCTGCCAAGTACCTGAGCTGAGTGACTGCCCTCTGAGTTTCCGTGGCCAGGTTACAGGTGGATTCCAGCTGGCAGCGAACACTCCTATATTTTGTCTCCTGCTCCATGAGGCAGCTCTCGGCCACGGCTCGGAGTTCCCTTTCCTGGTCAACTTGTCCTTTCAAGAGCTCAGTTTCTTCACACTTCTGTGGAGTAAGCCAGATATGAAAACATAAAAAAACAAAAAATAAATAAATCTTTTGCAACACTTAAAGCGGTGCTCCGGGCCATCATTTTTTATTTATTCTTGGCACTCTCAACATCATTACACTGAATATTCTTACAAACGTATCAATATTTCAAGATCGTTTCATAAATCTGTGCAAAAACTTACTGTATATCTCCTCTGCGATCTTGTGGCCGTTTCCATGATAGCTGTGGGCAGGTGAAGCCCAGGTTATTTGTCTTCCTGTTTTTCCTGAGAGAGGTACATGCTGGGTAACCAGCATGCACCTCTCGATCTCGTGCATGCGCAGTCTAACGGCGCTCCTAGCATTAGAATTGTTGCCATGGCAATGGGCGGTGACGGAGGAACATCCTGCCCCGTTGTACAATGCGATTTTTCGGCAGAGTAAAGCCCACAGACTCCTGGGAAATGACGACACTAATTTCCCAGGAGGCCAGGCGGGTTAGGAAGGGAAGAAGATCCCCCGCGGACCAGGAAGTAGGCAGATTAGGAAATCTGCCTCGTAACATCTATTTAGAGGCAAGAAAACAAATGTTTTGACAAAATGTTTTTTTTTGGATTACAGGGAACCTGTTAATATGAAGTTTGGGCCAGATTCACGTAGGTGAGCGGCGGCGTAACGTATCGTAGATACGTTACACCGCCGCAAGTTTTCATCGCAAGTGCCTGATTCACAAAGCACTTGCGATGAAAACTACACTGGCAGCCTCCGGCACAAGGCGGGCCAATTCAAATGGGCGTGTGCCATTTAAATTAGGTGCGCTCCCGCGCCCGGACCTACTGCGCATGCTCCGTTTCGCAATTCCCGTCGTGCTTTGCGCGCCGTGACGTCATTTTTTCGAACGGCGACGCGCGTAGCGTACTTCCGTATTCCCGGACGTGTTACGCAAACGACGTTAAATTTTAAATTTCGACGTGGGAATGACGGCCATACTTTAGACAGCAATACGATTGCTGACTAAAGTTAGGGCACCCAAAACGACGACTAACTTTGCGACGGGAAACTAGACTAGCGGCGACGTAGCGAATGCGAAAATCCGTCGTGGATCGCCGCAACTCCTAATTTGCATACCCGACGCTGGTTTACGACGCGAACTCCCCCCAGCGGCGGCCGCGGTACTGCATCCTAAGATCCGACAGTGTAAAACAATTACACCTGTCGGATCTTATGGATATCTATGCGTAACTGATTCTATGAATCAGGCGCATAGATAGAAACAGAGATACGACGGCGTATCAGGAGAAACGCCGTCGTATCCCTTTTGTGAATCTGGCCCATAATTTTTAGGGTGGACCTCCGCTTTAACTGCTTTATTCAAACAATACAAAAAAAAAATAAAAAATTCTGTACGCCGATTGAGAAATAAGCACAAGACTGATCAGATCACCATTACCTTGTGGAGCTGTATGGCCAACTCTTGCATCTCAGCTTCCAGATGATCAGCATAGGCCTGTTCCAAGGCATCCCCTGGAGGACGGGCAGAACTATGCCAGCGAGCAATGGCAGATGTCATCTTTCTCTTTGGTCCAAACAAGCTACAATGTAAACATACAGGAATTATTTTCTGGGGCTTTGTAAAAAGATAGTTCTATAAGTGAGCAGTAGAGATCACCAACGTAAAACCAAGGCAAAAGCTAAGAAAAATAAAAAACAGCTCCGTTCGTGCTAATGCATGCATTTTTAGTTCAACTTTACATGTCAACTTTAGATTTTAAAAAGCGCCAATTGGTCTTCAAGGTGAAAAAGATGGTTACACCCCAGTCCTCTATAGTTACAAGAGTAGATAAAGCTTTTTGTCAAGTCTCGAAATATACATTTGCCCTTCCAGCCTCTAAGCTTGGTCACAGTCACTCCTCACAAGCCAACCCCACGGCACTCACGTGATGCCCACTTCCTTCAGGTCAGGCTCTGTCAGAGTGAGGAAGATCCGCAGATTCACATCTTGCTCCTGGAATACAGGAAGGTACTTGGAACAGCCAATCTGCTCCAGCAGCTCTGCCAGGTCCTAATGGAAGAAGAAGATTAAAGATTTAGAACTTCTGAATCAGATACAAAAAGTAAAATGCAGTTAAAATGGATCAATACGCAAAGTGTATTGAAACACTTTCTTTAAATCTCAACTCCAGGATTGTCTCACTGTCGCAATGGGACTTTTGTTTTACCTGTAAAATCTAGGGCCCGGATTCACGTACGAGTTACGCCGGCGTATCTCCAGATACGCCGTCGTATCGCTGAGTCTGAGCCGTCGTATCTATGCGCCTGATTCTTAGAATCAGTTACCCATAGATTTGTATTAGATCCGACCGGCGTAAGTCTCTTACGCCGTCGTATCTTAACTGCATATTTACGCCTAGAAATATGTAAATCAGCTAGATACGCCAATTCACGAATGTACGCCCGGCGTACAGATACGCCATTTACGTTAGGCTTTTCCCAGCGTAAAGTTACCCCTGCTATATGAGGCGTAGATGGGGCGTACCAATGTTAAGTATGGACGTCGTTCCCGTGTCGAATTTTGAAAATTTTACGCCGTTTGCGTAAGTCGTTAGCAAATAGGGCTGGGCGTCATTTACGTTCACGTCTAAAGCATTGGCTTCTTGCGTGTTAATTTGGAGCATGCACACTGGGATACTTTCACGGACGGCGCATGAGCCGTTCGTAAAAAGCATCATTTACGTGGGGTCACATTAAATTTACATAACACACGCCCACATCTACCACATTTGAATTAGGCGGGCTTACGCCGGCCTATTTACGCTACGCCGCCACAACTTTGGTTTGAGAATACGGCACTTGCCTGTCAAAGTTGCGAAGGCGTAACGTAAATAGGATACGTTACGCCCGCACAAAGATACGCGATTCTTTGGGTTTTATTGGTAAATGACCCATTCGTTCTATATCCACCCCCATATCCTTTTTCTCTCTCTCGCTCTCCCCTTCTTGGTTTTCATACCTATTGCCATCTTTGTTACATACACAGATTTTTTTACCAAGTTTGATTGCAACCATTTACGTCAGCTTCTCTAGTGTATATTTAAAAAGGTACCAACTTTGCAGTACTAGTCAGCTGACGTTACCAACCAGCACCCATCTTTGTTTCCTGCTTGCAACTCTTACTTAGTTAAGATTTGTTGGCCAAATCACCGTCTTGTATACAGATGATTTTTTTTCCCTCTGCCTGTTTCTAGGTCTTATGTTAAAATTATCGAACCTCTTTGACAAAAAAAAAAAAAAAAATATATGGTTTTATGAGATTTGCAAATCATTGCATTTTGTTTTTTATGCCGATTTTACGCAGCGTGCCAACATTTTTGGAATTTGGGTTGTAGTCCTTTGCCTGTCTTTTTTGATACCAGGTTCCACAGTTCAAGTTCTCATAAAGTACCCTTTGTAAATGTACCTTAGGCCCGGTATAGCAAGGAATATCTGGATCAGGCTGCGAGTTGGAGACTCTGCAGTTTGAGGGCCCAGGGTTGTTGTGGACATCTCCATTGCGCGGTCTGCCTTTGGAGTGCATCTTGCCATGCTTCCTGCTAGAGGTTTCCACAGCTGGGTCAGAATCCTGGAACAAATACTGATGTGAATATAAAGATGGCAAAGCAGTAAAAAACATGGAGAGGGAGAGAGGGAGACCCCCAGGAACTTCACTTGCCCCCTTTCCCCACTCAATAACCACCTAATTAAGACCCTGAGAAGAAGGAAACATTTAATAAAAATAAAAAAATAAAATAATAATATGTTCCTATCAGATTTAAAATTTCGAAATTGTTACCAATGAATCAGAAGGAGCAAATTATATTGCCTTCACTAGCAATAATTCATGCTCCTCAAAATGAAGCACCGGCTGCCCAATATGCCTGTACCCATTCAAAAGATCAGCTCAAAGATCCCCTGCCGATTGGAGAAGAGTGGTGGGATGACACAATAATATTCTCTCAGTTTTTATACCCGACTGCCCTCCGATCCGCCTAAACAGAAGAGGATGGTATCCAGGGCTCAAGTCCTGCGGGAACGCGTGGGAACGGAGTTCCTGCACTTTTTTCACAGCAGGAACGCAGTTCCCTTTGCAGCACTAGAGCAGCCAAGCCGCCCGAGCCAATCCTTCACTAAGCGGCGATGCCCAGCTCGAGTCACTGTCAGGGGCAGGCAAACCTTAATAATCTGGTCACTTTTAATTTTCACTGTTGGCTAGCGCTTTAGTCACCCACTTTTTTTTTTTTTCGAACCTTAATAATCCTTTATGCTACTGGCCGTTTCCTGTATATGGATTCATCAGGTAGTGTGCAGGTATTCCGTCACTTCCTGGATGCCGAAATGTCTCCTGGGAGCTTTTGTCATTGTTCCCAGGAGACATTGCGGAGGTCCTCCACGAGTTATCGCGGGATTTAGAAAGAACTTGCTTTTAGTAATTAAAATATGCGGTTTAGTAATTATGCATATGAGCATATGATTTTATTTTTTTGGTGGGGGAGTAGATCTTGGGTGGGAGTTCCCACACTTTTTCCCCCAGGACTTGACCCCTGATGGTATCCCCTACCATTTTTTTTTTTTAGCAGGCTGGATTGGACCCAGAGGAAGGCGGGTATAAACAGACACAAGTCTGTTTACACCCATCTGTCCAAAGGGATGCCTATAGACCTTCCAATCAGGTACGATAACCCATGTGAAAGGGGGCTTAGTCTCATCCATCCGCTCTGCTCCGGTTCAGCAAGGGATCTGATCGTTATGGAATTTGCCCCGTGTGATAAGGACCTTAAAGCGGAGGTTCACCTAAAAGTGAACCTCCGCTTTTCGGAACCCTCCCCCCCTCCGGTGTCACATTTGACACCTTTCAGAGGGGAGGAGGGTGCAAATACCTGTATAAAGGTATTTGCACCACTTCCGGGTATAGACTCCCGTGTCCGGCCCTTCCGCGTCACCCCCCGTTGTGTTCTGGGAAACACTCGGCTCCCAGAACACCACAGGAACCATTGGGAACTGCACAGCGCGACTCGCGCATGCGCAGTAGGAAACCGTGCAGCGCTTCACTTCCCTTACAGAGGATGGCGGCAGGGAAACCCGAGAGCCGAGCTACCGCTCAGCTTCGGCTGGCGACTTGGACAGGTAGGTGTTAGTTTTTTAAAAGTCAGCAGCTGCTGTATTTGTAGCTGCGGACTTAAAAAAAAAAAAAAAAAAAATTTCAGGTGAACCCCGCTTTAATATTCCAATAGGAAAACACTGCTCACAGCCAAACATACTAATCGCTGGCATCTGTTAATTTTATTTGTATCCATGCCACATTCATACATTGTGTGACTGATTTTGTTTCTTTGTTGTGCCTATTGCCATGCACTTGTAAAACTTCTACAAAAATCAATAAAAGTATATGTATGTGAAAATCACAAGGCAGGCAAACATTGATCTCATCATACTTAGGCCCTGGCTTGCCGTGGTGACCTGAATATGATATTTTGGAATACTTTGAAGGTATTTTACATCACCCAAAAATAAATTGGCCTACGGTTTCATTTGAGCCAGACATGTCTTCGCGAAAACGTTAAAAAACAGAGCCTAAAGCGCCACCTGCTGGCCCAAAAGCACAAATCAAAAAATAAAAACTGGCTTTGTTTCAAATTAAATATGTGACTATTTGAAAGTAAAACAAAAAGGATTTGTAATCTTTAGTACGGATATGTACAAAGCCACTATACATTCCCCTGAAGTGTCTGCTCGGCCAGCTGAGCCATCACGTACGCTCTTGGAAAATGTACCAATTCAGCATGAAAAGGAGCACTTTAACAAAGCTGCATAATCATCCTCTTGTGTCTGTGCGATGTATAAAGAACTTACAAGAATATGAGCATGCTTGTAGTGACCGTATCTCCGTACCTCATTACTCTCAACTGAGGCCTCACTACTCACACCCGTGTTCAGAGACACACCTTCACTGCTACTGCTCCGTTTTCTACCGACACCTCCCTCTTCTGAAAAACACAATATCGTCATAAGATTTACATTGACCCATAATTTAAAAAAAAAAAAAAAAAAAAACACACAACACACACGTAATACTTACCTCCTCTGTGCAGTTGGATTTGCACAGAGCAGCCCAATGGACCCCAATCCAGAGCAGCCCAATCCTCCTCTTCCCAGGTCCCTCTTGGGTGCTCCTGGACCCTCCCACCTGCCGAGTGCCCCCGCAGCAAGCTAAGGAGGCACTCGAGCCGAGCCACTGCTCTGTGCATTTATTCAGACACAAAGCTGAAGTTCGGCCCTGCCCCCTCCCTCTCTCCTAATTGGCTAATTTACTTTGACAGCTGTGGGAGCAAATGGGGCCACTGCTGTGTCTCAGCCATTCAGGAGGGAAAGTTTGCGGCTCTTTGCTTGCTTTAATTATTCCCCCACTGTCAGCAACAGTGGGGTATAGTTCCTGCTACTGACGCCAACAATGGGGTACAAGTCCTCCCATTGATACCAGCGATGGAGCACTATTCCTCCCACTGACACCAAAGATGGGGCACTATTTTTCCCAATGATACCAGAGATGGAGCACCATTCTTCCCAACGATGGAGCACTATTCCTCCCACTGACACCAAAGATGGGGCACTATTCTTCCCAATGATACCAGCGATGGAGCACCATTCTTCCCAACGATACCAGCGATGGAGCACTATTCCTCCCAACGATGGAGCACTATTCCTCCCACTGACACCAAAGATGGGGCACTATTCTTCCCAATGATACCAGCGATGGAGCACCATTCTTCCCAACGATACCAGCGATGGAGCACTATTCCTCCCAATGATACCAGCGATGGAGCACCATTCCTCCCAATGATACCAGCGATGGAGCACCATTCCTCCCAATGATACCAGCGGTGGAGCACTATTCCTCCCAATGATACCAGCGGTGGAGCACTATTCCTCCCACTGACACCAAAGATGGGGCAGCAATTCTCCCATTGATACCAATAATGGGGGATCTATTCTTCTGACACCAACAATGGGACACTATGCTGCCACCGATACCAATGATGGGGCGCTAATAATCACCATAATACCATCATGGGGCATCGTTTAATCCCACTGATGCCAAGACATTCTTTTCCCATTGGTCACAGTCCGGCCCCCCTAAAGTTTGAAGGACAGCAAACTGACCCTTTGTTTAGAAAGTTTGGGGACTCCTGATCTAAACTATAGTACCGTTTTCCTTCCATCCTAAACCGTCTGCATCATCACCCACCTTTACTGCTCCCGTTGCTCTCCACATCGCAGTCATTGATGGGGGAGGTGACGTCCCGATAGCGCACATTGTCCGACCCCGCTGCCTCAGAATCAAGTTCAGTAAAAGTGACATACCCCTGAGGTGGGCCTGGTGCTGAAAGGAAATGGTACAAAATATATATATATATATATATATATATATATATATATATATATATATATATATATATATATATATATATATATTATATTATATATATTATATATATATATATATATATATATATATATATATATATATATATATATATATATATATATATATATTTTTTTATTTTTTTTTCACAGCCTCTAAAAAGACACATGTGGCAAAACAAATACAATATGGGGTAACATTTCTGTCAATGCTGCACGACATTAACTGCTTGCCGACCAGCCGCTGCAGTTATACGGCAGCAGGTCGGCTCCCCTGCGCGAGAGCCCGTAGCTATACGTTGGCTCTCGCGCAGGCCACTAGGCGGGAGGACGAGGACGAGGAAGGAGAGGGAGGAGGAGGAAGGAGGAGGAAGGAGAGGGAGGAGAGGGAGGAGGAAGGAGAGGGAGGAGGAGAGGAGGCCCTTTGGGGCACTATTCATCCCACTGATATGAGACACTATTTTGCCCTCTGACTCCAGAAATGGAGCAGAATTCCTGCCAGTGACATCACCAATGTGACGCTATTCCTCCCCCTAATACCAAAGATGGGGCACGGTTTACTCCCACTGATGTCAGGATTTTTTTTTTATATTCCTGCTGGCCACAATCTGGCCCCCTTAAGTCTGAAAGACGGTAAACTGGCCATTTGGTTAGAAAGTTTGGAGACCCCTGCTCTATACAGAGACCTCAGTGTCTTGGATCATGCCAAGCTTGTACCCAGCCTATTTCTATTATCTACACACCATATCCAGGCCGGCCATGCGCACCTCCTCCGCTAGTTATCTTTGCCAAGGCTTGGGGCCCATCATGAATGCTGGGACCTTTAGTCTTCCTCTGTGGTCTTGGCCGGTAGGGGGTGGAAGAAGACTCATCAGATGAACTAAGATCTTCCTGATGGGCTGAAACATAGGAAGTTTTAGTTAGTAAAACAAAATCAGATTTAAAGGGGTTGTAAAGCTTTGTGTTTTCTCACCTTAATACATCCTATGCATTAAGGTGAAAAAAAAAAAAACCCCTTGCTGTGTCTGGCCCTCCCCCAAGCCTCCCCATTTTACTTACCTGAGCCCCGGACTTCCGTGGGCGCGATCCCACGTCATTCTCCCCACGGCTTCTCGGATCTTCATTGGATAGATTGATAGCAGCGCAGTCATTGGCTGCCGCTGCTGTCAATCTAATCCAATGACGCGGGGGGACAGGGCCGAGTCATTGTAAATTGTACCTTTACAACCCCTTTAATTAGGATCTTAGCTGTCACGGACAGCCATCCCTGGCAGCTGTGCAAAGTGTCAGGTTCTAGATGGTAGTTTAATAATGCACACTTAGCATGAGGCATTGACTGAGGAACATTAATATAGGGACTTTTGAAAGGGAGGGCTTAAAGTAAATCTAAAGACTCAAAAAAATGAATATACTACATTACCAAAAGTATTGGGACACCTGCCTTTAATGGCATCCCAGCCTTAGTCCGTAGGGTTCAATCTTGAGTTGGTCAACCCTTTGGACAGCCTTCCAGGTGAAACTGGTATAATTCTATCCCCTATTTTGTAGGCGCTATACTTTTGCGCAAACCAATCACGATACGCTTATTGCGATTTTTTTTTACCAAAAATATGTAGATGAATACGTATCAGCCTAAACTGAGAAAAAAAAAAAAAAAATTGGGGTATTTATTATAGCAAAAAGTAAAAAATATAGAGCTAGATTCAGGTAGCTCGGTGCATAGTTTTGCCGGCGTAGCGTATCGAATATACGCTACGCCGACGGCGCACACAGAGCCCAGAGCAGTATTCACAAAGCACTCGCCCCATACGTTGCCACGGCGTAGCGTAATATGGTCGGCGTAAGCCCGCCTAATTCAAAGTAGGCTGGTAGTGGGCGTGTTGTATTGAAATGAATCGTGACCCCATGTAAACGAACGGTGCATGCGCGCGCATGCTCAGAATCACGACGCATATACTCCCCAAGCTACGTCGGCTCAATGCTTTCGACGTGAACGTAGCCTACGCACAGCCCCATTGCCGTACGACTTACGTAAACAACGTAAAATTTGCCGGCTGTTCCGACGTCCATACCTTTGCATGGGTTGCGCCACCTATAGCAGGGATAACTTTACGACGGACGTACGCCTTTACGTAAACGGCGTAGATTACAGCGACGGGCGCAAGTACGTTCGTGAATAGGCGTATCTAGGTCATATACATATTCGGCACGTAAATCAATGGAAGCGCCCCTTGCGGCCAGCGTAAATATGCGCCCAAGATCGGACGGCGTAGGAGACTTACATCGGTCGGACTGAGGCCAAATATCTAGTTAAGAGAATAGGGCGCATAGATACGACGGCGCATTTGTTCACTTACGCTGCGTATCTGTAGATACGCCAGCGTAAGTGTTCTGTGAATCTAGTTCATTGTGTTTTTTTCAAAATTGTCGGTCTTTTCTTTTTTTGCGCTATAAACAAAAACCGCAGAGCTGATCAAATACCACCAAAAGAAAGCTCTATTTGTGGGGGAAAAAAAAGGACAACAATTTTGTTTGAGAGCCACGTCGCACGACCGCGCCATTTTCATTCAAAGCGTGACAGTGCTAAAAGCTGAAATTTAACCTGGGCAGGAAGGGGGTATATGTGCCCAGTAAGCAAGTGGTTAATGCCCATCCAGTTTCCACCGGGCGTGAGAATAAAAACTATCATTCACTACACTCAAGGGAAACTGCACCAATATGGTGAAATATTGCTACATTTATAAAAACTAAATAGATATCAATACCTGATCCCTTGCTATGGAGTCGGGACCCACGGATGCGATAGGAGTCCAGTAGAGAAACTATCCTTGAATAGCCATATCTTGCCGCCAGCATTCTAGCAGTATCTCCATTATGGTCTGCCTCCATCACCTTCACCCCCTAGCAAAAAATAAAAGAATTATATAAAATTGTTATTATTACACACACACACACACACACACACACACACACACACACGTTATTTACAAAAGGCAAATACACTTTGCACTACAAGTGCAATTCTGCCGCATGTATATGTACGTCGGCAGAATGGCACGTACAGGCACATTGGTGTACCTGTACGTCCCTGCCTAGACGTGGGTCGGGGGTCCGATCGGGACCCCCCCCCCCCCGCTACATGCGGCGGTCGGAAACCCGCGGGGAGAGATCCGGGACGAGGGCGCGGCTAGAAACGTTTCTAGCCGCCCCCTCGCGATCGCTCCCCGGAGCTGAAGAACGGGGAGAGCCGTATGTAAACACGGCTTCCCCGTGCTTCACTGTGGCGGCTGCATCGATCGAGTGATCCCTTTTATTAGGGAGACTCGATCGATGACGTCACACCTACAGCCACACCCCTCTACAGTTGTGAACACACACTAGGTGAAACATAACTCCTTCAGCGCCCCCTGTGGTTAACTCCCAATCTGCAACTGTCATTTTCACAATAAACAATGCAATTTAAATGCATTTTTTGCTGTGAAAATGACAATGGTCCCAAAAATGTGTCAAAATTGTCCGAAGTGTCCGCCACAATGTCGCAGTCACGAAAAAAAAAAAAAAAAAACGCTGATCGCCGCCATTAGTAGTAAAAAAAAAAAAATAATAATAAAACTATCCCCTATTTTGTAAACGCTATAAATTTTGCGCAAACCAATCGATAAACGCTTATTGCGATTTTTTTTACCAAAAATAGGTAGAAGAATACGTATCGGCTAAACTGAGGAATTTTTTTTTTTTATATATGTTTTTGGGGGATATTTATTACAGCAAAAAGTCAAAAATATTGCGTTTTTCTCAAAATTGTCGCTATATTTTTGTTTATAGCGCAAAAAATAAAAAACGCAGAGGTGATCAAATACCACCAAAAGAAAGCTCTATTTGTGGGGAAAAAAAGGACACCAATTTTGTTTGGGAGCCACGTCGCACGACCGCGCAATTGTCTGTTAAATCGACGCAGTGCCGAATTGTAAAAACCCCTTGGGTCATTTAGCAGCATATTGGTCCGATCCTTATATGGTTAATACACAGTTGCAGTAATTCATGTTATATACTTGCTGGCGGTCAGATTTAACTTGTTATAAAGTCGTTTCCCCATCCTGTATTGTATTACATATGTACACTGTAGGACTGAAGACTTACATGGTTTAGTAGATGCTGCACTATGATTTCATGTCCTGAGGCTGCAGCCTCCATGAGCGGAGTGAACCCATATACTGGCTCCCTGGAAAGATTCAAAACAATGCCATTGTTGCAGGCACACAAGAGATAAAAATTGACTCAATACCTTACAGGGGTGTCAAACTGGTGGCCCTCCAGCTGTTCCGAAACTACAAGTCCCATCATTCCTCTGCCTGTGAGAGGCATGCTTGTAACTGTTAGCCTTGCAATGCCTCATGGGACTTGTATTTTTGCAACAGCTGGAGGGCCGCCAGTTTGACACCCCTGCCTTACAACCTGATTGTATATCCTCCTTGAGGATCACGATTTTCTTACTTAAAATCTGCATTGGCCCCATTCTCCAGTAAGGATCGCAGCATCCGCTGGTGTCCGGCACTAGTGCAGTGAAACAGAGCCGTCCAACCACGAGCATCCCTCGCCTCCAGCTCAGCCTTGTGCTTCAAAAATGGTAGAATAAACAAGAACACAACAAAAATATTAGAGAAAACTTGTCACCAAAAGATTGAAAATACATATGCACAGCGCTTCACCTTTACCACATGTTACAGCCTTATTCCTATAAAAAAAAACAACACACACACACACACACACATATCATTATTTGCCTCAAAAATTCTACAAACAATACCCCATGACATGAAATTTTGTTTGAAATCTTTTAATTATTTATTATATATATATATATATCCGGTTGGATAGGGAGCATTGGTGCACAGCCATTTTCGGATCGCCTCAGAAATGTTCAATCGGGTTGAAGTCTGGGCTCTGGCCGGGCTACTCATGGACATTCAGGCCCAGATTCTCAAAGGACTTACGACGGCGCAGCGCCATGTACGCCGTCGTAGGTCCTAATCTCCCCCGTCGTATCTATGCGACTGATTCTTAGAATCAGTTACGCATAGATATCCGTTAGATCCGTCGGATCTAAACTGCAATTTTTTTTTTGCCCGCTAGGTGGCGCTTCCGACGATTTCCGCGTCGACTATGCAAATTAGCTCGATACGCAAATTCCTGAACGTACGCGCGGCCGACGCAGTAAAGTTACAACGTTTACGTTAGGCTTTTCCCGGCGTAAAGTTGCCCCTGCTATATGAGGCGCAGCCAATGTTAAGTATGGCCGTCATTCCCGCGTCGAAATTTGAAAAAGTTACGTCGTTTGAGTAAGTCATCCGTGAATGGGGCTGGACGTCATTTACGTTCACTGCGAAAAAAATGACGTCCTTGCGACGTCATTTGGAGCAATGCACACTGGGATATTTTACAGACGGCGCATGCGCAGTTAGTTCGGCGCGGGGACGCGCATCATTTGAATGATACACGCCCCCTACCCGCCGAATTTGAATTCCGCCGGGTGATTTACGCTACACCGCCGCAACTTTACAGGCAAGTGCTTTGTGAATAAAGCACTTGCCTGAAAAAACATCCTAAGCTTTGAACATCTCACAGAGAACTGTTCAATCCATCATCTGAAAATGGAAAGATTATGGCACAAGTGCAAACCTAGCAAGACATGGCCGTCCACCTAAACTGACAGGCCGGGCAAGGAGAGCATTAATCAGAGAAGCAGCCAAGAGGCCCATGGTAACTCTGGAGGAGCTGCAGAGATCCACAGCTCAGGTGGGAGAATCTGTCCACAGGACAAGTATTTCTTGTCCACTCCTCAAATCTGGTTTATGGAAGACATTGTTAAAAGAAAGCAATAAAAAGTCCAGTTTGCGAGGACCCATGTGGGGGACACAGCAAACATGTGGAAGAAGGAGCTCTGGTCAGATGAGACCAAAATTGAACTTTTTGGCCTAAAAGCAAAACGCTATGTGTGGTGGAAAACTAACATTGCACATCACTCTGAACACACCATCCCCACTGTGAAACATGGTGGTGGCAGCATCGTGTTGTTGGGATGCTTTTCTTCAGCAGGGACAGGGAAGCTGGTCAGAGTTGATGGGAAGATGGATGGAGCCAAATACAGGGCAGTTTTAGAAGAAAACCTGTTAGAGTCTACTAAAGACTTGAGACTGGGGAGGACATTCACCTTCCAGCAGAACAACGACCCGAGTCTGCTTGCTTTAAACCCCCTGTGCGTTTTAGGCAGGCTACTGTCAGTGGGACAGAGCAGAAGGCAGGCGGGGCAATGTGTGTGTACTGCTGTCAGAGTGGACCCAATGAGGCAACGGTTGGCGGATACTCATGCGTGCAGGGAGGAGGCCGGGCCCTGCTGTCAGGCAGACACGGATGTGTGGGCTGGCTTTGCGTGCCGAGTCAGGCTGGGGGGGGGGGGGGGGGGTTCGTGGAGGAGGCTTCCTGCTCTGTGCATTAAATCCCTTAGTAAAAAGCAGCACACAAAAAAAAAAAAAACACTGGCTAGGCACACACAGTTAACCCTTTGATTGCCCTAGATGTTTAACCCCTTCCGAGCCAGTGTCATTACAGTGACCGTGCATATTTTTTAGCACTGATCATTGTATTCGTGTCACTGGTTCCCACAAAGTGTCAATTAGTGTCTGATGGTCCGCCGCTAAAAAGTTTCTGATCGCCGCCATTACTAGTATTTTTTTTATTTTATCTTTTTAACTACAGTATATATCCACCATTGTTTGTAGATGATATAACTTCTACGCAAAACAACAACATGTGCTTATTGGACTTTTTACCAAAAAACATGTAGCAGAATACAGACTGGCCTAAATGTATGAAGAACTATTATTTTTTGTTTTAATTGTCGCTCTTTTTTTGTTTATAGCACAAAAAATAAAAAACAGGAGGTGATCATATACCACCAAGAGAAAGCTATTTGTGGGGGGGGGGGGGAACAAACGGAGTACATTGCATGAGTGCAAAATTGTCAGTTAAAGTAACACAGTGCCATATTGCAATGAAGGGGGTTAAATCTTCCGGGAGGTCAAGTGGTTCTTAAACTGGTGGCCCTCCAGCTGCTGCGAAACTACAAGTCCCATGAGGCATTGCAAGGCTGACAGTTACAAGCATGACTCCAACAGGCAGAGGCATGATGGGACTTGTAGTTTCGCAACAGCTGGAGGGCCACCAGTTTGAGAGGAAGAGACTATACCTTGGGCATATCTTGTCATATTTAGCTTGTCTTACCTGTATCAGAAAAGAAGCCACCCTCTCATTCCCACAGCTGGCGGCTAGCATCAGAGGGGTCTGTCCACTGGAGGTCCTGCAGTTCACATCTACCCCGGCTTCCAGGAGGAGGCTCGCCACCGCATCGTGACCAATGTAAGCAGCATACATGAGTGGTGTCCATCCGCCCAGATTTTTCTGGTTCAGGTCTACATCCCTTCTGTGGATAAACAAGAGGGCTCTTTTAAGCGAGAAGACAAAATGACACTTTAAAAAATAGAGAGTCACAAAGGAAGTGACATTCCACAGCCAAGTAACCGTAATTTCTACGCACATCACCAGACTAATGACTAATGTCCAACTGCATCAAGTCAGAATGTTTCAAAATGAGCACCAGAGCGCAGGCAGGCAAAGGTCAGCGTCATTGGAGTCCTCACACTGCTTATAAGAGATAGGACTACGGTCCCAAATCCTGAGTTGATGGTATGTCCCACCTAAAGCAAGGCGATGTGCATGTTCCCCAAATTCTGGTACAATAACAATGGGGCAGATTCAGGTACCTGCGTGCCTAGTTACGGCGGCGCAGCATATTGTATTTACGCTACGCAACTTACAGGAGAAAGTGCAGTATTCACAAAGCACTTGCTCCGTAAGTTGCGGTGGCGTAGGGTAAATGGGGCCGGCGTAAGCCAGCGTAATTCAAATGTGGAAGGGGGGGCGTGTTTTATGCTAATGTGTTATGACCTGACGTGATTGACGTGTTTTACGAACGGCGCATGTGCCGTCCGTGTACATATCCCAGTGTGCATTGCTCTCAAGTACGCCGCAACGACGTATTGGTTTCGACGTGAACGTAAATTACGTCCAGCCCTATTCGCGAACGACTTACGCAAACACCGTAAAAAATTCAAATTTCGAAGCGGGAACGACGTCCATACTTAACATTGGCTGCGCCTCCTAATAGCAGGAGCAACGTTACGCCGAAAAAGCCTTACGCAAACGACGTAAAAAAACTACCGCCGGGCGCACGTACGTTCGTGAATCGACGTAACTAGGTAATTTGCATATTCTATGCTGAAAACAACGAAAGCGCTCCTAGCGGTCAACGGAATATTGCACACAATTATACACCGCCGCATTCAAGTTACGTCAGCGGAAGCCTATTTTTTTTGCGTATCTGGCTTTGACAATCGGCGCAACGATACGCGGGCGCAGATTTCAAATTATGGCGGCGTATCTGGAGATTGGGCCTTTCACGCTTTTATCCTTTGGTTTGACATTGCTTCCATTTGTGCATTCTTTTTTTTTCTGGTAACCTGTTGGGGTACCACCTGGAGGGTAGCCTTGGCCTTGTCTGTTGTATGCAGCCTAAGTCAGTCAGTGGGCTCTTTAGATGTTTTTCACTACTTTATACAAATTCACATCAAAGTGCTTGTAAGGGAATTTTTTATTTTATTTTTTGTAGCAGAGGGATCTCCAAGCTGAACCCAAAGAGCATTTCCTGTGCTTCAGTAGAGAGTAAACTTTTACAGAATGCAGAATTCCCTTCCTACCCACCAATCGTCTTATTGTGCCGCTCCTCAAGCCGACTGCCATTGGTGGCTATGGGCCGTTAAAAAAATAAATCAATCTTCAATGCACTGTGCAATGCCACGCAATGTCTTATGGAGCGGACCAGACACCATAGGTCAGAAGTAGGAAAAAAGTTAATAATTAAATATTAGGAGAGCTGCTGGAAGGTATGAAGGGAATTCTGGGAGTTCCAGACACCCAGGAAAATACAATTAAACCTCCACGGTTTAGGCGATATTTACAGAAATGACGGGTGCCGATGTCTATGGCGCAGGCGCACTTTAGCAACAGCGATTGTGCCGTTCCTAAAGGAGCCCGTGCCATGACTGGCGGCTCCAGTGCGCATGCGCGGGGGTGATGTCATCGCGGCTCTGGCCAATCACAGAGCCCCGGAGCCGCGATATTTGGAAGTAACCACCGCGGGGGAAAGATGTCGGCCGCCTGAGCGGTGTACGAGGACGGCTGCCAGCTCATTATGCCTTTGTCTTGCAGGGGATTTTTTTTTTTTTGGGCTTTACTTCCGCTTTAATGCATGCCAATATTCTGTTTGCTTTGTTAGCAACAGCTTGACATTGCTGAGCCCATCTACTAGGACCCCCGGGTCCTTTTCCATCCTAGATTCCCCCAGAGGTTCTCTCTCTAGTGCAGGGATATGCAATTAGCGGACCTCCAGATGTTGCAAAACTACAAGTCCCATCATGCCTCTGCCTCTGGGTGCATGCTTGTGGCTGTCAGAGTCTTGCTATGCCTCATGGGACTTGTAGTTCTGCAACAGCTGAAGGTCCACTAATTGCATATCCCTGCTCTAGTGTATAGATGACTTGAAAAATGGGAAATTTCCCCCATGGGGCTTTTGAACAGCAATGTAATCAGGTAAACAGTATAAGATGAAATAAATAGTTTTTTATTAATATGATAATGATAACACGTTATGATTAAAAAACAAAAGGATACTGGCTATATCATACAACATGATGTTCAATAGTGCAGGGTGAAAACACCAATATTAACAGTTATACAAATTTTTTTATAGCATGAAGAATCCCTGACACGTTTCGACCTTTATGGTCATCTTCAGGGGGAAAGTTTGCTGTAAATATATAGAAAAGGAAGTATATGCAACTTGAGACATATCAAGACATGCATTGAATGAATTTATAAATAGAAACACTGATAATTACAACTAAAGAAAGAGATGGATGATCTCATAGCCAGAAAAGTAATACAGGTACACAATCCGGAGAGTCCTGGATTGTGGATAGATGACAGTCATCTTTTTTTTACGGTCTTCTCCCGGCAGGAGCAGACAGACAATGGCTCAGCAGGAGGGATTCCCGTCAGCAATGTATGTTGATGGGGGAATCTCTTTCCTGTAACCATGGGTTCGAATTGTGTATGGCTGTCCTCAGGATTGGCCCCCTTACTCATCACTGCCAACCAATCATAGAAGGAGCAAGCATATTCTAGAGCAGGAGTAGCCTTAGCAGTCCAGCAGTGGTGAAACTACAAATCCCATCATGCATCTTGGCATCTGTAGAGCTACTGACTGTTTTAAAGATATGGGGGTAGATTCAAATAGCCCGGCGTAAATTTGTGCGGACGTAGCGTATCTCAGATACGCTACGCCGCCGTAACTTAGTGAGGCAGGTTCTGTATTCAGAAAGAACCTGCGCCCTAAGTTAAGGCGGCGTAGCGTATGTGGTCCGGCGTAAGCCCGTGGAATTCAAATTATCCATGTAGTGGGCGTGTTGTATGGTAATTAAGGCTGACCCTACATAATTGACGTTTTTGACTAACGGCGCATGCGCCGTCCGTGAACGTAACCCAGTGCGCATGCTCCAAATTAACCAGCAAAAAGCCAATGCTTTCGACGTGAACATAAATTCCGCACAGCCCTATTCGCAAACGACTTACGCAAACGCCGAAATTGATGCTGGCCCGACGTCCATACTTAACATAGGATACGCCTCATATAGCAGGAGTAACCTTACGCCGGAAAAAGCCTAACGTAAATGACGTAAAAAAATGTGCCGGGCGGACGTACGTTTCTGAATCGGCGTATCTACCTAATTTGCATATTCCTCGCGTAAATCGACGGAAGCGCCACCTAGCGGCCAGCGTAAATATGCAACTAAGATACGACGGCGTAAGAGACTTACGCCAGTCGGATCTTAGCCAATGTTTTCTGAATACAGAAATAAGATACGCCGGAGCATCCTAGAAGTTACGCGGCGTATCAATAGATACGCCAGCGTAACTTCTTTCTGAATCTGGCCCACGGTTATTACCAGGCAACGAAAGGCTTATGTAGTTTTCCATCACAGGCTCAGTTTGAAATGGCAAAGTTCAGGACAGATTTATCACAACAACGTGTCATTCTTACCGGCACACAAAGCTCTGAACAACGTCATACTGTCCTATAGAAGCCGCTGTATGAAGATCCAAAGGCAACTCTTGTCCATCCAATGGCTCCCCGTACCACATGGACAGACTGCGGCTCAACATCTCCGACTCACTGGATTCATCACTTAGCTCGCTCGCCATCGCGCCACAGCTAGTTTATGTATCCTGCGACGGGAAACAAAAGAAAGTAAAAAAGGAATGCAAATAAAACCCAGCAATACAAACAATCTCCACTTAACTGTCTTGTCAGACAAGATACTGGAGGAGTGAAAAACAGTTTGCAGCAGCTGAGTACATTAGAAAGGAGCGGCATTTAGGATGGACACTCCTATGCAAAATTCCTGAATCCCATGAAAACAGAATAGTGTTTATCTGGAGAAAGAGTATTTTTCAGTACACAATCATCTTCCGATCGTTCATCACATGACGGGATGCTGCATTTAGCTCCTTTCACAGTAGCAGCGTTGTTTACCCCTGAAAAAGTGATCTGCAGTGGATCTCTTTTCTAAGGACAGTGAAAGGAGATAAAAAAAAAAAAATTCATCACAAGGCAGCACTTTTATCTGCCGAATGGTGATTATGCATTGCAGGACCACCCCAAAATTGTGAACAGTGTACTTGGCTTGCAGCATGGGCCCAGCCGCCTACATGGGAGAGTTTGACAGACGGTGTCACCTGTCATACTTGCCGTGTCATGGCACTTCGCTCCTACAGGCAAAAATTATCTTTTTTAGAAAATTACTCAGAACTTCCAAACATTATATATATTTTTTTGTTTTCTATCAGAGACCTTAAGGAATAAAATGGTGGTCGTTGCAACTTTTAAGAGCCAGAGGGGGCGGCGCTCCAGCGCCCTCTATAGACGCACCGCCACTGCTTCCTAGACATCACTGGATCTAGATGGACCTCAGGTAAGTATTAGGGGGGCTGCTGCACACATAATGTTTTTTTTTAATCCTAATGCATAGAATGCATTAGGATAAAAAACCTTCTGCCTTTAGAACCACTTTAAATTAATTTATCACAAGTGCAGGATATAGATACAGTGGCGGTGCGTCCATAGCGGCCGCAGGAGCACCGCCACCTCTCGCTCCTGCACCGCCACTGAAAAACAATACATAGATTCATGCATTGCATGAATTGTCGCCGCTGCCCACTATTCAGATGGCCGGCCCCCTGGTGAGCGTCGGTCATCTGAATAATGACAGCTGGTTGGCTGTGGAAGTGTCCATCAGAGCCAACGGCTCTGATAGGCTTTCCGATTACAGCGGGGCGCACAAGGGGGGTGCGTTTCCTGGTTAACACTGACACGCATCTCAGCCAATCAGGTTCACCGGATCTGGTTACCGGTAACCCGATTGGCTGAAGCAACATCGAGGGCAGGACTACTTTGAGGGATCGTGGAGAAGGATCCGAGGATGGCTGACCGAGAAAGCCAAGTGCCAGGCGGGGGGGGGGAAGGGTCAATCTGGCGGCATTTTAGGGTCAGTGGCGACAATGGCATGGCACAGCGGCGACAATTGATGGGCACAGTGGCGACAATTGATGGCATGGCACAGTGGCTGCGTTTTTTTTTAAACTTTGTTTATTAGTTTTTTACAAGTACAGGTATTGTAATCGGTACAATCCAGGCATATCATGGCAGAAAATTGCGACCAACTCACATCCCTCTACTGTACTTCCCTCCCTCGGGATAATTGCCCCGGTCCCTCAACGGAGGAACTGGAAAACCACAGTGGCTGCGTTTGGCATGGCACAGTGGCGACAATTGATGGCACAGTGGCTGCGTTTGGCATGGCACAGTGGCGACAATTGATGGCATGGCACAGTGGCGACAATTGATGGCACAGTGGCTGCGTTTGGCATGGCGCAGTGGCGACAATTGATGGCATGGCACAGTGGCGACAATTGATGGCACAGTGGCTGCGTTTGGCATGGCACAGTGGCGACAATTGATGGCATGGCACAGTGGCGACAATTGATGGCATGGCACAGTGGCGACAATTGAGTACAAAGTACATTCATCTCGACCACATCATATTTCATAAAAGAATTAGAAGCAGAATAATTCAGGGATATTCCAGTGTGACGAATCCCTCGCTGTGCTGTTCTGCGATTCCTCCTAAACATACGCAATTTCAGTTACAGTAAGTTACATATTAAAGATTTCAAACTTCCGCTTCCCTTTAAATATGCAGCAGTCAGGCTCAGCTTAATGGTTTACTAAGATTCCGAGAAGTCTCTGAACATCGCTCATTCCTAATAGCACAGGGAAGGGATGCTTTTCATTCCACCACTACTTTCACATTGAGGGCCGGTTCACACTACATGGAGTCCAGTGCGGGTTTTTATTCTGCACCAAACCCATGAATAGAAGGTTCTATGGTTTCCAATGGCTTAGTTCACACCAATGCAGTCTGTTCCAGAAAAAACCCCAAAAAAACAAGTAGAACATGCTGCATTTTTCCTGCACTAGAACGCACTGGACTCTAGTATAGTGAAACAACAAAAACAAAAAAAAAAAAATCAAACACCTGGAATGGCGCTTTTTAGCTCTTAAACGCCTGAAAAGTGCCCCAGTGTAAAAGGGGTCTAACAGGAAGTGGGGGGCATTACTAAAGATAAATTATCGCTACATATTAGAGCTGCAGGATTAAATCGCCAAGAATCAAAATCGCGATCTTTTTCACTTCCCGATCTTTAAAACAGCCTGTCACGATTCTTTTTAACAAGTGCAGAGTTCTCAGAGCTGGAAAAAAAAATCCAGGCAGCCTGTTAAGTTTTAGCACAACACTAATAAGTAGAAACAAAGTATCTTTTCATTCTTTCATCAAAGGAAAGAACTACAGCATGTAAATGAGGGAGGTTTAACCACTTAAAGCGGTGGTTCCCCCTAAAACAAATTTCTAACAATACCTTCATAAGACACGTTACACTGCGGGTAGGCTGGCTTTTTTTTTGTTTTTTAGTACATAGCTCGATCTCGGCGTTTCGTCCCTTGGCGGTGGGCGTTCCTAGTTGATTGACGTTTCTCCGACGGGCGCATACTGCGCGTCACGACTTTCCGACAGAAGCCGAACGTCATTGCGCAGGCGCCGTATAGAGTCGGCTCTATACGGCGCCTGCGCAGCGACGTTCGGCTTCTTTCGGAAAGTCGTGACGTCACGTATGCGCCCGTCCGAGGAACGTCAATCAACTAGGAACGCCCACTGACAAGGGACGAAACGGCGAGATCGAGGTATGTACTAAAAAACAAAAACAAAAGCCAGCCTACCCGCAGTGTAACGGGTCTTACGAAGGTATTGTTAGAAATTTGTTTTAGGGGGAACCACCGCTTTAAAGACCAAACCTTTTCTGACATTTGTTGTTTACAAGTAAAAAATCATTATTTTCTGCTAGAAAATCACATATACTTATACACACACACACACACACACACACACACACTTTAGCAGAGACCCTAGAGAATAAAATGGTGGTTGTTGCAATGTTTTATGTCACACCGTATTTGCACAGCAGTCTTTCAAACACATTTTTTTCTTGTACTTATCATTTTAGCGGTCTTTCTTCTCCGGCACCGAGCGGCGTATCCTTCCGGGTATAGGCGTTCCTAAATCAAGCGCAGTTGATTGACGGGCTTGGATAGCGCGTCACGCCTTCCGAAAAATAGCCGACGTGACTCTCGGCAATTTACGGCGCCTGCGCAGTCAGCTCTACACGGCAGGCGCCGTATAGTGCCGTAAGCAGCCGTTCCGGATGGCGTGACGCGCTATCCAAGCCCATCAATCAACTGCGCTTGATTTAGGAACGCCCATTCCCCCGAAGGATTCCCCGCTCGGAGCCGGAGAAGAAAGACCGCTAAAACGATAAGTACAAAAAATAAATAAAAAATCCAGCATACTGCAGATGTCAGCAGTATGCTGGATCTAGTGACAGAAAGTTGATTTTTGGGTGAACCTCCGCTTTAAACATTTTTTTTCGGGTGAACTCTCGCTTTAATGAATTAAAAAAAAAAAAAAAAAAAACAGAGTAAAGTTATAAAAATGAGATTCTCATTTTAGCCAGAATCGTGCAGCTCTACTCCATATCCATGGCTCAACATTGTTTTTTCTCATAGAGTTCAGCTTTAACAAAAACATGGGATTATTATATTTTATTTTGGAAGAAAGTAGATATGCTCAGCAATATCACATCTTCATATTATACACCGAGCTCTCCTCCTAATACACAGAGCTCTCCTCTCCTCCTAATGCACAGAGCTCTCCTCTCCTAATACACAGAGCTCTCCTCTCCTCCTAATACACAGATATCAGGACACAGAGCTCTCCTCTCCTCCTAATACACAGATATCAGGACACAGAGCTCTCCTCTCCTCCTAATACACAGAGCTCTCCTCTCCTAATACACAGATATCAGGACACAGAGCTCTCCTCTCCTCCTAATACACAGATATCAGGACACAGGGCTCTCCTCTCCTCCTAATACACAGAGCTCTCCTCTCCTCCTAATACACAGAGCTCTCCTCTCCTCCTAATACACATACATCAGGACACAGAGCTCTCATCTCCTCCTAATACACAGAGCTCTCCTCTCCTCCTAATACACCAGTGTTTCTCAATTCCAGTCCTCGGGCCCCCCCAACAGGTCAGGTTTTCAGGATTTCCATTATTTTGCACAGGTGATTTGATCAGTTTCACTGCCTTAGTAATCACCACAGCCTTTTCATCTGAGGGAAATCCTGAAAACCTGACCTGTTGGGGGGGCCTGAGGACTGGAATTGAGAAACACTGTAATACACAGACATCAGGACACAGAGCTCTCCTCTCCTCCTAATACACAGACATCAGGACACAGGTCTCTTCTCTTCTCCTAATACACAGACATCAGGACACAGAGCTCTCCTCTCCTCCTAATACACAGATATCAGGACACAGAGCTCTCCTCTCCTCCTAATACACAGATATCAGGACACAGAGCTCTCCTCTCCTCCTAATACACAGATATCAGGAAACAGAGCTCTCCTCTCCTCCTAATACACAGATATCAGGACACAGAGCTCTCCTCTCCTCCTAATACACAGAGCTCTCCTCTCCTAATACACAGATATCAGGACACAGAGCTCTCCTCTCCTAATACACAGATATCAGGACACAGAGCTCTCCTCTCCTCCTAATACACATACATCAGGACACAGAGCTCTCATCTCCTCCTAATACACAGAGCTCTCCTCTCCTCCTAATACACAGAGCTCTCCTCTCCTAATACACAGACATCAGGACACAGAGCTCTCCTCTCCTCCTAATACACAGATATCAGGACACAGAGCTCTCCTCTCCTCCTAATACACAGAGCTCTCCTCTCCTAATACACAGACATCAGGACACAGAGCTCTCCTCTCCTCCTAATACACAGATATCAGGACACAGAGCTCTTCTCTCCATATACACAGAGCTCTCCTCTCCTCCTAATACACAGACATCAGGACACAGAGCTCTCCTCTCCTCCTAATACACAGAGCTCTCCTCTCCTCCTAATACACAGAGGTCTCCTCTCCTCCTAATACACAGAGCTCTCCTCTCCTCCTAATACACAGATATCAGGACACAGAGCTCTCCTCTCCTCCTAATACACAGATATCAGGACACAGAGCTCTCCTCTCCTCCTAATACACAGACATCAGGACACAGAGCTCTCCTCTCCTCCTAATACACAGAGCTCTCCTCTCCTCCTAATACACAGAGCTCTCCTCTCCTCCTAATACACAGAGCTCTCCTCTCCTCCTAATACACAGAGCTCTCCTCTCCTCCTAATACACAGAGCTCCCCTCTCCTCCTAATACACAGATATCAGGACACAGAGCTCTCCTCTCCTCCTAATACACAGAGCTCTCCTCTCCTCCTAATACACAGACATCAGGACACAGAGCTCTCCTCTCCTCCTAATACACAGATATCAGGACACAGCTCTCTCTGTATTAGAACTTACCTCTCTTCCACCTACACAGCCTTCAGCCTCCCTTCCCCCGCACAGCACTCTGGGATTTGTAGTTTTCTCCCGACTACAAACTTTCAAGTTGAAAACTTTTTGCCTACTACATTTCCCAGCATTCTTCAACTTCTGCTCCGTCCTCCCTTTGATTGGCGGGCGCACTAGCCAATAGCATCCCAGAGATTTCCAATCCACAACAATCTGACCAATAGCAGGCCAGAAAACTTTGTCCTGACAGGTGTGTCGTTAGTTTATTAATCTTTCATTAAGCCATATGCTGGAATTTCATATGAGAATATTATACAATTCTATTTTATTTGTCATTCTGTCGCTGTAGTTTCTCTCTCGTACTTTCTATGTTCCTGTTAGGACCTTAAAAGGCGGGGTTTCCGCTTGTTGCCCGGGTTACTCAGCGTACGAGGGACGCGAAAGCACGTTTTGGGCGGGGCTATGACTTGGGCTTTTTTCACTGGCGGAATGTTCGCGTGCCTCCTCCCCATATGGGCGTGGCGTATAACAAAGCTCAGCCCTTAATGTAGAACGTGGGCGTGCCCTTCGGCTGCACCTGTTCTCTGTGGTGTCGTAGGGGCGAGGTTTGGGTTCTAGGGGCGGTCCTGAGAGGCGATTGCTGTAGGTAGCGCTAGCAGGTGACAGCAGGTAGGTAGCTGTGCGGGTCTTTGGATAACGCCGGGCGGTGTCATTAGAGGGGGTTCTGCCGGTCAGGGGTGCGCTAATATGCAGGAAGTTGCTGCAACATGGGATTGAACGTGGTTTCCATGGTGACAGGCACGCTAATAGGAATAGTGATCACGTGATCACATGCTAGCTGTCTTGGTCTCTCGTGCTCTAGTAGTCATGCTGGGACTTGTAGTGCCACAATCACACTCATGGCCCCTGGAATGGAATTCTTCTTTTTTTTTTTTTTAAATGATCCATACCTTTTTTTTTTTTCTGGACCTCCTCACCAGAAATGGGGCCTCTCATGGCCTGTCTATACCTGTCATATACAGTGAAGCGTTCATTATACCGCAGCGTACGTTCCGCGTTATGACGTGTGCTCCTCCAACGCAGTAATGTTCAAATGATCCAGGTCCCGCGCCGATCGTACTGCGCATGCGCCGTCCCTTAAATTTCCCGACGTGCATTGCGCTAAATGACGTCGCAAGGACGTCATTGGTTTTGACATTAACGTAAATGGCGTCCAGCGCCATTCACGGACGACTTGTGCAAACGACGTACTTTTTAAAATTTCGACGCGGGAACGACGGCCATACTTAACATTGGTTGCCCCTCATATAGCAGGGGCAACTTTACGCGTCGCAAAAGCTACGGAAACGTCGTAAATTCACTACGTCGACCGCACGTACGTTCGGGAATCTCGCGTAAATAGCTAATTTGCATAGACGATGGGGAAGACGACGTCGGCGACACCTAGCGGCGGGAAAAAAAAATGCATCTAAGATCTGACAGCGTAAGAGCCTTACGCCTGTCGGATCTAATGGATATCTATGCGTAACTGATTCTAAGAATCAGTCGCATAGATACGCCGGGCCAGATTAGGACTTACGACGGCGCAAATGGCGTTGCGCGTCGTAAGCCCTTTGAGAATCTGGCCCAGTGTTACATTTTGGTGGCGTTGTCGTGCATTGACCCCCAATTCAAATAAATTGTCTTTCCAGCTGCAATACAAGTTATCACAAGCTGAATGTCATGTAGCCATCTATTATCTTCCTGTGTCTCCTCCCCCAAGATCAACACGCAAGTAAAACTTTTTATTGAAATGTATTATTTTAAGACACACAGCTGTGTAATCTGCGGAACAGTCGCTTGGGCATGCACGTCTAATGCCGCGTACGCACGATCGGATTTCCGATGGAATTTTCTGTCGGAATTCCGATGAAGATGACTTTCATCAGTCTTGCATACACACTATGGGCTAGATTCAGCAACGATTTACGCCGGCATATCCATAGATACGCCGCGTAAATTCAAAGCTGCGCCGGCGTATCTTCTTTCTGTATTCAGAAAGCAAGATACGCCGACATTAGCCTAAGATAAGACTGGCAAAAGTCTCTTACGTCGTCGTATCTTAGGGTGCATTCTCACGCTGGCCGCTAGGTGGCGCTTCCGTCGTAGAGTATGCAAATTTCCTAGTTATGCCGATTCACAAACGTACGTGCGCCCGGCGGTAGTTTTTTACATAGTTTGCGTAAGGCTTTTTCGGCGTAACGTTGCTCCTGCTATTAGGTGGCGCAGCCAATGTTAAGTATGGACGTCGTTCCCCTTTTGAAATTTGAATTTTTTTGCGTAAGTCGTTCGCGAATAGGGCTGGACGTAATTTACGTTCACGTCGAAACCAATGACGTCCTTGCGACGTCATTTGGAGCAATGCACACTGGGATATGTACACGGACGGCGCATGCACCGTTCGTAAAACATGTCAATCACGTCAGGTCATCACATATTAGCATAAAACACGCCCCCCCCTCCACATTTGAATTACGCAGGCTTACGCCGGCCCCATTTACGCTACGCTGCCGCAACTTACGGAGCAAATGCTTTGTGAATACTGCACTTGCTCCTGTAAGTTGCGGCGGCGTATCGTAAATACGATACGCTGCCGTAAGAAGGGGCGCAGCTACCTGAATCTAGCCCATTCAGACTAAATTCAGACCGTCCACAACACGGTGACGTTAAACGCTACGGCGAGCCGAGAAAAATAAAGTTCAATGCTTCTGAGCATGCATGTATTTTTCTCGTATGGAGATCCACACAGACGATCGGAATTTCCTATCGTTTCTTTTTTCCATAGGAAAAATTTAAAACATGTTCTATTTTTTTTTTTTTTACACCGATGGAAAAAAGTCAGACGGGTTCCTCACACAATCGTTTTTTCAGATGAAAAAAGTCCATCTGACTTTTTTAATTCGGAAAAAACGATCGTGTGTACACGGCATTAAAGGAGTTGTTAAAGCGGGGGTTCACCCTTAGGCCCCGTACTCACGACCAAACATGTCTGCTGAAACTGGTCCGCAGGCCAGTTTCAGCAGACATGTTTGGTCGTGTGTGGGCGCGAGCGGGCCGAATTCCAGCAAACATTTGCCCGCCGGGCCTTTTCCCAGCGGACAAATATTCCTGGACTTGTTTTAAAACAGTCCGCTGGAATCCTGCCCGCTCGGACATGTACGGTCGTCAGTACAGACCTACCGTACATGTCCAGGCGCCCGCCGTCCCTCGCATGCGTCGAATGACTTCGACGCATGCGTGGAAGCATTTTAAAGGCGGCCCGCCCACGTCGCTGCGTCATTGTCGCGGCGACACCGCGTCATCGACACGCCCCACGTATTGTTTACGCGCGGACTTCTGTACGATGGTGTGTACAACCATCGTACAGAAGCCCTCTGGCAGACATGTATGGTGAAAACGGTCCGACGGACCGCTTTCACCATACATGTTTGGTCGTGAGTACCCGGCCTTAGAGGGCACTTTTCCCCCTTAGATTCCTGCTCGTTTTTACTAGGGGAATCGGCTATTTATTTTAAAATATGTGCAGTACTTACCCGTTTACGAGATGCATCCTCTCCGTCGCTTCCGGGTATGGGCTTCGGGAATGGGCGTTCCTTCTTGATTGACAGTCTTCCGAGAGGCTTCCGACGGTCGCATCCATCGCGTCACGATTTTCCGAAAGAAGCCGAACGTCGGTGCGCAGGCGCAGTATAGAGCCGCACCGACGTTCGGCTTCTTTCGGCTACGAGTGACGCGATGGATGCGACCGTCGGAAGCCTCTCGGAAGGCTGTCACTCAAGAAGGAACGCCCGCTCCCGAAGACCCATACCCGGAAGCGACGGAAGAAGATGCAGCTCGAAAACGGGTAAGTACTGCTCATATTTTAATACAAATAGCCGATTCCCCTAGACCGAACGAGCAGGAAGCTAAGGGGATAAAAAATTTTTTTTTACAAATGGGTGAACTCCCGCTTTAAGGAAACATTTTTTGCCTAAAATTAATGTCTGCAAGGTAGACAGACAGAATAGTGTAATGATTCTGTTAAAAAACGAGTAACTATCTATTAAATTCCTTCATCTATATCACCTCCGGCGTTCTAGTTTCTGTTCTTTCATTCACTTCCTGGTTTGCGGCGCTCGTTCATGTAAGAACTACATTTCCCAGTATGAACTGCGGCACACCCAGGAATTCACACCTCCTTGAAGTCTCTAACACGTAGAGAGCATCCTGCCGCACAGATGTACCGTATTTATCGGGGTATTGCGCGCTCCGGCGTATAGCGTTGACCCTAAAATCCTGTAAAAAAACATTTTATTACATTTTACTACTTACAGTTTTGGTGTCTTGCCCGGCGTCCATCGGCGGCCTCGTCCGGTCCGGCTTCCGTCTGCAGCCTCGGTGGTGTCCTCCCGCGCTGTCTCCGTGTCCAATCCCCGCTTCCCACGCTCAGTTTGAAGCCTCTGCCTACATATACCGAGCGCAGTACACTCGGGTATATTCGGTCACGCTCGGGTTCTCACGCATAAACGTCACAGAGCGTGACTACGAGCGAAGCCGAGCCTGGCCGAATGTACCCGAGTGTACTGCGCTCGGTATATGTCGGCGCAGGCATTCAAACTAAGCGCGGCAAGCGGGTATCGGCGTATATCGCGCACCTACGATTTTGCCCTGATTTTCAGGGCAAAAAAAGTGCACGGTATACGCCGATAAATACGGTAGTTCCCAGGAGGGGGCGAGCACGTTACTGACCACCGCAGTAAACCCTCCCAGCACGGTGGTCAGTAAAATCAGACAAGCAGGAAGTGAAAAGAACAGAGAAGAAATAGAGCAACTACTGAGCAAAAACAAACAATGAGGAAGTGAAAAGAGGAATGTCTGCAGGTAAAGGATGCTTATTATGAAAAAAAAAAGTTTCCTTTACAACCCCTTACAACCCCTTTAAAAATGTAGTTCTTACATGAACGAGCGCCGCAAACCAGGAAGTGAATGAGAGAACAGAAACTAGAACGCCGGAGGTGATATAGATGAAGGAATTTATTGGTATTTACTCGTTTTTTAACAGAATCATTACACTATTCTGTCTGTCTACCTTGCAGACATTAATTTTAGGCAATTTTTTTTTTCCTTTACAACTCCTTTAAAGAAAGAAAAGGTCACTGTGGTTAGCTGTGGGCCCAGTATGCACAACTATTACACTTAGCCCATAGGTGGAAGTAGGAAGTGGGACAGGAAGTGCCACTCCCCCCCCCCCCCCTGAAAAAATGACATGCTAAGGGGTGCTTAAAGCAGAAGTTCCACTTTTGGGTGGAACTCCGCTTTCAGGTCCAAGGATGAGTCCACATTCTTTTTGTTGTGGTTGGTTCCTCCTTGTCTTCTATCAGAGATTTATACACTGATTCAGCTTCACGTATGTTTGTGCTTTCCCTCAGTCTCTTTGGTGAATTCTGCATCTTCAAGAAAATGTCTGCTGAACGGGAGTCTTCTACAACCCAGGAACCATGGACTGGAGGATATAACATTGAGTCAGTCCTCTCCTCAGTCAGCGCACCTTCTCTGGACTCTGATGAGGACTCCATGGTGGGTAGATAAAGTGGTAAATCATTTTAAAGAGTTGATCAGGTACAAAAAAATGTATTGATAATACATGCAAAGTACATAGACAGCAAAACTATGTACTAGAACCAGGGCTCAAAATTTCAAGTCCTGAGCTACTAGCCAGGCCTCAAGGGTTACTCGCCACCAGTTGCCCCATCCAACCCTTACCCTGCCCCGTCCCTAATTACGCCCTCGTAAAATATTTCATGAAATGACACGTAAATGTTTTATGCAGAATTAAGTTACAAAAATAAATATTAACAACTTTATTAGTTCCTCTCAGCACAGCCTCGCTAGTGCCCATCAATGCAGGCTCACCTGTGCCCATCAACGCAGCGTGACCTGTGCCCATCAACGCAGCGTGACCTGTGCCCATCAACGCAGCGTGACCTGTGCCCATCAACGCAGCGTGACCTGTGCCCACCATTGCAGCCTCACCGTGCCCCACATTGCAGCCCTGCCGTGCCCCACATTGCAGCCCCGCCGTGCCCCACATTGCAGCCCCGCCGTGCCCCACATTGCAGCCCCGCCGTGCCCCACATTGCAGCCCCGCCGTGCCCCACATTGCAGCCCCGCCGTGCCCCACATTGCAGCCCCGCCGTGCCCCACATTGCAGCCTCACCGTGCCCCACATTGCAGCCTCACCGTGCCCCACATTGCAGCCTCACCGTGCCCCACATTGCATCCTCACATTGCAGCCTCACTGTGCCCTACAATGCAGCTTTGCCAGGCGGAGGAAGTAAGAGGGGGGCCGGATCATGACTGGAGAAAGAGGAGAGCCAAGGGATCGCAGAGCGGTATAGCACGTTGTTACAGCTTGCATTACAATTGTCTCCGCTCTGCTCGCCGTCACACACAGCCCCGCCTCTTCCTGACCCCGTGCCTGTAATAGACAGAATGCATCCCAGCATTGGACCCGCATTCTGTCTATCACAGGCGCGGGGTTAGGGGGAGGAGGGGCTGTGTGAGAGTGAGCGGAGTGGAGACAGTTTTAATGTCAATGTAAGCTGTTACAGCATTCTATACCGATTGGTGATCCCGCAGCTCTCCTCTAACTCCATGCTCTCTTCCACCGGGAGAACGTCTCCCGATCAACCCTGCCCGCCGGCGGTGCTCGCCTCCCCCCCTCCCCACTCCCAGGCAGCCCAGCTCCTCGCCAGACCTCATTTTCCAGGAGAGTGGAAAATTTGAGGGCTGCTAGAACATTAAATAAACATTTAATTGAATACAAGTTGTTGTTTTTTTTTAACTAAAAGGGCTCATCCATACAGTCAGCAAAGGGATGGTAAAAACAAGCAGTTGAGCCGCAGTTTTTCCATCCACCTAAAGAAGGGCAAGCAGCTGCTCAAGACTGTGCACTTACCGTAGCAACAATGCTTTGCTTCACAGAAAAAATTAAAATATAACTGTCAAATGTGTCTTCTGTGTAATGGGTGTATGGGGCCATGCTGGAACCACCTACACCTTTGCAGAACTGTGGTTCAGCCTTTTTAGGGTTAAACAAGCAGTGAGGAAGTGACAAATTGCGGGATCAATAAGACCACACATCACTCCTCACGGCTGGTAAGCATGACATCGGGGAAAAACAAATTCACTGATCTCATGCTTTCAGCTGCGATTGCGGCTTTGTTTACTTCCGGGCCTCCGAAGGTCTCTTCATCCGGTGGCAGCCGATTCATTCTCCGGGCCTGCAATGGCACAGGAGAGCCCGGAGAAGCACCGGATGGCGGCGGGAGGGGGGGATGTCCTTTCCCGCCGCCTATAATAACGAATAACGGAACCGCCGCTATGATCGTTCTTATGATGCGCAGAATTGCAGCCTGAAAAGAAGGATATCTGAATGATGCCTGTGGCTGCACCCATGATTCAGATATCCCCCACTAAATTCCGGGACGTCATATGGTACGGAAGTGGTTAATTGATGTATTCATTATAACATAATCAAATGCATATTTAAAGAAAATTCGGGATTTTCCTAGCTATCATGACGGAAAATCTGAGTTATATGATGACAGGAGGCGAATATCTTGCATTAATCTTTCTTTTTAATGCTCATAGCAGAAAACATAAACATTTGTTTCTTTAAATTTTGAGAAAAAACTTCATAGAACTACAGTACCCAGATGCCCCATGGACCCCTCCCCCATGTCCTAGTCTCTATATAAGGGGCTGTCTGGGTCTCCTCCTCCTCTTTCTTCATGCGATGCTGGCAACTCCAAAACTTCAGATAACCTTGCCGTAGTAGACAACACGTTCCACAGTGATCGGGAAACCTGTCTCCGACGCTGGAAGTAGGCCAACCGGGCCTTGTCGACAGTAATACCTGGAGGATGCTCCGACGGTCATAATTGTGCTCAACTGGAACAAAAACAAAATAACCGTCATACTGGAACTCCAGAACCTTTTCTTATCTTCCGCATAGGCGTAGACTCCACCCATCAATAACCTGAAACGAGAAAATATATCGTGATAGGGTGGGTAGGGTGGGAAGATATTCGCCTCCTGTCATCATATAACTCAGATTTTCCGTCATGATAGCTAGGAAAATCCCGAATTATATATCAGACAGGAGGCTTCATATCTTGCATGTTTAAAGCTAACAGATTTATTATGATACATGCAACAATGTTAAAGTACTGAAGAGGAAACATGACTTTGAGGTCGGAAGTAATAACGACGAAAAGTCGTTTCTGACGACCAATCCGCCGCTAATAAGAGGTCTGAGAGAGAACCGCCCGATGTGACCACCTTAGTAGCCATGGCCCCCCTGGTGGAATGGGCTCCGAAGAGCGAGATGTCGATCCCAGCCATTTCCATGGCCGTTCTCACCCATCTGGCCAATGATGCTGAAGACACTGGTAGATGGGGTTTCACATAAGAGACCAGTAACTGGGTACAAGTGGGCGACCTCAGGATCGCGGTCCGATGTTCATATTGCTGTAAACATCGCACCACGCAGATGTGTGGGTGGTCAGTGAATAGGGGGTAGAACACCGACTGTATTCCTGTTTTCGTCCGACGAACCACAGAGAATCTAACTCCTTCTGGCAGGAATTGGCGCCGAGATATGTCTAGAGCTCTAACATCCGAGACCCTTTTTATGGAAATAAGGCATAAAAGGGTAGCGAGTTTGACGGACAGTTTCTTTAGGGAGAGGACCTCATTGTCCCCCCATGAGGTGAAGAGTTGTAGAACCCGAGAGACGTCCCAAGTGGATTGATACCTTGGTCGGGGAGGTCGTTTGAATCTCACTCCCCGTAGCAGTCTACAGACCAGCGGGTGTTTACCCACCGGTGCCGCGTCAACCTGACAGTGATAGGCCGATATGGCAGACCTATAGACATTCAGAGAGCTGTAGGATCTACCTGTCTCATACGCGTCTGCTAAGTAGTTCACGACCGCAGATACAGGTGCATGAACGGCATCAATTTGCCGTTGATCACACCAACGAACCCACCTGGTCCAGGCAGATCTGTACGCCGACCTAGTCCCGGGGGCCCAGGCCAGGGCGAGGAGATCTCTAGCTGATTGTGAAAAGTTGATGTCCGTGGTTCCGAACCCGATACTAACCATGCTAACAGTGGGAGGTTGTCCTCCAGCAGCAATGGATGGCAACCCATGGACGCGTTTGATAGGAGATGAGGTGAGAAGGGGAGCAATCGGGGATAATCGATTGACATCCCCAGCAGAAGGGGAAACCACGGTTGCGTCGGCCACCAGGGGGTGATCAACACCACCGTCGCCCCTTGAGTCACTACCTGTAGCAGGGTTCTGGTGATCATGTTGAACGGAGGGAACGCATACTGCGTCCCCCTCGTCCAAATTTGTCGGAATGCATCGACTGCCAATGCTTCCGGGTCCGGCCTCCAGCTGTAAAAGCGGAGTAGTTGTCTGTTGAGGCGAGAAGCGAAAAGGTCCGTATGAAAGGGACCCCACATTGTTTGCAGTGTCAGGAAGACTGAACGATCCAGTGCCCAGTCGCTGGAATCCGTCAGGTAGCGCGAGTTCCAATCTGCGACTGTGTTGGAAATCCCGGGGAGGTATTCCGCTACCGGGGTGGTATTTATCGACAGACAGAATTGCCAGAATTCTGACGCGATGTCTGCTAATATCTTGGATTTTGTTCCCCCCAAGCGGTTGACATATTGAACCGCTGCTATGTTGTCCATGCGTAAGAGTACGCATTTGTTGGACGTATGTGGGAGAAAACTTTTGATCGCAAAGAATGCTGCCAAAAGTTCCAAAGCATTTATGTGGAGACGAGTTTCCTCCACTGACCATTTCCCCCCGGTTGTAATTTGTCCGCATCGAGCGCCCCAACCTTGGCGACTCGCATCGGATTCTATGATCACATCTGGGTATGAATTGAAAATAGTTCTGCCGTTCCATTCCACTGCGTGGCGAAGCCACCACAGCAATTCCTCCACTGCGTCCGAGTCCAACGAGACTTCGTCTGCGTACCGCAAGCCCTGGCGCAGATGGAGTGTTTTTAGGCGCTGTAAAGCGCGATAGTGTAAGGGTGCTGGGAAGATTGCCTGAATAGACGCCGATAGGAGGCCTACTATCTGAGCAATCAACCGCAGGGATACCTGTCCTTTGCGCAGCGTGGCTCTGATTTCCTTGCGGATCAGAGCTAGTTTCGCCTTTGGTAACAGGAGCAAAGCCTGTTTGGTGTCTACCAGAAACCCCAAGAATTCCATCTCCTGAGATGGTAGAAGAACGGATTTCTTGTAGTTGATGAGGAATCCGAGTTCCCTCAGCAATGACACCGCCCATTGGCTGTGTAGGGTCGCTTGTGTTCTGGAACGTGCCATGATCAGCATGTCGTCCAAGTAGATGATTAGACGTACCCCCCTGCTCCTGAGAGCGGCTACTACTGGTTTGAGTAGTTTGGTGAAGCACCAGGGGGCTGATGACAATCCGAATGGAAGGCAGGTGAACTGCCACATGCGGTCTCGCCACAGGAATCTTAGGAAAGCTTGAGATTCCGTGTGTATAGGGACCGTAAGGTATGCGTCTTTTAGGTCTATTTTTATTAGCCAGTCTCCTGGCCAGAGGAGGTCTCGTAACAGGTGAATACCTTCCATCTTGAAATGGCGGTAGGTCACATGTTGGTTGAGCTCCCTCAGGTTTATGACGGGGCGATAGCCGCCGTCCTTCTTTTTTACTAGAAAAACGTTGCTGACAAAACCAGTTGAGAGGGGATCTACCTCTTGAACCGCTCCTTTGTCTAGCAGGTCCCTGAGTTCCTCGTCTATCAGCCCTATGTTTTGAGTGGAAAAACGAATGGGAGGGGGTATGACATTCATGGTCGGGAGGGACACAAACTCTATCCGGTAATCCGTTACCGTCGAGAGTATCCATGCGTCCGCCGAAATCGTGGACCAGACGTGGGAAAAATACATTAGCCTTCCCCCCACCTGAGTGTGTGGAATCGTATGTAGAAGTAAACTCACCGGTCGGTGGTCTTGACCTGGGGAATCCACGGCCTCCGCGTCCCCTCCAGGGGCGTCCGCGGGGAGGGAAGAAGGGTGGTGGTTGAGCCATGGGCATGGCGTACGATTGTGGTGCAGGAGCATACTGCTGGATTGGTCTTGAATAGGGCCTGTACGAAGCGGCGCGGCCGGTAGATCGCCCTCTGCCTCTACCGGCCTTGCCAAAAACCTTGCCAGGTTGTGATTTTCGTAATGAGGTCTGTGCCTTGTCTAGGCTCGAGAATAAGCTGACAAACTTATTTATGTTCTTTATTAAATCATCTCCGAACAGAAGGCCATCGGCGGATGGTCCCGGTTCGTTTTCAGCAAGATGGCTAAGTTGGGGATCCAACTTCATCAGTATGGAGCGGCGGCGCTCCACTGAGCATGTTGTGTTGGCGGTGCCCAGTAAGCATATAGCACGCTGAGCCCAGCCTCTAAGCTGTGTCAGATCCACGGGTTGGGCAGTTGCCACTGCCTGTTCTGATAAATTCAGAATTTTTGTGAGTGGACCAAGGAGGTCCAATATGCGGTCCTGTATAACTTTGAATGACCGCTCAATGCCTTTTTTAGCGTATTTCCCGGATCTTGTGAGGTACTTTAGCAGTACCGGGTCAATCTCTGGGGTGATAGCCACCTTGCTTGCCACGTGAGGCCTGGGGCATTCTGCTCGCAACTTATTGCGATTTGCCCTATCTAGCGACCTTCTGGTCCATAATTCTAGATATTGTGCCACATGAGGTAGTGGGGTCCAGTCCCCCGAACGAGGGTGAGATATCTCGTCCGGGTTAAACAGGGATTGACCCTGGGCATCTAAGACGGCATTTTGTGTCGCCTCAGCGTTGGTTTCTGCTGTAAACCCCGCCTCCTCCTCGTCATCGCTCATGTCAGAATCAGAGGATTCGGCGTTGCCAGACATGTCAGATTCGTCCTCAGACGTGTCAAAAGAATTAGGTTTGATGCGTCTGGTTGATCCTTGCCCTTTTAAAAACTCCTTGGGGCCCAAGGGTCGAATGTGGCTTGGCCTGTGTGAGGCCTGGCAGGTCTGGTCTGATCCTGCTTGGGGCACATTATAAACTTCCCCTGCCGGGGAGTCGAGGTGCACCGACAGGTGCTTTTGTTTTTGGGATACTTTACCCTTTGTAGGGGGGCACCCTGAGGTAGATGGCCCAGGAATTTGTATATTGGCATTTGCAGTCAGCGCTGCTTGAATCGATTTTGAGATCAATTCCTGAATCTGGGTTGTGGATAGCAGATGCGCAGCATCCACATCCACCACCTCACTGAGCAGTCCCTCAGTAGTCATTCTGAAATAGCCTGTGTAATATATTTATAATTTATATCCGGAAGTGTCAGGGATAAATCACTGACCCTCCTCCAGGCTAAGTGGGAAAAAACGCTAGGGAGGGGTGAGTTTGCCCAAGTCCTGGCTAAGTATGGCCAGAGGTAGTGAGCGAGTTCTATTCCCCTTTTAAGAATACCTGACCGAGGGATTTTTAGGAGAGGTGTCAGCAGTCCTGATTAGCAGCGCGCTCCTGTGCTCTCTGCCCGTACAGTGAGAGTCAGGGCTGACGGCGCGTTGGTAACAGCTCCTCGGCCGTAATCTCGCGAGATTACGGCCGGGAGTCTTCTGATAGGACGGCTGACGGTGCAGAGGCGTGGCGTTACGACGCGCGTCGCTCGGCCACGCCCCCGTCCAGGAGAAAGCCCGCGAAGCGCGGTTGGAGTGCAGGAGAAGCGAGGGGGAAGGGAGCTGTGTCCTAATGGATCCTGACTGAGTCTGAGAGACAGTCAGGTTAGTAGACCGATAGGAATAGCGGTAGCACCGCACCCTTCCCAAGCCTGCGAATCTATTTACATACAAAACAAACAATATACAGTACAGTACAGTATAAGACAATTATCAAGAATAATTATAAAAGATATATGTCAATCATAAATGCATATACTTATCTCTTGCCATGAGCAGAAAGAAAGAGGAGGAGGAGACCCAGACAGCCCCTTATATAGAGACTAGGACATGGGGGAGGGGTCCATGGGGCATCTGGGTAATGTAGTTCTATGAAGTTTTTTCTCAAAATTTAAAGAAACAAATGTTTATGTTTTCTGCTATGAGCATTAAAAAGAAAGATTAATGCAAGATATGAAGCCTCCTGTCTGATATATAACTAGCGATTTGTATCTATCTTTATTTTTATCTCTGTGTGATCTTCTGCATAGCAACACTCAGACTGTGGGAGAGACATAAGGGCTCTTTTAGGTTGCTGTTGAAACATACTAATGCCACGTACACACGGTCATTTTTTGTCTTGGAAAAAACATACTTTTTTATCATGTAAAAAAACAACGTTTTTCAAACTTCATTTTAAAAAAACGACGTTGCCTACACACCATCGTTTCGCGGTTACGTACAGCAAGTACGACGGCACTCTGTTCCATTCAAGCTCGCGTCATAACTTGCTTCTGAGCATGCGCGGGTTTAAAAACATTGTTTTAAATGTCGTTTTAGCCCACACACGGTCATTTTTTATGACACAAAAAACCGACATTTTGAAAAACGACATAAAAAATTGAAGCATGTTCGAATTTTTTTTTGGTCGTTTTTTTAGAAGACAAAAAAACAACGTTTTGCCCACACGCGGTCATTTTAAATTATGTTTTTAAAAAAATTTAGTTTTTTTTCATCACAAAAATTAGGCTTGCCATACATTATATAATTTGTGTCCAAAATTCAATTTGGCTTGAATCTGAATTTTCGTTAGGTTCGTTAACTTTTTGTAATAATTACGAACATTCCTTATGATGAATCTGCTGCTGACTTCCTGGGTTTGCTTTTTCAATTTATCATAACGAATGTTCGTAATTTTCCGAATCTAACGAAAATTTGTATTTCGTACGAATCCAAATTGAATTTCAGACACAAATTATGAAATATGAATTAGCGGCTGAGGCCTCGTACACACGACCGAACATGTCTGCTGAAACTGGTCCGTCGGACCAGTTTCCGCGGACATGTTCGGTCGTGTGTACGGCCGACCGGACAATTTTCCGGCGGATCGGACAGGTTTCCAGCGGACAAATGTTTCTTAGCATGCTAAGAAACATGTCCTCTGGAAGCCTGTCCGTCGGACATGTTCGGTCGTCTGTACGACTCACCGGACATGTCCGCTCGGCTGAAAGCCCTCGCATGCGTCGAAGTGATTCGACGCATGCGTGGAAGCATTGACCTTTCAGGGTCACGCACGTCGCCGCGTCATCGTCGCGGCCACGTCACCGCGTATCCTGTCCGTGGGAAATTTGGTCTGATGGTGTGTACAGCCATCAGACCAAATGATCCCAGCGGACATGTCCAAAGAAAACGGTCCGCGGACCGTTTTCATCGGACAGATCCGGTCGTGTGTACGAGGCCTAATACGAAATAAAACAAATTTTTTGACGGCGCCCATGTCTAGTAGATGGAGAGAAAAGAGAAATCTTTGCTTGAATGAGGTGGCGAGACAGTTCGATGACATCATGATCTCCTCCTCGTCCAATCGGAGAACGCTTTGCTTTATTTGCAAAAATGGAAAGTCCTCTTTGAATGGCATTTGTGCAAAACAAGCAACCACCTGTATCCAGTAAGCAACCGGGTAGCCACTAAGCATGGGACCCAAAGGCTAGCTGTAGTAGTGGTGCCTACTGCCGTGATTACCATCTTACACAGGTATGGTACTTACATACATCAATCCAAGCTGGACCAATGTAACTATAAAAATTGCCATACCTGGAATTTAGGTTTAAAGATTATCCAGAGGTGTGACATTCAGAAATATCAGTTTGTTTTCCATGACCCCCGTCTTATAATTTTTGTGAACTATCTTTATGTTGGCACAGACTGACAGCGAGTGCGGAGATGTGCAGATCTTCCAGAGAGCGGACAACCTCCTGTCTGATCTGTCCATGGAACTATTATATGAAGAAGATGCTAACGTTAAGGTGATTTTCCCTTATCTTCTAACTCTATAATTTAAATTTTTTTCATAAACAATAGGTGCTGGAACTCAACCACGACCCCCCCCCCCATTCCCCCTTAAAAAACCCTCCACCCACATACACTCTCCAAATCACATCAAATAGTGCATGTGGTCAGTCAAATTTCACGAACAGTAGGAGGGTCTTAATGGGGCGTTAAAAACAATGCCAAGTTTGCATTAGATGCAGAGTTCAGGGGGGTTACACACAGAGCTGTCACTTGTAAACACAGAAACCAGACTTCTGTGTTTTACAAGTGATTGTGGTGAGCAGGTCCCTTCCCAAGGGTCTGAGCCAGAGGTGGGGAGTTCCCCCTGAAAAAAAGCCCTGATTTTATTTTTTTCCTCGAATTGACCACAAGGACCGCAAATAAAAGGGTAAATCTTCCAGCAGGAATACAGACAGCAATGAAACCTGTCAAAGGGTCCAATCTTTTTAACTACTTGAGTCCCGGGCCGTAGTAAAAAGATGGCCTCCAGGTGGCTCTATAAATCCGGAAAGGACGTCTTTTGACGTCCACCGGCCACTGGGGGATGCGTGCGCCGGAGGCGGCGCGTCCCCGAGATGCCGATGCGCGTGCCTGGCGGCCGCGATGTCCGCCAGGTACCCGCGATCGGCAATGACAGAGCAGGGACGTGGAGCTCTGTGTGTAAACACAGAGCTCCACGTCCTGTCGGGGAGAGGAGACAGATGCTGTATCCCTTGTACATAGGGACACAGCATCGGTCACCTCCCCCAGTCAGTCCCCTCCCCCCACAGTAAGAATCACTCCCAGGATACACATTTAACCCCTGCCTCGCCCCCTAGTGTTAACCCCTTCCCTGACAGTCACATTTATACAGTAATCAATGCATTTTTATAGCACTGTTCGCTGTATTAATGTGAATGGTCCCAAAAATGTGTCAAAAGTGTCCGCCGCAATATCCGTGTCCCATGTGTCCGTCCTGACAAAATTCGCAGATCGCCGTATTACTAGTAAAAAAAAAAAATAATAAAAAAATGTCAGAATTCTATCCCCTATTTTGTAACTATTGCTCAAACCAATCACTATACGATTATTGCGATTTATTTATTTTTTTTACCAAAAATAATACATATCGGCCTAAACTGAGAAAAAAATAATACATATCGGCCTAAACTGAGAAAAAAAAATAGTTTAAAAAAAAAATGGGATATTTATTATAGCAAAATGTAAAAAATATTGTGTTTTTTTTTTTTAAATTGTTGCTCTTTTTTTGTTTATAGCGCAAAAAATAAAAACCGCAGAGGTGATCAAATACCACCAAAAGAAAGCTCTATTTGTGGGGAAAAAAAGGACGTCAATTTTGTTTGGGAGGCACGTCAGCGCAATTTTAATTTAAAGCGACGCAGTGCTGAAAGCTAAAATTTTCGCCTGGGCAGGAAGGGGGTATATGTGCCCAGTAAGCAAGTGGTTAAACTGCATCCAAAACTTTAAATTTAATTCAGCCAGATTAGCTCTGTAGCAGATCTGCTGCCATTATTTTAGATTTTTTTTTATCTTGCAACTATTTTATTTAGCCTTAGGCAATGGTAATACAATGAGCTACACATCTTTTAAATATCCAGGTCATTTGTAATAATAATAATAATAATAATAATAATAATAATAATTTATTAATGAACAATATTATATCCTAGGGGATTGCAGATGATGATCACATTATACCAAATTGCGAAGGTAGTTCCGCTAAACTGCATGCAACAGCTGAAACAAAACCAACGTCAGATCAGAGCATCTTGTCACCAGATAAAGCTGGGCATGGTGCGTTTAACAACCTTTATGAAGGAAAGATGGACAGAGAAGAAAAAGACCAACAGAGAACACCAAAGAGTGGCTGGTCAAAGCAGGAGGATATATCGACGACGCATCGTGACTCCCTATTGCTGCCCCTGAAGGTGTGTTACTTCATGTCCACCACTTTGGAATCCTTGTAGTTTCAGAAACGGATTTGGTGACCTTGCCAAAGATTCAGAGGTGGCTCTAGGCTTTGTGAGGCCTTAGGCAAATCTTAGATATGAGGCCCCATTCACGCCCAAAATGCGAAAAAAATTCAAGCGATAGAAATGAATTGTGTAAATTACATATATTAAGAGTCTTAAATCCTACAAACTTTGAATTTACAGTGTCTAGAATTTTCTCTAACCAATTACTCTTTAATCAAATATCATTAAACATATATACATTACCCGCTCACTGATTGGTTGCTAGAGGTTACTGTGCAATATTACCACTCAATGATTGGTTGCTAGAGGTTACGGCACTTCATTACTGCTCACTCAGTGATTGCTAGAGGTTACTGCAGATTATTACCACTTACTGATTGGTTGCTAGAGGTTACTGCACATTATTACTGCTCACTGATTGGTTGCTATAGGTTACTACTTATCACTCACTGTTAGGGTACAGTTGGTTGTATGACAGAATGCAGTTTGGGGTGATGTTGGCAGCATTGGTGTGAGAGGCAGAGATTATATCACACCAGTTTTTTTTTAATACCGGTCCGGGTTTAAAACCCGGACTGGATTTAAAAAAAAAACTGGACTGGAGTTGGGGAAAAAAACCCCAGACTGGATTTGAAAAAAAAAAAACTGGACTGGAGTTGGGGGAAAAAAACCTGGACTGGATTAAAAAAAAAAAACTGAACTGGAGTTGGAAAAAAACCCGGACTGGATTTTTAAAAAGACTGTACTGGAGTTGGGGAAAAAAAACCCGGACTGGATTTAAAAAAAAATTGGACTGGAGTTGGGGGAAAAAAACCCAGACTGGATTTTAATGGTGGGATGCCAGGCACAGGGAGATGATGATGAGAGGTGGTGGGATTCCAGGCACAGGGGGATGATGAGGATGGAGATGATGGTGACAGACGGTGGGATGCCAGGCACAGGGAGATGATGAGGATGGAGATGATGGTGACAGACGGTGGGATGCCAGGCACAGGGAGACGATGAGGATGGAGATGATGGTGACAGACGGTGGGATGCCAGGCACAGGGAGATGATGATGATGACAGGTGGTGGGATGCCAGGCACACGGGCATGATGATGGAAATGCTGGTGACAAGCGGTGGGATGCCAGGCACAGGGAGATGATGACAGGTGGCGGGATTTCCTGATCTATGCAGAGCTGCCGACCAGGAAATGTCTCACTGCCTGTGATTAGCGCTGTGCAGTGTGGGCTTCCTGGCAGGCTCTGGCATGTGGAATTTTGAACATGCCCTGCCCATCTCTAACAACAAATTGTGCTGGTCCTCCTGTACATCAGCCCCATAAAGTAACCAGCTCTGGGTTCCAATGTGCTGCCGCCGCTGCCATGGAGACAGAGACCAGCGCTGTGAATAGCCGGGACAGGACAGCACTGGGAGGATTCCCCCATCCACCTATAATGTGTAGATGGGGGGAATTGGGTCAGCCATAGACAGTTTAAATCTCAGCTGGTTCAGCAGGAACTGGCTGAGATTTGAACCATTAATGAGCAGATTCTCTTATGATTATCACTAGTGGTTGCTGTATAGCCACTAGTGATAATCACTGTTTGTCGGGAGAATACAATTGCTGGGCCGGAGGGATATTGCCCTGTCAGCACTGTCTGTGTTGATGGGGGAATCATGCAAGTTTCTTTCCTGAAATCTGTGGATGCAGGAAAGAAATTTGCACCGTATATTATCTGCCTAACTGAAAGTGAAAGTAAATTGTGAATGTCTTGAAAGAACAGGAGAGGGGGAGGGAGACAGATGGGGGAGAGAAGGGATGGAGATAATTCAGTTCAGTTATTACAGTGTTCTGCAGTCTGCAGTGCACACACTTACCCACTCGCTCTTCTCCGTGCCAATGAGGATGCAGGGGGAAGGAGCAGATCGGGCGGCTGTGGTTGCGTGAGCGCTCGCATTATGCAGTGTCAGTGAGCAGAGGGAGGGGGGAGGAATCCCCGCAGAGCTGACTGGGGACGCTCTCCCTCTCAGGAGAGACTGTGTTACTCCAGCGGTGGCCCAAGCAAAATACAAAAAATGCAAAATACATACTGTAGCTGCTGACTTTTATTATTAGGACACTTGCCTTCCTGGAATCCAGCGATGTCTGCACCCCAGCCGATGTTTTTGCCGGTGCTCGGGTGCTGCTGCTGCCATTGTCTGCCAGGGAAACTTCTGTGCACGCGTGAAGCGTGCTGCGCTTTCTGAATTGACCCGGTGGTGGGGGAAGGAAGAGTAGGGCCAAACATCTGAGTGATTTTTCTGCAGCAAGATTTCTCGGAAGTGGGGATTGATGCCTGTCACCCCGTTCGGATCGGCACACCCCGCGATCCGCGGAGCGCTCCTGGAGCCTCGGCCGTAGGAAAGTCCCCGGCTTCGGCCTAGCTCCGGAGCGGCGGCCATCTTGCTGCACCCCATGTGCTTGCCAGTGCACAGCGTTACACTCCTCCCCGCATCACTGCGCTGACTACAGACCCGGGACCACCGTATGCAGGCATGTGAACCTGTCTTTGAGATCTGCACGTGTACCTGTCTTTGAGATCTGCACGTGGACCTGTCTTTGAGATCTGCACCTGGTAGGAAAAAGACTGTTTGTACTGAGCGGAGGAGGGGGGGGACACCAGAGTCACCCGAGGAGGGGGGGGACACCAGAGTCACCCGAGGAGGGGGGGGGACACCAGAGTCACCCGAGGAGGGGGGGGGGCACCAGAGTCACCCGAGGAGGGGGGGGGACACCAGAGTCACCCGAAGAGGGGGGGGGGGACACCAGAGTGGAGTGGAGGGGGGCACCACAAGATTAGTCTTTTTTTTCTTTTTTGCTGATCCGAGGATCGATCCGATCCGTGACTCCTGATCTGAGGATCGATCCGATCCGTGATTTTTTTGATCTGTTGCACCCCCTATGGAATTAAAGGACAACTTCACCAAAAGTAAAGTTTCTTTTATTACCATCAGCAATCCCAGAACTCATAAAAAATAAGTGTATAATAATCAAAGGTATTGAAGATAGAAAGGGGGGTGGAAACAGATGAAAAGGGCTTTCTTCTTAACGACACAGAAAGATCAGCAACCTTTATACAGTCCTGAAACCTTCTTTTGCTGCTTCTCTCATCATCCTGTTATGCCTCATTTCTATTTCTAGTACCGCCGAATATTATACAATTCATCTTTAGGAGCTTCTTCCTTAGTGATGGTGGCTTAATATTGATGTGTGGGTTTTACCAGCATGTGCTCAGCAGCTCCTCTCTGTATTATCACTACATAATCCGCTCGGTATCTAGCACCACTTTTTGACATGAAATGAAGGTACACCAGGGCTCAAGTCCTGCGGGAATGCGTGGGAACGGAGTTCCTGCACTTTTTTCACAGCAGGAATTCAGTTCCCTTTGCAGGACTAAAGCAGCCGAGCCGCCCGAGCCAATCCTTCACTAAGCGGCAATGCCCAGCTCGAGTCACTGTCAGGGGCAGGCGAACCTTAGTAATCCTTTATGTTACTGGCCGCTTCCTGTATATGGATTCATCAGGTAGTGTGCGGGTATTCCGTCACTTCCTCGATGCCGCAATGTCTCCTGGGAGCTTTTGTCATTGTTCCCAGAAGACATTGCGGAGGTCTGCCGCGAGTTATCGTGGGATTTAGAAAGAACTTGCGGTTTAGTAATTATGCATATGAGTGTATCATTTTATATTTTTTTTGGTGTGGGAGTGGATCTTGGGTGGGAGTTCCCACACTTTTTTTCCCAGGACTTGACCCTGAGGTACACTATGTGGCGAAAAGTTTGTGGACATCTGACTGTCGCATTGAGCAGAAATTACGACAAGAAAAGTCAGACGTGAGCTTTTGGACGGACCGTGTGTATGCTTCATCTGACTTTTGCTGTTGGAATTTCCACCAACAAAAGATTGAGAGCTGGTTCTCAAATTTTCCGACGGAAAAAACGATCGTGTGTACGCAGCATCGGACTTTGTGCTCATTCAGCCAAAAGAGCTTTTGTGACGTCCAATACTGATGTTGGATGAGAAGACGTGGCTTGAAATCAGAAGTTAAATTCTTCCCAAAGGAGTACATTAGATTAGGGATCTGTGGAAGCCACTTGAGTTCCTCCACATCAAACCACGTCTTCTTGGAATTGGATTTGTCCTCCGGGGCACAGCCGTGCTGGAACAGCAGAAGCCTTCTTTAAACTGTTGCCACAAGTTTCAAATACAATTGCCTAAAATGTTTTTGTATGCTGTGGTATCAATAGTACCCTTCCCCGGAAACGCCTGAACTCAATTATTTGAAGGGGTCCTCATATGCTTTTGACCAAGTGGTCTAGATGTAAACCCTAATTACCGTATTTATCGGTGTATAACGTGCACTTTTTTCCCCTTAAAATCAGGGGAAAATCGTGGGTGCGCGTTATACGCCGATCCTCGCTGTCTCAGAGCGCCGCCAACAAAGACCGAGCCCGAGTGTACTGGGCACTCGGCCACGCTTGGCTCCGCCTGCAGCCACGCGAGAGGAGCCGAACACACCAGAAATCCGGCTCTGTACAGCTCGACCGAGGCGCCAAACTCAAACACACAACGATGCAACCCCCGGCAAACGGACGCCGGACAAGACCGCCGATGGACGCCGGGCAAGACAGCAGATGGACACCGACAAGGCTGGACGGACCCCCGCGCAAGGCCGCAGACGGACGCCGGTCAAGGCCGCCGATGGACGCCGGGCAAGACATCCTTAAAATTCCCTTCTAAGCTTGGGGTGCGCGTTATACGCCGGCGCGCGGTATACGCCGATAAATACGGTAGTTACATAGTCAGGTTGAAAAAAAGACCATTTAGTTCAAGCAGTAAAAAAAAAATACATAGAAAACCTCCTATATACAAAGCCCTACACCCACAGCTGATCAAGAGGAAAGCAAAAATAACTCCCTATAAAGCATAGTCCAATTTGCCCAATTATAATATTATTTTCACCTTTTTTCTTTCTTTTTTGCACCCCAGTTCAGCAGAGTTCACACAGCTTCTTCGTAGGCACTTCCTGTCAAAATGGCCATAGGTGTGCAGAGCCTATTGCATTAGGGTTTGCACCCCAAAGCTCAAACACACATGCGCAGTAGAGCGGTAGACAGTGTCAGTAGGGATAAGATTGGTGTCAGTAGTTTTTTGTTTTTATTTTATTTTGTTATGTTTTACAATTTTTATATATATATATATTTTTTTTATAATTATTTTACAAATTTTTTCCCCATTGAGGGACTTGTAGAAATAGCAGAGAAAGGGACTAAGGGCCAATATTTCCCAGTCCCTTTCTCTGTAGCCTCAGCTGCCACAGAGGAAATCTGCATTGCACAGGGTAATTAGGGTGTGTCCAGGCACACCCTGTGCGCACGCCTATGAATATAGCCAATCTTCCGAAATAACTCATGAAATACAATTCGGGAAAAACGTATATACAAAACAAATACTAATATAAGAAATTTCAAATTATTTCCGAAAACAAAAACCTTCTAACGTAACGAAATGATTAACTTAATGAATAAATCTAAAACGAAAAAAAAAAATGTTTCCACCGTGCACATCTCTAGTAATTTCTCTGGGTGGGTTTCCTGTTGGTGATAATTGTGGTCCATTCCATACAACTCTACATTCTCTTTATCACTAAGGCCCCGTACACACCATAGAATCCATCCGCTGAAAAATCTCAGCGGATCGGTTTCAGCGGATAGATTCTATGGTGTGTACATTCCTGCGGATATTTATCCGCGGGAATTTCACGATTCCAGCAGATAAAAATTTGTAGACATGTCTACAAATCTATCCACTTGAATCGATCCCAACGGATTGATCCGCTGGTCTGTACAGACTCACCGGATCAATCCGTTCGAAGGGATCCCCCGCATGCGTCGTAATGATTCGACGCATGCGTGGAATTCCTTATATGACAGCGTTGCGCTCGTCGCCACGTCATCATCGCGGCGACGGCGCGACACGTCATCGCGAGGGGATTTCGGCGCAGATTTCGATCCTATGGTGAGTACACTCCATCGGATCCAAATCCACTGAAATCCTCGAGAGGATTTATCCGCGGAAACGGTCCGCTGGACCGTATCCGCGGATAAATCCTCTCGTGTGTACTAGGCCTAAGGTGTCAACCACTACAGGGCTTGATTGTTGCAGCCTGTGCTTAACATCATTGGCTTTTATTGGACCCTGTAGGGCCACGTAGTCATTAATATGTTATTTACTTCATGTCATCTAACTTATTACAGCTGACTGAACAGTGGGACCTGAATCTGATCCTTCAGCAACTGACAGAAGAAGGAACCATGCTAGATTCAGCCCCAGAAGACAGTGGTAAGTGCAGATTAAAGTCCTGATACCACCATGTTTTTTTTTTGTTACATAATATATAATATGACACAATAATGATCCAGATTTGACTTCCTAAGAGCCGGTTCACACAGGGGCGACTCGTCAGGCAACTCAGCCACCTGACAAGTCGTGCTCCGCTCTATTTAATGGAACCATTTTAATAAGAGCAACGCAAGTCGCTCCGACTTAGAAAAAGGTTCTTTGGGGGCGACTCGGGGCGACTTGCATTGACTTTAATACAGAAGTGACTTTGCAAGTCGCATCTCAAGTTATCTTGAGATCGCCTTGCCGAGTCACCCCCAAAGTCGTGCCGCCCCTGTGTGAACCGGTGATCTGCCGAGCTTGTTCCAGCTATGGTATTTGTTCCATTTAACAGCTGACGATCAGCTGTTGCGTTCGGCTATTTCCGTAGCCTGCTACTGCGCATGCCCGGAGTCTGCGCAGTCGGTTGTGGAACTTCTCAGATGGTCATCTTCTCCCCTCCTCCTCCCTCCCTGAGGCAGCTATGGGGCCTCCCCCACCCGGGTGCTCGCTGACTGGTGCCCTGGATGGGCCGCTCTATTGTCAGTCAGTGAGCTCCTCCTGCTCCGTCAGCCCCATAGAGCGGCACACAGCCCCCCCCCCCCCTCTCTCCGGTGCTCTGGGATCCCACATGCCGCGGACACAACAGAATGTATAAAATGAATGCAAACTAAAAAAAAGTAAATAAAAGCGCTGTGTGCACGCCTCTCAGCAGCTAGCTGCCGATTCCGCCGGTGATCTGCCGAGCTGTGTTCCTCTTAACAGCTGATGATCAGCTGTTTCGTTCGGCTATTTCCGTAGCCTGCCTGTAGCCTGTTACTGCGCATGCCCGGCGTCTGCGTAGTCGGTTTTGGAACTTCCCAGATGGTGGAACAAGAACGTTAATACACCGGCTCTAAAGGTTCCATTATTCATACAAGCCCATCTTGCCAGGTAATTGCATGGCAATGATACAGAACTCATGTGTGGCAGCTTTTTTGCTTTGGCTTGAGGCTTACCAGCTACACTCTGTTTAATGCCATCTATTATACCCGATACCTGCCAGTATATTGACTTACTGGCTATAACCATATATGTAAATTGTGACATCACCAACAGGTCCTTCTCTACTAGTAGACAAAAGTGGATGTGATTTCAGAGAAGGGGGGCTTTTGCAGCCATATTGGATGCTGGCAGGTATCTCCATGTACCACATTTTGTAGTTGATAAAATAGGTGGAGAAGGAAGGGATGTCTGTAGAGGAAACAGTTGAGTAAGAGGGGGATCAGATAAATGCACTTGTCAAATTAAGAATCACACACGGTGATTTCAAGAATTCAGCCTGTGCTGGACAATATTTAGGTTCCTATTAATGTACCGGATAGAGAAAAAAAGGACTTTAAAGGCTGCCACTCATAACCCCAATATAAAGCACTAGAGTATGTCATATAGTAAGGCAATAGACAAAGTTTATTAAGCATACATTAAAACATTTTTAAAACGTTTAACATTCATGTAGAATGTGTGACAACATCCCAAAGGCAAAATTATAACACACACACACACATGTGTATATATATATATATATATATATATATATATATATATATATTGTGTGTGTGTGTGTGTGTGCGTATGTGTTATAATTGTTATACCCACTAGAGGTCACTGGTTGCAAATATCACTTTCATTGTGACATATACCGTATACTGTAATATATTTCTGGTGTCATATGCAATACTCCCACTAGGGGTCACTATTTTATTTATTTTGTATTTACATTAAATAGTATTTTTTTTTTTTAGAAAAGAGGGAGCGCTTCACAGATTTTTCTTACTCTGATTTGCTAATAACAGTTGGTGTTAAAGCGGAGGTCCCACGGAAAAAAATATATTAAAAGCAGCAGCTACAAATACTGCAGCTGCTGACTTTTAATACATGGTCACTTCACTTACCTGTCCAGGGTAAAACATTTTGGGGTAGATTCAGGTATAATTGCTTATTTTTGTGCGGGCGTAGCGTATCTCAGATACGCTACGCCCCCGTAACTTAGTGAGGCAGGTTCTGTATTCACCAAGAACCTGCGCCCTATGTTACAGCAGCGTAGCGTAAATCTGCTGGCGTAATCGCGCCTAATTCAAATTGTGAAGAGGTGGGCGTGTTTTATGTAAATAAAACATGACCCCGCGTAAATGAAGTTTTTTTGCTCCAAATTAACCCGCAAAAAGCCAATGCTTTCGACTTGAACGTAAATTACACAAATCCCTATTCGCGAACGACTTACGCAAATGATGTAACATTTTCAAAATTCGACGCAGGAACGACGCCCATACTTAACATAGGATACGCCTCATATAGCAAGGGTATCTTTACGCCGGAAAAAGCCTAACGTAAACGACGTAAAAAAATGCGCTGGGCAAACGTACGTTTCTGAATCGGCGTATCTACGTAATTTGCATATTCGACACGTAAATATACAGAAGCGCCACCTAGCGACCAGCCTAAAATTGCAACTAAGATACGACGGCGTAAGAGACTTACGCCGGTCGGATCTTAGTCAAATCTATGCGTAACTGATTCTATGAATCAGGCGCATAGATACGACGCCGCACACTCTGAGATACGACGGCGTATCTGGAGATACGCCATCGTATCTCTTACCTGAATCTACCCATTTATATTGTTTTACTATCTGACATACACCAGTGCTTTTTCCCTTTTATATTGGGGTTATGAGTGGCAGCCTTTAAAGTCCTTTCTTTCGCTATCCTTCTAGAGGTATTGCACATTTTGTGGTGTCACGTTAACAGATTGTACTTCATGTTTCATTTATTATGAGTATACCGGAGATGATGTCCTAAAGAAATGTATTAAAAAAAAACAGTCTGTTTTGCAAACTAAATGGCACAGATGCAGATTAAAGAGGGAAGCAGAGATTTCTGAGCTACTGAGAGAACAACTTGAGCAACATTTCTGCTTTCTGTGTGAAATTTGAGTATGAATTGTTCCGTGGTACCTGCAGGGACAGAGGTCAATGTGAGCTTGTTTTATAGCTCAATCACTGCTTGTGAAGAATATGTAAATACTTTAATATCTATGGCCTGGTACCAGATTCACTACTACAATAAAGCTTTCCACCAATAGTTCTATTTAATTATATGTTGCCTTTTCTGTACACCCCCCCCCCCCTCCCCCTTTTCCCAAGTAATTTTACTGTAAATCTACTTATTGTATGACAAAGAGGTAAAACATCATATTTCAGTGAACATTGTTAACAGCAATTTAAGTATAATTAATGCTATAACTAACTGTGGGTGTTTCATTTATTTTTTTGTAGTGGAAGACTTAGCCCCCTCTCTGCTGCCATTTGAAAGCAGTATAAACAAACGGCAGGATCGGATAATGGAGCAGCTGTTGGAATTAAGTGTCAGACAATTACAGGCTCGGTCTCCTGCCCAGCAGAGTTCTCATGAGAAGGAGGCTGCTAGCATTCGGCCTTCTGACAGGTATGTGGGAGGGGAGAAGTCATAAATCCAGGGTGCACTATGAATGATTGCGTGAGGCAATAACTCTAAAACATCAAATCCAATCACGCCTTTCCATCTGGGAGTCATGCCTGTTGCTGTCATTCTTGAAATTCCTCATGTAATTTGTAGCTTTACCACTGCTGGAGTGACGAGGTTCCTATCATAGTTGGTAAGGTTGCAAAAAGACACCCGTCTATCCAGTTCAACCTAAGAGCGTGTGTGTGTCACTACTATTTTCCATATCCCTGTACACAAAGAAACAGATCTAAAAGTTTTTAAAATGTATTTACACTCCCTGCTGACAACACCAACTGTGGAAGGTAGTTCCACATCCTTACTGCTGTAACAGAATGAATTAAAGTATAGCCTCTAGAGTAGTTCTACAAAAACGTTATAATAAAAGTACCATCATCCAGGAATTTTAGTATAGAGAAGTTGGGTCTAAGGTCCCCAAACCAGAGAACCAAAAGAAAGGGGGGGCCATTTGGACTATTGCGGTACTGGTGGAATTAAGTAATAAAATACAATTCAAAATATAAAATAATATAGTTTTATTAGATACAGGTTAAAAAAAGAACACAATAGAGAAATAAAATGGTGACGACCATACATAGCACCAATATAATAATCCCAAAGAAGGAAAAATTTGTGGGTTGAAGGTCACGACATTAAACTTGAATAGTTTTGCGGCGATAGCCGCTTCTTCAGAAGCATGTCTACAATACAATTGAAAAAACAAACAGTTATACACATAACAAGTTACAAATTGGGGAACAGGGGCTCAGCTGCTTACCTAAGAGGACCCCGCAGGAGAGGGAGGCTGGGATCACCATATAGAGTCCCATGTGACAGCCAGGAGGCAAACATACAGGGAGGGATCTACTTGCCAAATATATAAAATAATATAATAGTTAATGTCAGGGGCCCTGGCCTTGGACTAATAGGGAAGTGCATAACCATGCGTGTTGACTACCAGTGATAAAAATTGGATAGAAAGGGTGATGTGAGGATGTGAGTGGGGGACAGCAAATTGGGGGGGGGGGGGAATAGGGAATGCAGGGAGAGGAGGGAAAAAGAAAAGGAAAGGGGAAATCAGGGGGGAGAAGGGGGGGGGGGAAAGGGAGGGGGGAGGAAAGAGGGGGGGAAAGGGAGGGGGGAGGAAAGAAGGGTGGAAAGGGAAAAAAAGGGGGCGGATGGGTAAGGAAGAGAACGGTGCGCTGCTGGACCAATATAAGCACCACAGGTGAAACATAAACGTGTCCACCACCCCATCTATAGCTGGCAATCGCAGTAAGTGGCATTGGAAGGCTAAAGCAGATAACAACAACACCTTTGCAGCCATTGTGCTATATGCTGGGTGTTTGGTGGCTCCCCTTCAGTCCACCTGCCCTTATCTATCCATTAGAATGCATGTGCCTCCATTGTGGGGACGCCCATTGTTTAGTGTTAGGACCACAGATTACAGGGTGCCTTGGCGCAGCTCTGTGGCTCACGCATGCGTTTGCAAATGCGTGCAGACAAAACCCCTGTTTTTAACGCATACTGTTAGACAGGTTAATTGGTTGTTCTGCAGGCTGGTCGGTAAGGAGGCTTGGTTTTTCCCTGGGCATTCCCCAGGTTTTGTTGTTATCTGCTTTAGCCTTCCAATGCCACTTACTGCGATTGCCAGCTATAGATGGGGGCGGTGGACACGTTTATGTTTCACCTGTGATCCTTTAGTAAATACCCTTTTTCTATAGTCTGATAGCTTTTCCTCCTGCAGCTTGGCATTGCATACTATTGTTGAGTCTGTGATTTACAAGGCCCCCCAGAACTTTTTCCATCTTCAATTCTTGCAAGGGGAAGCTTTTGGGAGGAGGGATCAGCAGGGTGCCCTGGGTCAGTTCCCATTGAGGTGAACATGCCCTACCCAGAACTACTTCTCCCAAGAGTACTTTCCCTGCAGACAATATGCAGGCAAACTCTTGGGAGGCAACAGTATGGTTTTGCTGAGAAAGAAATCAATAAATGCTTTGAGACCCAGAGGGTGATGTAGTCCAGCAGGGGAGAGCTTACTCGGTCAGGGCTGACAATTCTGTTTAGAATTTGAGTATAGCAGCAGTAATGTTGTGAGCCAGTAACAGAAAGTTAGTTAGATTTCTGGAAGGATCACAGGTATTTTCTGTGTTTTTTTTAAAAAGACAAACAAAAAATGTGCATGTATTGCAGTACTGTATGTTTTCAGTTTGACCTGACATTCACTTTAATCATTTATTTCATTCCAGACTATCTCTTCCCAAGAGGGTAACACGTGTATGGCATTCTGAACATACCTCTACAGTCTGCATAGATCTGAGAGACACTTTGCCTAATGCACTTGTTAAGACGGGTACAGAGACTAAACCCGAAGGGCAAAAAAATGAGCTGAAAAGAAAAAAAATTCCGCTAAATGAGTAAGTACAGCAAACATGTTAATTGCCTTTGTACCACTAGATGGCAGTAAAACTGTTCTGACAAACCATTTTCTCTTGTTAGGAGTGCCAATTTCCATACAAGTCAAGTATTCAAGAAGCGCACGTCCCTGTACACTAGATTTTACTGCTGTCTGGGGACAAATTGACAATCTGTAAAGATGCAGAATTTTAAAGCTGAAATCGGGGGAAAACCGCTAAAAACACAATTGAATTACATAAATAGATATACACTGAAGTTTTTATTTGCCATGATATTTAAAATTTTGTTGAGCCAGTCTTGTGATTTAGGCCCTCGAAGTCCTGATTCTTGGTCATCAGTGGTCTCACTAATGGGACCCATTCCTTAGCTGATTGCACAGTGACAGAGAAGCAGCACTCTGTTGAGATAGTAATATAGGCACAGATTCACAGATTCTCCTGATACGCCGTCGTATCTCTGTTTCTATCTATGCGACTGATTCATAGAATCAGTCACGCATAGATATCCCTAAGATCCGACAGGTGTAATTGTTTTACACTGTCGGATCTTAGGATGCAGTACCGCGGCCGCCGCTGGGGGGAGTTTGCGTCGTAAACCAGCGTTGGGTATGCAAATTAGGAGTTACGGCGATCCACGACGGATTTTCGCATTCACTACGTCGCCGCTAGTCTAGTTTCCCATCGCAAATTTAGTCGTCGTTTTAGGTGCCCTAACTTTAGACAGCAAACGTATTGCTGTCTAAAGTATGGCCGTCGTTCCCGCGTCGAAATTTAAAAATGAATGTCGTTTGCGTAACACGTCCGGGAATACGGAAGTACGCTACGCGAAAATTCGAAAAAATGACGTCACGGCGCGCAAAGCACGACGGGATTTGCGAAACGGAGCATGCGCAGTAGGTTCGGCGCGGGAGCGCGCCTAATTTAAATGGCACACGCCCATTTGAATTGGCCCGCCTTGCGCCGGAGGCCGCGGGCGTAGTTTTCATCGCAAGTGCTTTGTGAATCAGGCACTTGCGATGAAAACTTGCGGCGGTGTAACGTATCTGCTGCTTTAGCTTAGCTTTACGATACGTTACGCTGCCGCGATTCTACGTGAATCTGGCCCATTGTGATTTCCCCTCCTATACTCCTATTCACAAGGGTGGATTTACTAAAACTGGGGAGTGCAACATCTGGCGCAGCTTGTTCAATTAAAGGAGAGTTCCTGTGCCCCAAACACTTTTTTTTTTTTTTAAAGACTCCTCCTGTACTTGTCTAAACATATACGTTAACATTTAGAACATGTCATATATGTGGTAATTTTAGTTGATGTTAAAATATTTGATTGCTAATCTGGCAGGTTCCATGTTAGCTGTGGGCATCTGAAGCCCTCTTTTCTTCATTTCCGGGATTTGGTGCAGCTGGCTACCCATGCAGTTTTGTAAATGTTGGCTGAAAAATTTCTGCCGTCTGTATGCAGAACAAGTTCACGGCCAACGCCCTTCGGACAAAAATCCACGGATTTGTCCGATTGGAAATCCACTTGTGTTTGAGACTTTACAGTAGTAGTCTATCCATCACTAAGTCCACTGGCAATAGGCCAGGGGTAGTTAACCATCCTTTCCAAACTTTATCATAATTAGATGAACAGCCCTATGCCGCGTACACACGATCATTTTTCGGCATGAAAAAAACGTAGTTTTAAAAAATTTTCATTTAAAACGATGGTGTGTGGGCTTCAAATCATTTTTCGGGTTCTGTAAAATGACATTTTTTTTTCCGAACATGCTGCATTTTTTAACAACGTTTTAAACTATGTAGTTTTTCGGGTTGTAAAAAATGGTCGTGTGTGGGCTAAAACAACGTTAAATACCCGCGCATGCTCAGAAGCAAGTTATGAGACGGGAGCACTCGTTCTGGTAAAACTACCATTCACAATGGAGTAAGCACATTCATCACGCTGTAACAGACAGAAAAGCGCAAATCGTCTTTTACTAACATGGAAACAGCTAAAGCAGCCCCAAGGGTGGCGTCATCCGCATGGAACTTCCCCTTTATAGTGCCGTCATACGTGTTGTATGTCACCGCGCTTTGCTAGAGCATTTTTTAAAAACGATGGTGTGTGGGCAACGTCGTTTTAATGATGAAGTTGGAAAAACGTTGTTTTTTTCCTACATCCCGAAAAACTTTGTTTTTTTTTCATGCCGAAAAATTATCGTGTGTAAGCGGCATTAGAGTTGATTATAGGAGTCATTCGTATCACAATGTAATATGTGGCCAAGCCTGGGGAGAGGGAGGAACTATAAGTTTCCAATGAATAAGGATAAGTTTGCAGGCTTGAAAAAGGACTCTAGAAACGGCCTCTCTGGTCTGCGGCTCCTGTACCACCTCATCAGTTATACCTAAGACACATTGTTTGGGGTCTAGCATAATCGTAGTCTGAAGAACTATTAATAGTTACCCGTATTTTCCGGCGTATAAGACGACTTTTTGGATGCAAAAAATGCATCCAAAGTGGGGGTCGTCTTATACGCCGGTGACAGTCTCCGTGCTGCGAGCGTCCATGATTTAAAAAGCCGCTCCTTCTTCTCAGCGTGTCCTGTGATAGGCGGAACACAAATCTTCCCAGCAGCGCCTCTGTTCTGTGTTCCTGCTATCACAGATGCCTTCTCATCCTCGGACGAGGGGACGTCCGTGATAGGCGGAACACAGAACAGAGGCGCTGCTGGGAAAATTTGTGTTCCGCTTATCACAGGACACGCTGAGAAGAAGGCGCGGCTTTTTAAATCATGGACGCTCGCAGCACGGAGACTGTCACCGGCCTGGAAACAAATCAGCAAAACGTGAGTGATGGCACTGTTGGCACAGTGGGGGGAAAGTGATGGCACAGTGGGGGGAAAGTGATGGCACAGGTGGGGCAAGTGATGGCACAGGTGGGGCAAGTGATGGCACAGGTGGGGCAAGTGATGGCACAGGTGGGGCAAGTGATGGTACAGTGGGGGAAAGTGATGGCACAGTGGGGGCATGTAATGTAATGGCACAGTGAGGCATGTAATGTAATGGCACAGTGGGGCATGTAATGTAATGGCACAGTGGGGCATGTGATATAATGGCACAATGAGATTTGAAAAAAGCCTGTTTCTGTCAGCGGTTCCGGCTACCCCTCAGCTTCTAGAAAGACTAGTAGGAATGGCGTAGTCTTATACAGTGAGTATATCCCAAAACCAAATTTTTTCCTGGAAAATTAGGAGGTTGTCTTATACGCCTGTAAAATACGGTAGTATTAAATGACTGTAGTGTCCCAATACCTATGGAACCTAGGGCAGCGCCATAGCATATGCACCAAGTCTCCATGATATACAGGAAAATTTCGTTTTTTTTAGTTTGTTTATTAATAACATGGTACCATTAACTCACAGGTCAGAGCATACATGTAAAAGCATGTTACTGCGCCAGCTTCGCTCCACTAAGAGAGAGTCTAGTTCTGACACTTATGACAACAGGCTCCAACAAGCAAATGCTAACGGACACGAACATGAGGATAAGATACCTACCTCTCGAAGACGAAGGTTGGAGAAGGGGAGTGACATTGGTCAATCTACACCACAATCGCAGGAAAAAGGGTGCAGTGTTACAGAACAAGACATGAAAGAAGAGCCCCAAAAAAGCAACCTGGATCCACCTGAAATAATACAGATACAAACCACGTAAGAGTCAACTCGCCCATTGCCTTGCCGATACTTGCTTTCAAATTTTTCTTCGTTTACCAGACCGAATTTTTGTGTGTTCCTACGATTTTTGTGTTAATCATACATAAGATCACCAGACGGGAGATATAATATAAAGTTTCATAGTGCAGTATTTATTAAAAATAGTTGGTAGTATAAAAGGTAATGGTTACACTCACATGTAATGGTGCCTGTAACCGGCACCAGTATATACAGCGTTTATGGGAAGGGATGGCTTCTCCGGATCTGCCACGGAGCCGGCATGCATTCCAAGCCTCGCTCGTGATTCTCTGCCCAGAGGTGATGTCACACGGGACTCGGAAGTGATGGTCCCACGCTTCTACGTATGTTTCACCAAAGGTGGCATCTTCATGAAGTCTTTCTAAAAGTCATCTTTGGTGGAATGTACGTTGAAGCGTGGGGCCATCACTTCTGGGTCCCGTGTAACATAACCTCCGGGCCGAGAATTGAGAGCGAGGCTTGAAACACGCCGGCTCCGTGGCAGATCTACTGAAGCAATCCCTTCCCATACACGTTGTATACAGTTGTGCTCATCAGTTTACACACCCTGGCAGAATTTATGATTTCCTGGCCATTTTTCAGAGAATATGAGCGATAACACAAACTTTTTTTTCACTTATGGTTAGTGTTTGGGCATGGCACAGTGGCTGCGTTTGATGGCATGGCACAGTGGTGACAATTGATGGGCCCAGTGGCTGCATTTGATGGGCCCAGTGGTTGCATTTGATGGGCCCAGTGGTTGCATTTGATGGGCCCAGTGGCTGCATTTGATGGGCTCATTGGCTGCATTTGATGGGCCCAGTGGCTGCATTTGATGGGCACAGTGGCTGCATTTGATGGGCACAGTGGCTGCATTTGATGGGCACAGTGAGGCTGCAATTGGTTTTTTTTTTGTGTGTTTTTTTTTTCGTTTTTTGCGCCCCCCCCAAAAATTTTGAGCACCGGCCGTCACTGGCCACACCCAGGGGCGGACTGTTAATTCGGGCACTGCCCGAGGGCCCCATGACACTAGGGGGCCCCATCAGGGTTGCCAACCTCAGTAAAACCAGGGACAGTATGTAAAAATCTGTGTTTTAAAAAAAAAATCCCAAGATTATAGCTGCCCTGCCTCTCCAGTACCTTTTCAGTGTATGTATGTGTATTCTGTGTATATATTGTGTGTCTGTGTGTGTATATTGTGTATGTATAGTGTATGTGTCTGTGTGTGGCCCCATTATCTCCTATTTCCTGGGGGGCCCCATAATCTCCTATTGCCCGGGGGCCCCATGAGTTGTCAGTCCGCCTCTGGCCACACCTTTATCACTTTCATATCACTAGTGGATTTATTCCATTTAAAGGGGCAGCTACCTTTTTGTCTTTGCTTTTATGTTTACCATTAGGCGCCATACATTGGTTTAAATTTTTTTTCCAAAAATCTGAGAGAGGCTCTAACCCTTCCTCACTCTATCCCAAACAAAATAGTTTTGGCTGGAGTAAGGATTTAAGAAATATAACTCTGTGCAAGACAGATGAGTGCAATATGTGTACCAGGTCTGTTGTCCTGAAGTTTTTTACAAATCTGTCAGCTTAACAAGTAGCGAGAGGTTTTATTTACTGTGAAAGTCCAGGGTATGTGTTCGCCGGTACTTATACGTCAAATCTCTCATTGCAGCCCCGCGGAGATGATGGACAGGGAGAAGCTGGAGAAAGAAAGGAAAAGCAGGCAGCGCATGCAGACACAGCTGGAGGGCATGAAACCGCTGCACTCTGTGAGCGGACGGCAGCCTATGGCTCAGCAAACTCCCGTTCTCTTTCATCTGGTAAGACAGGAGTCATGTTATGTTAATCACTAAAAGGGTTTTCCACTTTCATTAGAAAAATGTGGAAGTCGCTTCTGATTTCTTCTCTTCACTGGTCCGACCACCAACTAAGTGCAAACTGAAATTCATGGTCTACTGGAAGCAGGTATGAAATCGGAGAAGTGCGATTTTTTTTTTTTAGATAAGTAAGCACTTTGTCACGTACCTGGTGGAGATAAAAATTATGGGGGGGCTTCCCTTGCACCTCTTGTCCCTGAAAGTGGTGATGGAAATGTGAGGATACCAGGAGCAGACTGAAAACTCATTGGGTCCCCGGGCAATAGAAGATTATGGGGCCCCCGGGCTTAAAGATGGCCACCACGCCAGGAGGCAGTGCAGCTAAAATCTCGGGATTTTCACATTAAAAGCATGTCGGTATTGGACATATCAGGGACAGATGTAAAAAAACACAGATTTTTACATACTCTCCTTGGTTTTACTGAGCCTGGCAACCCTGATGGGGCCCCTAGTTGCATGGGGCCCTCGGACAGTGCCCGAGAGCCCGAATGGTCAGTCCACCCCTGGAGGATACTAAGCGGCATGAGTGCTGCTGTTGCGGGCAGTACCAGATCCGCCGGCTCCTTCTCACAGCGAGTGCCGCTTGCTTTGGGGGTACTCGTTCAGGCTCACTCCTAAGCCAGCTCTGTGTGTTTATAGATACAGAGTGCGACTCTGCCCCACCCCCTGATCTCTGCTCACTGCCTGTGATTGACAGCAGCGGGAGCCACTGTCTGTGAGCCTATGAGGAGGGAGAGCGCTGCTGTTCTCATGCACATCACTGGCTTAGATAAGTATAAGGGGTGCTAGGTGGGGGAGCTGCACACCCAGAGAATGAATTAAGGTGAAAAAAACTTAGAACCACTTTAAGAAAATATTTTTTTATAATCTGTTGCAAAGTTTCTTATCTGAAGATCCTGCTGGTAACAGCACTTCTATTACCAGTTGACAACAGTAAACTTCTGCCTTTCATTTAGCAGCAGCAATGTTGTCGGCCTGCTCTGACAGTTACTTCAGTATGCCATTGGACTGCATATCAGATGTCTCAGATGGCTAGCCAATCAGCCAATAGATGGAGCTTGCATGGCAAGCTGACAACACTGCAGCTAATGGCTAGGCAGTTGGCCTACAACAGGAAACTCTGTTGTTACTATATAAATAGCTAAGTTATTTAGCTATTTATATTATTTTATTACAGTAATTGCTGTGATAAACCCTTGTCCTCAACAGGACTATGTCCGCCGTCAATGCTTCCTCTGTCCTGAACCAGCACTATCCAAGACTCTTTAGCCCACCCAGTCACCAGCCGTAACACAGTGTAGGGTGGCAAACAACAAACTGATTTATTATCACACATGGACACAACAGATATCCCACTTGGAACCATCACCCCCCCCCCCCTTTTGGAATTTAGGGCGGAGTAAACTGTCCAATCAGCAAGGAGAGCTGTTGGAGGAACCCCCCCCCACAGCCAGGGCAGACAGAGACAATAAAACAATGGAATACAACCACACCCCAAACGATCTCAGCAAAGGAGTCCAACAGCATGAGACAACACACAATATATACATATTAGACATGTGCAGACTGGAATATTTAGTTTCATTTTTTCGTTTTCGTTTGGAAAATAAATTTATTTAGTTACTCCCGAAAATCGTTTTGATTTATTTAGTTTTTCGTTGGGGAATAGCTTTCGTCCGAAAATCCAATAATACTTGGTTTCTGTCGAATGGTCAAAAGAATATTCGCCAGAACGTCGAATCTTTGTTGGTCTCTGTCTAATGGTCAAAAAAATATTCGACGGAACGTCGAATCTTTACGTCGAACCGTACATTTCCGTTCGAATATTCCGCCTTCAAGAATTCTGATGTTGTATGACTAGTAATAATGTCGAATCTATTCTCTATAATGTCGAATCTATTTTCTCATAAATCGAAATCTATTCTCTGTAATGTCGAATCTATTATTTCTATAGTGTTGAATCTTTTCTCTATGATGTCGAATCTTTTCCCTATAATGTCGAATCTCTCTACATCGAATTTTTTTACCGCAACGAAAACGAAAATAAAGCATTTTTTATGTCTGATCTTTCGGTTTTCGTTACTTGCACTTTCGGTATCGTTTGTTAAAACGATAACGAAAAAAAACAGATTTTTGGACGAAAATGCATTCTAACAAAAACAAATGCACATGTCTAATACATATATACAAGGTTCCAGTGCGGCTGTAAGGAGAGGCCGTCTAGTACAGATCATAGTGGGGTTCTCATTCCCCTTGTGCCCCGAATGGACACAGTACGATTTACACATAAGAGGTTCGGGGAAGCTGGACACAGAGTTTCCAGAGCTCTCCAAGGTAAGCTAAGTTCCACAAACCCCCCACCCAAAGTGACTCCTGTCACAATTGCATTTGCATGTTCTGTGTACTGCGGGAGACCAGATAAATTGAATGCAGGGTCCTGGGTTTAGTAACACTTTTAACTTGCATAGTAAACCGTGTATGTTGTATTTTACAGGAGGCATCATACAACCCAGAAATGGACACGTTACCTGTGTGTAGCAGGGAGGAGATGTTACTCCTCACTATACGGCTGTCTAGTTGCGGTCAAACAGTCACACCAGCCCAACACAGCGGGCGATTTCCAGCCTCTTCTCTCTCACAGGCAAACATCTACCACGCTTTGCTCGTCTGGCTCATCACGTTGGTGAGTGACATTTTAGATCTGTCTAGCTTAAAGATGAGCTCTAGCTTTACCTTCAATCTTGCAGTTGTACAGAATCCTCTCCTATACTGAAATGACTCTGATTGTAGTGCACACTGGCCCAGATTCAGGTACGACTTGCCCCTTTCTTACGGAGGCGCAGTGTACCGTTTTAACACTGCGCCTCAGTAAATTTCCTGCGCTACGCTTGATTCACGGAGCAGTAGCTCCGTAAATTGCGTGTGCGCTCCGGAAAACTGCCCGGCGTAAGGGCGCGTAATTTAAATGATCCCGTAGGGGGCGTGGATCATTTAAATTAGGCGCGTTCCCGCGCCGAGCGTAGTGCGCATGCTCCGTTGGGAAACTTTCCCGACGTGCATTGCGGTAAATGACGTCGCAAGGACGTCATTTGCTTCAAAGTGAACATGAATGGCGTCCAGCGCCATTCACGAATCACTTACGCAAACGACGTAATTTTTCAAAAACGCGCCGCGGGAACGACAGGTATACGTAGCATCGGCTGCCCCTGCTAATAGCAGGGGCAGCCTTACGCAAAAACCGACGTACGCAAACGACGTAAACTGCGTACGCAGGGCTCGCGTAGGGTTGTGAATCGGCGTTAGTATGCAATTTGTATACTATACGCTGACCACTACGGGAACGCCCCCTAGCGGCCATCGTAAGAATGCAGCCTGCGATATGACTGGCATAAGAGCCTTATGCTAGTCATATCTTAGGCTGCCGTCGGCGTAACGAGGTTCCTGAATCAGGAGCATTCGAAACGCCGGTGCAAGTAAGCAATTGCGCTGCGTAACTATGGTTGCGCAGACGCAATTGCTTCTTGAATCTGGGCCACTGTGACTTTCTCACTGTCCCTGGCCTGTTCGTTTTTATTTATTGGATTTCAGTTCTTTTAACCATGAAGCAATCAGGAGGTGGTGTAGTGGAACTGAATCTGCAGAACTGAAGCTTTTTCTGTGCAGAATTACTTATTTTTTGGTTTAAAAATGATTCCCATATATGTGTTTCCACTGTGTGTTTAACCACTTCAGCCCCAGAAGATTTCCCCCCTTAAAGTGGTTGTAAACCCTATAAAAAAAAAAAAACCTGCAAGACAAAGGCATAATGAGCTAGTATGCATAACATACTAGCTTATTATGAATTACTTAAGACCCCGCAGCGGTCCTCGCTCCTCAATGACAATGCCAAAATGTCATGATTTCTGCCAGGGTATGCAAACTTTTGAGCATGAAAGAACACTAAACAGGCGCACCAGTAGAGCGCCTGTTTAGTGCTTTTTCTTGCCATTCATCTGTTTCACTACCCTAGTGGCTGTTTTCAAGGCTGCCTAACGCTACCCATACACCTGGCTGCGGTTACAATTTATATTCTTTTGTTGGGTTTCGGTACCCATCCTTCTTTGAAGTTGGTGTCTAAACTTTTGAACACAACTATAGATGGTGTCATTGTTCTGGAGAAGAACAAAAAAGCAGATGAAGACATTGGCAGGAGGAGTATGGTTATCTCTCTTAGAGGTAATAAATGTCTATATGGGTTACATTTACACTTCACTGAGCAGGCATACAGTGAAATACTCATACTACATTGTTGTCTATGATGACTCTGGTATATGCTTTTTCTGAATCCAGCTCTGGTGGTTGTCGTATTTTTTGTAATTTCTGGTTCTCTTCTATTCAGGTGTCCCCTTTAAATCTTCAAGACGAGGCAGAGGTCCCTTTCCAGGTGTTGGGGCTTCAACAAGTGTGGCGCGAGGAAGGACTGGCACTTTACGCTTGTGTGTCACCCAGGCATGTAGGCGCCCACCCAAGTCCCAAAATACGAAAACACAAGGTAAAAATAAAACTATGTGTACACTACCTGGCTTTGAGGATTAGCCACAAGGCCTGTGCCTAGGATAGGAGCATTTTACTTTATTAGGCACATTTTTTCTCAGCATACTTTGCTATGCAGGCCTGTGAGGATGAAACAATAAAATCCTCATCTCAGATTATGCAAATCACATGTGTGAGAAGGCTCTTATAGAAGCCACCATACAACGTGTGCTTGCACCATAGGCGTGCGCAAGGGGTGTGCCAGGGCACACCCTAATCCTGGGGTTAGCAACCTGTCAATGGTGGGCAGGTCACAGGATAACCACAATCCTTCCTTGTCGATCCTCAGAACCTGAACAGGAGAGGTGTCGGGGGTGGAATATAGTGGAACCGATCTGTATTTTGCTCCTGCAGCAGCTGAAAGTAGGCTTCTCCTCCTCTCCCTTTTGTCAACATTCAGCTGCTACAGCAGGAAAATATAGGGGACTGGTACTAATATATACCACCCCTCCTTTCCCTGTTCCTGATATCCGGGTCCCCCATGTGCTCCCTCTTCCTCCCATTGTTTCAGGATTAAGAGCAGGGAAGAGTCCGGTAAATATGTCAAACGCATGTGTGTTGGAGCTTTGTGGTGCACACCCTAATGCAATAGGCTGCGCACACCTATGGCTTGCACCTTTGCATATGTTGAGTTTTTCCCATCAACACATAGTCACGCAGCAGTATCAGAAAAAGATCATCCATGTGGTAGCAGGTCTGTCTTCTCTGCAAGCTAAACTTTAGGGGAAATACCCTGCCCCCCCCCACCGCCCAATCAGAATGAAGGTATTGACCGCTTCCATTAAAAGATGCATGTTGGGTAGCTAAGGCTTTGTTCCAGATCAAGGCCTCTAAGTAAAAAAATCAAACCCTAAAGCTGGTCATACATTATACAATTTTCTTATTCAATTTCCTTTAGATTTATGTAGTGCAAGGGCCTACCTGATTGCATACAATTGAAAAAGTTTAGGTTTGATCTCATATATGGTTTTGGTTAGTGTTGCTGATACAAAGTAATTGTTCTCGTACTTGTGCAATTGCTCTAATACCTAAAACTGATATCTTTATTGTGCGGTGCAGTGCAATTTGAGCCTGTATAAAATGAATGTGTTCAAATCACATGCAATTCTTGCAGTGTGATTTGAGCCCATTCATTTTGTATGGGCTAAAATTGCACTGCACCTCTCAATAAATACAGGTATTGGTATTGGCGAGTAATTGAGGAAAAGTATCGATACTTGCTCTGAAAAAAATTGTATTGGTGCATCTCTAGTTTTGGTATATGCATCGAAACGTCCCACACTCCACTTGAGTGCTTTCGTCATATACGGCTTCCTCCCAGTCTGAATATAGATATCAGATATTTCAACTGCTAACAAGCACAAAACAAGACACTACTCATTTGGTTGCTGAACATGGACTGTTTATTGAAAACACAGGTACAAAGGTAATACTCTGAACAATCCCCCCCCACCTTTGCATTCTGGACTGGTAGACTGTCCAATCAGCAGTGAGAGCTGTTGGAGGAATTCGCCCCCACTAATCTACATACACATCCCATAATATTCAAGGCTGACAGACACAATAGAACATTGGAATACAGCCACACCCCAAACGACCCAGCAAAGAGTACACAACAAAATGAGACAATATATATATATATATATATATATATATATATACACAGGGCCGATCCGCCCTATAGGCTCACTATGCAAGCCGCTTAGGGCCCCGCAAAGCTGCGGAGGGCCCCCCAAATTACTAGAGGCTCCGCCTGGTGAGAAGTAATTTTCGGCTCCTCACCCCTCTTCTCAACTTGTTGGCTGTATGGGAGAAGAGGTAAGAAGTCAGCACCCCCGCTTCTCACTTTAATGTAAGATGTAATTTCCGACAGCAGAACACCCCCTCCCCCCGCTTCTCAACTTTAATCTTTAATGTGGCATGTCACTGTCCGCACTGCCCCCCCCCCCCCCTCGCTTTTCAACTTTAATGGGACCTGTCATTTTCGGCAGCCACCCTCCGCTTCTCAACTTTAATGTGACATGTCATTTTTCTTAGGGCCCCAGGGAGCTCAGGATCGGCACTGTATATATATATATATATATACACACACACACACACACACACACAACATTCCAGTGTGGCTGTACAGTGAGTCCGATTAGTACAGATCAGGCTGGGTTTCTCGGTCACCCTGTGCCCCTATTAGGCCTTGTACACACGAGCAGACATGTCTGATGAAAATGGTCCACGGGCCGTTTTCATCGGACATGTCTGCTGGGAGGTTTTGGTCTGATGTGTGTACACATCATCAGACCAAAATCCCCGCGGACAGAGAACGCGGTGACGTAGAAGACATCGACGTTCTCTGACATGGGAGTTCAATGCTTCCACGCATGCGTCGAATCAATTCGACGCATGCGCGGGATTTCGGGCCAGCGGACATGTCCGATGAGTCGTACTAACCATCGGACATGTCCGACGGACAGGCTTCCAGCGGACAAGTTTCTTAGCATGCTAAGAAACTTTTGTCCGCTGGAAACCTGTCCGCTAGGCCGGAAAACTCTCTGGTAGGCTCTACACACGGTGGGACATGTCCGCGGAAACTGGTCCGACGGACCAGTTTCAGCGGACATGTTCGGTCGTGTGTACAAGGCCTCAAAGACACAGGGTGACTTAGACATAGGAGGTGCATGGGGAGCTGAAACAAGGTTTTCCCAACCACCCCAAGGGATTCTGGGTTCCATGGGCCCCCCGCCCAAAGTGACTCAGTCACAGTAAATCTAAAGGAAAATTGTTCAAGAAAATTATAGAAGGTATGGCCATCCTTTCATACTAAAGTGAAACTATGGTGACTTCTCTAAGGTAGGATTATAACTTTAAAAGAAACCTGCCCTAAAAGAAATGTAACCTGAAACAAGCAGATATAAACAAGAGCAAACATGCAGTAAATAGTCAGAGAGTCGGAAGGTGTCAAAGCTAGGGGCAGCCATTTTCAGTACAGGTATCTTGTAGAGCCCAATTGTAGTCTCAGAAAGGGATAGCTTCTATTTTCATAGCCCTACCTCCACTTTCCTTTTACTGCAGTTGTATGGGGTGTCTTTATTAAAGTGGAGGTTCCATCAAAAAAACAATTTTGCTTTAAACTGTAGCTTACGACTAAAAAAGAAAAAAAAAAGATTTTTTTTTTTTTTTACTCATCTGGAAATGCCTGTTGCTATGCAGTCCCACGAAATCTGCCTTTGAAACCACCTAGGATTCTGACATCATCTCCCTCTAATGCTCCTGGGAAATGTGTGTCATCATTTCCCAGGATGCAGTGCGCTGTCCAATTATCACTCCCCATCCAAGACTTCCAGGAAGTAAGTGCTTATGGGCTTCACAATGCCCACAAGCAAAATGACAACGGTGTAGATATAGTTTTATAAACTATCTTTTTTGAATATCTATGCGGATCGGCGGCGGATTGTAAAATAGTAAGTGACCAGATTTATATTATAAAAACGCAGGATGAAAGGACATACATTTAAAAAATGCTAATTGTGGTTGGAACTCCGCTTTAAGCCTGTTATTTTGATCCAGGGCAAGGAACGACTGCGAGGAACCTCCAATTTCTACCAGCAGATTTCGCTGTACCTGTCGCACACCACCCTGCAGAGCGTCACTTGTTGGAGAGAGGAACTTAGTCATCAGCTGCAGGGTCAGCTCTTCACATTGAACGTTGATGTTCCAGCTGTGAGACTGAGTAGCATCGCAGTACTCAATCCTGACCCAGAGGTAAGGAATTGCAGAAGCTAGAGGTGGTGACATGGGATGTAGTCACTTCACACTGAGAAGATGACTTAAAAGGTTTGATTTAAAAAATGTTTTAATAATAAATATGTCATACTTGCCTCCACTGTGCAGTTAGTTTTGCACAGAGTGGCCCCGATCCTCCTGTTCTGAGGTCCCACGGCAGCTCTCTCGGCTCCTCCCCACTTAAGATAACCCCCTCTGGGAAGCGCACTCCCAAGGGGGTTACCTTGCTGACACGCTCCCGAGTCCTGCATTCGGGGTCCATAGCCGCCAATTGCAAGACTTGGCCTCGCTGCGCTGCTATTAATCTATCCAATGAAGAGCCGAGAAGCCCGGGCAGCGATCAAGCGCGTTCGCGTTGTGGGACTTTCCAAGGCTCAGGTAAGTAAAACAGGGGACTGGGGGGCTGGTAATCGTCGGATGTTTTTTCACCTTAACCAATAACATTTTTTCACGTCGAGAAAAATGCTCTGGAGCCTACACACGATCGTTTTTAATGACCAATTTAAAAAATTGCATTTTTCACGTCATGAAAAACAGTCGTGTGTACAGGGCATAAGAGTATTGAAATTGAGGAATAGACTCCACCAAGAACTAGTTCCTATATGCACAAAATATAACTAGATACCAACATTTAAAGGCAATAACTCACCAGCAATTGTTGATCCAGGAAATATCCGATTGACTCCTGGGGATCAAGAATTTTTCCCATAAGGGGAGTTTTTTTTTTTTTTTTTTTTTACTTTCTCTGGCTCAACTGTGAATATAGGATTGTGTATATGGAGGTTTTCTTTTCTTTTCTCCTTTTGGTTGAACTAGATGGACTTATAGGTAGATTCACGTACAGATGCCTAAACTTGCGGCGGCGTAGCTTAGCATGTTTAGGCTACGCCGCCGTAAGTTAGCTAGGCAAGTACATGATTCACAATGTACTTGCCTGCTATGTTACGGCGGCGTAGCCTAAAGCGGCGGGCGTAAGGGCGCCGAATTCAAATGTGTGTAAGGGGGGCGTGTTTTATGTTAATAAGGCTTGACCTTATGTTTTTGACGTTTTTTCTTTACTGCGCATGTGCCGGGCGCCTACATTTCCCAGTGTGCATTGCGGCTAAGTACGCCGCACGGGCCTATTGATTTTGACGTGGACGTAAACTACGTAAATCGCTATTCGCGGACAACTTACGCAAACAATGTAAATATTTCGAATCTCGAAGCGGGAACGGCGCCCACACTTTAACATTGCTATTCCATCTAATAGATGGAATAACTTTAGGCCTGATAATGGCTTACGGAAACGGCGTAAATGTACTGCGGCGGCCGGGCGTACGTTCGTGAATCGGCGTATCTACTAATTTACATATTCTATGCCGACCACAATGGAAGCGACACCTAGCGGCCATCCGAAATATTGCAATCTAAGATGGGATGGCGCAAGCCGTCGTATCTTAAATATGTTTAAGCGTATCTCTGTTTGAGCATACACTTAAACATAGGTCGGCGTAGATTCTGAGTTAGGTCGGCTTATCTACTGATAAGTCGGCCTAACTCTTTCTGAATCTACCTATTGGTGTCCTTTTTCAACCTGACTAACTGTAATTCTGTAGCAAGATGATGTTCCATGACTGAAAGTACTAATGTTGACCATACACTAGTAGATTTTTTTTTAATGAACATTCGTGGAAAAATTCATGCAAAGATTCTCAGTACATTCAATGACAACGAATGTCATTCAAAAGTACTTCAAAATCTTGTTTGCTTTTGATTTGATTGGCTATTTGATTTTGAATGACAATCACATGCTCTGAAATTAAATAAAGATATATAGGTAGATTCAGTAAGAGTTAGGCCGGCGTATCAGTAGATAAGCCGACCTAACTCAGAATCTACGCCGACTTATGTTTAAGCGTATGCTCAAACAGAGATACGCTTAAACATATCTAAGATAGGACGGCTTGCGCCGTCCTATCTTAGGTTGCAATATTTCGGATGGCCGCTAGGTGGCGCTTCTATTGCGGTCGGCGTAGAATATGTCAATTAGTAGATACGCCGATTCACGAACGTACGCCCGGCCGCCACAGTACATTTACGCCGTTTCCGTAAGCCATTATCAGGCCTAAAGTTATTCCATCTATTAGATGGAATAGCAATGTTAAAGTATGGCCGCTGTTCCCGCTCCGAGATTCGAAATTTTTACGTCGTTTGCGGAAGTCGTCCGCGAATAGCGATTTACATCGTTTACGTCCACGTCAAAATGAATAGGCCCGTGCGGCGTACTTAGCACACTGGGAAATGTGGGCGCCCGGTGCATGCGCAGTAGAAAAAAACGTCAAAAACGTACGGTCAAGCCTTATTAACATAAAACACGCCCCCCTTACACACATTTGAATTCAGCGCCCTTACGCCCGCCCGCTTTAGGCTACGCCGCCGTAACATAGCAGGCAAGTACATTGTGAATCATGTACTTGCCTAGCTAACTTACGGCGGCGTAGCCTAAACGCGCTAAGCTACGCCGCCGTAACTTTGCACCATTCTACCGGAATCTACCTAAATATTTCTACTGAAAAATCTGTTTTCTTATTAGGCGGTGTATAAAGTGTTCTCCTCATCCTCTGGATTCTTCTGGCAGACACTGGAGACTGAAGAGAAGCTGTGTCCTCTTTCTCTGAACATCCCAACGGACATGGACACAGAGGTGAGGCATCTCTCATGGACTGAAACTGTCACTGGGTCTTGTGTACAAAGATAAAAGAAAAGTATCTGCGTTGGTAACCCTCTTCCTACCCATCTCTGGCATCCTTTTAATAAGGTCTGTAAGCTCAGGGATGGAAAGGATCGGCAGTCACGTGACCACTGTGATTGGCTGTCACAGTGGTCACAAGATCGAAAACCAATCCTGCCAACTCCCATACTGACTGAGAGCTGACTTTGACAGCTTGGTCAATGTCCTGGGGTGCGAACAGGGCCGATCCGCCCTATAGGCTCACTATGCAAGCCGCTTAGGGCCCCGCAAAGCTGCGGAGGGCCCCCCAAATTACTAGAGGCCCTGCTTGGTGAGAAGTCCTTTTTGGCCCCTCACCCCGCTTCTCAACTCGCTGGCTGCATGGGAGAAGAGGTAAGAAGTCCGCACCCCCGCTTCTCACTTTAATGTAAGATGTCATTTCCGACAGCAGAACACCCCCTCCCCCGCTTCTCAACCTTAATCTTTAATGTGACATGTCATTTTGCTTAGGGCCCCAGGGAGGTCAGGCTTGGCACTGGGTGCGAAGTAAGTGCGCTTTCAGCACAGAAAGCTCCGCTTCCCATGGACGCATGTGTGGGCCATGTGGGCGTCTATATGTTTTACGTGGGTGGCGTAAATCCCAGGAACAAAAATGTTGTAAAATGCAGCCAAGTCCTTAGATGTGATGCCTACATTTATTAATTTTTTTCAAACTTTCATCCTTTATTTTTGTCTAGTAATACTGTCAGTAACACGCTTCCTGTCCTAGGACGACAATGCTCCCTCGTAATCTTGTAGAAGCAAGAAGGGGAGGGGTCATGTAGTCCCGAGATACAGTGAGGGGGAAAAAGTAGTTGATCCCCTGCTGATTTTATGCGTTTGCCCACTGACAAAGAAATGATCAGTCTATCTATGGTAAGTTTATTTTAACAGTGAGAGACAGAATAACAACAAAAAAAATCCTGAAAAACACATTTCAATAAAGTTCTAAATTGATTTACACTTTAATGCGTGAAATAAGGATTTGATCCCTTCACAAAACATGACTTAGTACTTGGTGGCAAATAGGAGCACTCCCTTTTAAGAGAGTGCTCCTAAGCTCAGCTTGTTACCTGTATAGAAAACATCTGGGAGACAGATATCTTGCTGAGTGATAGGGGATCAAATTCTTATTTCACTCATTAAAATGTAAATCCATTTATAACTTTTTTGAAATGCGTTTTTCTGGATATTTTTGGTATTATTCTGTCTCACTTTTAACCACTACCTGACGGCCGTACGACTATATACGTTCGCAGTGTGGTTCTAAATCTCTGGGACGCCGTCTTTATACGGCCTCCGCTCCTCCGGGCCACTGAGTCGCCGATTCGCGTGCCTGGCGGCTGCGATGTCCGCCAGGCACGCGCGATCAGCGGTTACAGAGACAAGGACGTGGATCTGTGTGTGTAAACACACAGAGACAGCGTCCTGTCAGGGAGAGAGGAGACCGATCTGTGTCCCTTGTACATAGGGACACAGATCGGTCACCTCCCCCAGTCAGTCCTCTTCCTTCACAGTTAGAAACACTATGCAGGGTACACATTTAACCCCTCCCTCACCCCCTAGTGTTAACCCCTTCAATGCCAGTCACATTTATACAGTAATTAGTGCATATTTATAGCACTGATCGCAGTATAAATGTGAATGGTGCCAAAAATGTGTCAAAAGTGTCCGATGTGTCCGCCATAATGTCGCAGATCGCCGCCTTTATTAGTAAAAAAAAAGGGAGGGGGCGAGCACGACACTCCACACCAGGAAGAAAGCCTTGCATTACTGTGTGGAGTTACAGAGAGAAGAACAGGAAGTGAGGATTTCTCAGAAGAAATAAGGAAATTTAAAAGCAAAATGGAAGGATGAGGTAAGTGAAGGAGGACTGCACTAAGGAAAAGGAAGCTATTTAGGAAAAAAAAATTCCTTTACAACCCCTTTTAAGATTTGGGTGTACGATAAGGGGGTGGTGAAACTGATGCTCAGCCACCTGTTTTTAATGCCCCCTCCCTTGGGACTACATCCCTGCGGGGAACATAGCATCTCCCTGCAGAGATGTAGTGCCAAGGGAGGGGGCGAGCACACTGACTAACCCCCAGCTAGAAGGGCTCGGATGATGGGGCAAGCTTACTGAGGAGGAACAGGAAGTGAGAAATTCAGACAAAGAAAAAAAAACATTTAGAAGGGAAATCGAAGGAGAAGGTAAGTGAACCAACAATGCACTAGACTAAAGGAACCTATTCAGAAAATAAAAAATGAACCTTTACAACCCCTTTAAGGTTAACATACCCTTTAATTTGTTTTTACTTTTAAATGCATCTTCTCTGCTCAGGTGGTGCCGGTCGTATTGTTTGACACTCTACTGCGTTGCCCCGTTGCATTTCACCACACCCTCCACCTTCTCCTCACAGCGGGGCTGGAAGTGTGTGGTCTAAGACTGCTCTACCCACAACCCTCTACTCTCCAGTCTGGCTTTGGTAAAGGTATGTAATGGCCGTGATTATCATACTAGAGGCTTGATCAGATTCATATATAATGAATAGTACACGTTCTTTGTTTCCAGGCCTGAATTCTAATGCCATTGGAGACGCGCAATACCCTCCTTTCTTGGCTTTGGCTCTGCGTGGGCCTCATGCACTGGAACTATGGGGGAACATATCGGGCCCTTGTGATCCCATGCTCGCCCGACTGACAGACCAGAATTCGCTGAGTGCAGTCTATGGTCAGACAAAAGAGAAGCCTCTGCTGCATTATTCCCGCACCTCGGGATGTATTCTGAGAGACCTGAGCCTTTGGTTTGGGGGGAGAGTACTATGTAATGACAGTATGAAGATTGGCATTCAGAACCCACCTAGAGGGAGGTAATAAAAGTCTTTAGATTTGCAGAAGCCATTTTCTGTGGCTGTATTGTTATATGTAAAACCATTGTTATTCTGATGTAATGTCTCTCTTAGATCTCTGAGCCCCACAGAAAAAGACTGCATTTCCCAGGAATCCCATTTGTGCCGTCCTGCTGCTTTATTGACAGCCACAACTCAGGGTAAGTGTTACAGGGATTTTTCAGTACAGGGGTGTGCCTTTCGCCTACTGGTCCAGTGTTTCTCAACGCCAGTCCTCAAGCCGCCCCAAAAGGTCATGTTTTCAAGATTTCCCTCAGATGAAACAGTTGTGGTAATTACAAGGCAGTGAAACTGATCAAATCACTTGTGCAAAATAATGGTAAGCCTGAAAACATGACCTGTTGGGGCGCCTTGAGGACTGGAGTTGAGAAACCCTGTACTAGACAATGGTCATGGCCATGGTATAAAGCAGGCCAATTTTAAAGGAACTGTATGTTGGTTTTGTGTATATTTAGCTAGATTCACATAGATGGCCGCAACTTTAAGGCGGCTTAGCTTAAGGCATTTAAGCTACGCCGCCGTAAGTTAGCGAGGCAAGTACATGATTCACAATGTACTTGCCTGCTAAGTTACGGCGGCGTAGCCTAAAGCCGGCGGGCATAAGGGCGCCTAATTAAAATTTGTCTGAGGGGGCGTGTTTTATGATATTAAGGTTGACCCGACGTGATTGTTGTTCCTTTTTAACTGCGCATGCGCCGGGCGCCTACACTTCCCAGTGTGCATTGCGGCTAAGTCCGCCGCACGGGCCTATTGATTTTGGCGTGGACGTAAACTACGTAAATCCCTATTCACGGACGACTTACACAAACAACGTAAAATTTTCTAATTTCGAAGCGGGAATGGCGGCCATACTTTAACATTACTATTCCATCTTTTAGATGGAATAACTTTAGGCCTGATAATGCGTTACGGAAACGTCGTAAATGTACTGCAGCGGCCGGGCGTACGTTCGTGAATAGGCGTATCTACTGATTTACATATTATACGCCGACCGCAATGGAAACGCCACCTAGCGGCCAGCCTAAATATTGCAACCTAAGATAGGATGGCGCAAGCCGTCGTATCTTAGATAGGTTTAAGTGTATCTCTGTTTGAGAATACACTTAAACTTAGGTTGGCGCAGATTCAGAGTTAGGTCGGCGTATATACTGATACGCCGACCAAACTCTTACTGAATCTAGCTAATTATCTTTGTGCTAAGGGTTAAAAAATATATTTATTTTTTTAGTCAGGTTAATAAGAAATAATGAAAGTAAATATTGTTGTCTCATTTATTCATTTAGCATGTTTTGTCTTGTGCTGCAAAAAGTTATTTGTTAATGGATCTCAATAACTCCAGCTTCAGTCTACAAATACCCCATCCCTTCCTTTTGAAATGGCTCAGTCTAAGGATTCAGATAGAGACATCATGCTTAAAACAACTGCCTCGAGCCATCTTTTGTGCTTTTCTTAAGAAACCCCATAGTGCTCAGGGATTCCTTTATCATGGGTGTTTTTTTGTTAATGATGTAACCAGTCAATGTTATGAATTAGGGCACCTTGACTTCAGTATGACATGTAAGCAGAGAGCAGAACCTAGGCAATGGCATGAACTTATTACTCTCAAGCTGTCCATGGAGCTGGAAACATTTGGAAAATACATGGTCCACTCCAGGTAAATAACTGATTAGGGCTCCACTGTAGCAGATGGGTGCTGGTCTGGCTCGTTGCACTCCGGTAAACTAGGTTGTTAAGGGAAGGGATAATGAACTCTAAGCTTCAGCAACATATCTTTTTATATAAAGAAACAATCCCATCATCATTGGTGAAGTGGCACTTTAGGACACCTTTACTTTCCATCTGCTGATCCTCCTTCGTGCTGTGTTTTCAAACTTTCAACCTGTTCACAATGGAGGAAGGAAAGCTTACTCTATTGCTAATAGGCTGAATGTTTTTAAGCACTAGTGCCGTTGATTGGTTTACAGCAATTACCAGGTAGAGAGCCACTCTGATTGGCTCTGTACATCATGGCTGTGATCACCTGAGTTTGTTGTCTGAAAAGCCATTCATAAACTACACTTCAGAAATACACATCCACGGCCTCTCCCCGCCCTTTAGTTTTACAATATGATGGTATGGAGATGTTTTAAGAGAGACCCTGCACTAGAAGACAACATATACTCACGCCTATGGAAGCCAGTTTCTCCGACCTCCCATTTGTTCCAGTGCTACATCTTTGGAAGGCCTCTTCGGCATTTTAACACTTCCAGGAGCGTCGGATGCCTATGTTCTCCACCGCAAACTGGTTCTCCTCTTCCGCACACTAAATCAGTGCAGAACTTGGCAGTGACAGGTCAGAGGAAGGAACCAGCACGCTGCTGATGGTAAAACAGGATAGACCTTTGAGGATTGATTGGTGGTCAGTCAGATTGGCCCTCCAATGTCAGGTGTATGGGCATTAAATATATTAATTTATTTCTTGGCTCCTCTAGGAGATATACTTCTTGCAGTCTCCCCTGCCATACCTCCATATGCTTACGGAGATATAATTCACACATGCTGCCAGCGAGGATTCAGTATTCATGGTCTCCGGAACCTTCGTTTCTCTTCTAAGCGTGCGGCCATGATGAACATGTCTTCAAGTCAGGTGTAGTATCGAACAAGTCTATCATCTGTAATGCTAGCATGCATGTAACAACAAAACTGATCAAAGTTGATGACCAATCCTCATTATTACTATATTACAGGTGTCGATCTTCTGCCCTGATAAACCTTCACCCCAACTAGAGGGAGAACCTTATACCGCCGTCCCAGAACCACGTCTTCACTGCTTGCTCCTCCTCCTTAGACGGGAGAATGCCGGACATCACATACCAGCCCTTGTTCAAGGTCCGTCCATGTGAATGCTTTTATTTATATTTTATATACATTAAATTCTATCTAAACCTAATCACTAAAAGCTCATCCTTAATGTAGACAGGAAGTTAGTGATAAACTTGCATTTTGATTAAATGTCTGTTTATGATACACGGGGCTTTAACAAACCAAATGTCATTCGGATAGGGTTTCGATTTATTTTAACTTCTTTTTTTTTTATGTGTCCTTTTATGTGTATTTATCTTACATATGCTGTGCTTAAAATGACTCTGTCCCTTGAACTGAACAAAGTCAGAGAGTCCACCTTAAGGCTCGATTCATATCTATGCATGTTGCTTTTGAGCGTTTCTGCAGTGCTTTTTGCTGTGCTTTCTGCGTTTTTACTGCGATTTGTGTAGTTTTTTATTTTTGACATTCACTGTATATAGCTGGTTGCTAAGGAGCAGGTCGGGAAGCCAGCTGCCGTGTCCTTAGCAGCCGATGAGTCATTAGCTGTCAGTGGGCATCCCCACTGACAGCTGAATGTAAAAAAACAATTGCTGGCTAAAAAAAATCATGAAAAAAATAGCGTAGGGGTCCCCCCCCAAGGACTTGGAGGGGACGACCCCATGCCAAATAAAAAATAATGGTGTGGGGTCCCCCTTATACGAGCATGCAGCCCAGCTGGTCAGGAAAGGAAGGGGACGAGCGAGCGAACCATACCAGGCTCTGCGCCTGATGATGGGGACATACTAGTCTCTGCGGCTGATGACGGGGATAAGTGCCTCTTCCCGACAACCCTGGCCGGTGGTTGTCGGTATCTGCGGGTGAGGGGCTTATCGGAATCTGGAAGCCCATCCCCCCCATGTGAATGGGTATCGGGTACATCATACCCCTACTCATTCACCCCAGATTTCGATAAGCCCCCCTGCCCCAAAGCACTCACACCCCCATGTTGAGGGCATGTGTCTGGTATGATTCAGGAGGGGGGGCACTCACTCCTCCCCTCCCTTTCCTGACCTGCCAGGCTGTATGCTTGAATAAGGGTCTAATATGGATATTGGGGGGGACCCCATGCCATTTATTTTCAATTTTGGCATGGTGGTGGCCCTTGGAAAGGGGGAGGGGGACCCCACACCATTTATTTTGTGTTTTTTTTTTTTTGCCAGCCGATAAATCATTGGTTGTTAAGGACACAGCCGCGCGCTTCTTGGCTCACTTCCCAACCAACTGTATACAGTGAATGTAAAAAAAAAAAAAACACAAAACGCAAATCACCACAAAATCGCTGTAAAAATGCAGTGCTTGCATTTATAATGCAGGTCCATTGAAGTCTATTACATGCAAAACGCTGCCTTTTGTGGGAAAAAAGTCCCCAACTCTTTCCTAAAATGCAGAGGCACAAAAATGTAAGTAAACGTGTTCAGTAGGAAAAAATTTAATCCATTTCTGCAAAAAGCAACACAAAATAACATTAGTGTGAATCGAGCCTAAATGTTTACTACCAGCTTGTGCTTTTGCTGCTTTTTTTTTTTTTTAATAAAGATCAGATCGCTATTGTACAATAGAGTAGAAAAGTGTATGTACGAAGCATAGTAACGCCTACATAGTACAGTCTTGTCTAAAGCAGGGTATACATGGACCAAAAATTGCCTGGTTTAGAAGGAACCGGATGACCTTCAGTCCATGTGTACTGCTTTCTCTTCTACAAAAGCCGGTCTAACGAATGGCTTCTGTCAAACGGTCATGCTGGAAAACCAGCATTCGATTAACACTTATAGCTAATGGCTGCAAGTGCTGACCTGTCAGGTGAACATTAATTTTTGGTAGCGGCTATAACCAGTCCCCCGGCAATAATTGCATCCTAAACATCCAAAATGCTGGTTGTACCCAAGTCGATGGATTGACCTGGGTAAATCAGGCTGCCCATACATGGTTTGAATCCCAGCCAGTCCCTGCAGAACAAGCCGAGATTTGAACCATCTGTGGCCAGCTAAAGTGAGATTCACCTTTTATAAATGTTCAGTTCGCTTTAGAGCTGCACGATTAATCGCGCAGAGAATCGCAATTCTCCCCACGGGATGACCCGCGATTCTTCTGTGTTCACCGCCGGTTTCATGTAACCAGTGTGGAACGCAAATGGCGCCAATATCTGAACCGACGTCAGCAGCCTGCGCCGCTGGATAGATGCCTGGGCTTCTCTCACAGTTCTGTACAACTGTAGTGTGTATCCATGCGCCACCCAGTGGTTGCCGGCGGTACTGCTTCTGATGTATAGAAAACAGACCAGTGATATGTCTATAATGTTAAAGACCATATAACTCCTATGAAAAAAGCAGAATCAAAGTTTGACTCTGCTTTTTTCATAGGAGTTATATGGTCTTTAACATTATAGAAATATCACTGGTCTGTTTTTTATATATTCATATTTTCAGATAAATCACAGGTTTGTTTATTTGGGGGGGGGGGGGCATTATGGCATTCCGCTTTTGAGAATCGTGATCTTTAGTCTAAGCAATAGAATCATGATTCTCATTTTGACCAGAATCGTGCAGCTCTAGTTCGCTTAGTGGGGGAAGATCTGTAGCATGTCTTTCAGAATTTCTCTTCCTCTGCATAAAGAGAATGAATAAGATCTTCCCGATGCTGAACTGTAACATTTCTTTGCCTAGCCAGCATTCACTCAAACTATAAATATAAGTAACCATAGAAAACTGCAGGTCACACCACAACACTGTCACTACTCTTGCACAGTAATTTGCCGCAATGCATTTGTTTGACATATAGTATAATCTGGAAAAGATGTAACTACTGTTCGCTTTGGTCCACAGAAGTGACTTGTAGTTGACCTGTGTACTTATAACAATCTCCTCTCTTTCCAGGATTAATGAATGATCTGGCTGAGCAGGGTCTTCTGGGGGTAATCCGGTGCAGGCTATCTTGTCCTGGCGATCTGCATCCAATGCTGTGTTTCCATGCAGCACCCTATTCAGATGCTTTGTTACAGGCACTCGGTAACTTACTTATGTGTTATAAGCCTAGTGCTTAAAGCTTCAATTTGCACAAATGATATTTCTGTTTTAGAAAGGAGCTAGTTGGCTAAATCACTTATTGACTTGTTTTATCATATGGGAACTCTAGTGGTGAGATCTCCTGGGTATTGTCTGAGGCTCTGTTAATGCCCACTATGGAATTGGTGTTTTCACCAACCCTAGGGAGCTATACTCCTTCTGCATTGTTCTTACAGATGGATTAAGGCAGAATGGGGCACTAGGCAAGGTGTCAGCTTTGGTCCTCCCATCCCTTTTATATTTCTCCAAACTGCTCCATTTTCTTGTTTGCCCTGGCATGGCCTGCCCCATTAGACACCAGCTGCCTCCAAGTTCAGTCGCCTTTGTGAAGTGACTGGCAGTTGCACAGATCTGACCCATTACACAATCCCTTCTGGTTTACTGCAGGAGCATGAAGGTTATAACTGCCCCCCCTAGAAATCCACTAGATCGCTCTGGATCTAGCTCTAATTCTTTATATACCTAATATAGCAAAAATCAAAGAGGGAGGAGAAACTCCCTAGTAAAGGCCATGACAAGTGTATAGAGATCTCACTGCCAGAGTCCCTACATTTTCCACATTTACCAATGAATCTTAATGTCAGCAGGATCTTTGGCTATGGATATTCAAATATTTACATATTGTTTACAAGCAGTAAATTGCCTAAAAATAAGCCATCAATGACCTATGGTATCTGCAGGTACTATGGAGAAATTAATCCTCAAAGTTCACAGTGAAGGCACTGAAATCTTAGCTTATCTCCGCTTGTTTTCACTTGCACCAAAGATTTGGCAGCCTGACAGCCTGCGTTTGTAAACATACACCAAGTGGTATAATCTGTTCAGCAGTGGACTGGACCATGGCTTTAGGGTTCTTTTGTGATCTTTGAGAGAATTACCCATGATACCTTTGACTATCGGTGTTAATTTAGTTGACAAAAAAAACATTTTCCTCATAATTTTCGTCAGAGGCATATTTCCAGTGACGAAAACTAAACAAAAAATAACCCACATTTTCGTCAAATGACGAAAAAGATGACAATAATGAATTCCATTTTTATCAAGGAACAAAGATGGAACGAAAATGTGAGGGAGGGATGTTTACCCACATGAACTTTGTTTCCTTGGAGCTCTGCCTGTAGAGCCTGTGAGTGTTTCCCCTCCCAGCAAGCAAGGAAGCGACTGTAGCGTGCTGCCTAGTAGTGTGACATGCTTAGCACTGTGCAGCATTGCAAGCCTCCACAGACTACCGTCCAGAGCACTGTGTGCATTACTTGTACAGGCCTCCTCAGACCACTGTCCAGAGCACTGTGTGCATTACTTGTACAGGCCTCCTCAGACCACTGTCCAGAGCACTGTGTGCATTACTTTTACAGGCCTCCTCAGACCACTGTTCAGAGCACTGTGTGAATTGCAGGCTTCTTCAGACCACCGTCCAGAGCACTGTGCAGCATTACATGCCTCCTCAGACCTCCATCCAGAGGACTGTGCAGGATTACATGCCTCCTCAGACTACCGTCCAGAACACTGCAGCATTAAATGTCTCCTTAGACCACCGTCCAGAGCACTGTGCAGGATTACAGGCCTCCTCAGGCTACCGTCCAGAACACTGCAGCATTAAATGTCTCCTTAGACCACCGTCCAGAGGACTGCGCAGGATTACATGCCTCCTCAGACTACCGTCCAGAACACCGCAGCATTAAATGTCTCCTTAGACCACCGTCCAGAGCACTGTGCAGCATTACAGGCCTCCTCAGACCACCGTCCAGAGCACTGTGCAGCATTACATGCCTCCTCAGACCTCCATCCAGAGCACTGTGCAGGATTACAGGCCTCCTCAGACTACCGTCCAGAACACTGCAGCATTAAATGTCTCCTTAGACCACCGTCCAGAGCACTGTGCAGGATTATAGGCTTCCTCATATCACCATCCAGAGCGCCTGTGTAGTTTGTTCAAACGTTAGTACCATAAATAATAACATTAGAAATTAGATATTTGATTTTTCTTTTTCTATTTAGTATTATATAAGGAGTTTTAAAATTCTAGATAGATACTTAACCACTTCAGCCCCGGAAGGTTTTACCCACTTCATGACCAGGCCATTTTTTGCGATCTAGCGCTGCGTTGCTTTAACTGGCAATTGTGCGGTCATGCGACGCTGTAACCAAATATGTCCTTTTTTCCCACAAATAGAGCTTTCTTTTGGTGGTATTTGATCACCTCTGCGGTTATTATTTTTTGCGATATAAACAAAAAAAGAGCAGCAATTTTGAATAACAAACATCATTTATTACTTTCTATATAATATTCCTAATAAAAAAATGTAAAAAATCGAATTTCTTCATCAATTTAGGCCAATATGTATTCTGCTACATATGCTAAAAATCCCAATAAGCGTTTATTGCTTGGTTTGCGCAAAAGTTATCACGTCTAAAAAATATGGGCTAGATTTACGCTGTATTGTTTTTTTTTTTTTTACTAGTAATGCCGCCATTACTAGTAAAAAAAAAAAAAACAATACAGCGTAAATCTAGCCCATATTTTTTAGATTTTTTTTGCGATTGCCAATTTTTAGCGGGACTGCGACATTGACACAAAGTGACACTTTTTGGGTTCCAGTGACACTAATACAGTGATCACTGCTAAAAAAATGCACTGATCCATGTATAAATGACACTGGCAGGGAAGGGGTTAACACTAGGGGGTGATCAAGGGATTAGGTGTGTCCTAAGGTGGTGTTTTCTAACTGTGGAGGAGAATGTTACACTGGAGGAAAAGTGAGATTGTGTTTCAGCTTAGCTGAAATAGAAGATCTCTCTTTTCCTCACTGACGGATAAGCGGCGTGCCTTGTTTACATTGGCACACCGTTGCTCAGTCTCTCCTGTGAATGATCGGCAAAATGCGGCGGACCATCGAGGCCGCCAGACCCGCTGATTGGCTCCCGCTGCATCCAGTCACAGCGGGAGTGGGGCTCCAGTGGCACGTGCACGCCCTACGCCGGGTGCAAAAAATCACATACAGGTACATGATTTTGCGCAGCCGGGCCGTCGGTTAAATAATTCATTACAATTTAACTAAACCAATTAGATTTTAGTCGACTAAAATCATTTTAGTTGACTACACTGTACTGGAGATTTTAGTAGACTAAAACAATTGCAGATGACTAAAGTACGACTAAAACTAAAATGGCATTTTAGTCAAAAGACCATGACTAAAACTAAATCAAAATTTAATGCCAAAAAGAACTACTACTTGTAAATAATATGTACATATGATAAGGATCTCCACAGATTGGTTTTGAGTAAAAGAATTGTGTAATGCTTCTTTGTTTGTGACAGGTGCAAGCTTACATGCTGTGCCAGACCCAAGCAGTGCAATCTTGGACATGCAGTCTAGGCGACCTTTTCCCTTTGACCCCGAAGTTGAAGAAGTTGTGATCCTGACTATGAGCGGTGGACAGACCCTGAAGAGAGCAGGCCACTTCCTGCGGCAGATTCTTCGACTCCGAGACAAAAAACAAGAGGCTGTCTCAGGTAGGGCCCTTTTTTGATGTCAGTGTTTCAAATACAATTTTGATCTTTCTGCCCTCCAATTATTAAAGGCCAAGTACATCCTTTAACAACAAATAATAAATGCACATATTTTTCAAGTAAAAAATTTTTTTTCAAAGGGGCCTGCAAAGCATTGCCCCCGTGTTCAGTGGATTGTGGATGCAGTGCCTGCGGACTCTTCCTCCAGCTTTCTAACTGTACCGAGATATGTGCTTTTAATTGGAGAACTGGAGGAGCGGTCAATAGACAATGAGTGCGGGGTTATTACTGTACGTATGTTCCATCGAGAACTACAAGTCCATCTTCCGCAGTGGCAGACAGGTCTTGTAGTTTACTCATTCACAGATCTCTGTTAATGAATGATGCGGTTGTGTGGATAGAGTCCTGCACAGCCACACTGATTTCAAAAGTGAAAGCTGCTGTAGAGGTGAAGAACTGTGTTCTTGGGGAGGGGGACTTTATTTGGCACCAAGTTTCACGCACCCTAAATACAGGGGAAACGTGTAACCAAGTGTAAAAGCTGAAGTTGGCCTTTAACCACTTGCCTACCGCCTGCTGTCATTATACGACAGCTGTTTGAAGAGGAATACTGTTGTTATGGCAGCAGATAGCTGCCATAACCCCGGTATCCTCTTCTTCAGCGAGCAGTCGGCTTTCATATTAAAGTGGTCACAGCGGTGGATTCACCGCAAGATCACTTTTATCGGGGGTGGGAGAGGGAAACCCCCCCTCGTGCCGCGCTCCAGTATCTTGACCACTTACCGGACCCGCCAGGTAGTGCCGGAGATGCCGGGCCCTCTTCCCTCACAGGCTGGATGCCGAGCTGTGCCGATCCTGACCTCCCTGGGGCCCTAAGCAAAATGACATGTCACATTAAAGTTGAGAAGCGGGGGGCTGCCGAAAATGACATTAAAGTAGAGAAGTGTGGGGGGTGGGGGGCTCCACTGCCGACAGTGACATGTCACGTTAAAGATTAAAGTTAAAGTGGAGGTTCACCCAAAAACCTTTTTTTTTAACATTAGATTGAGGCTCGTTTTGTCAAGGGGAATCGGGTGTTTTTTTTTTTACAATCGAAGCAGTACTTACCGTTTTAGAGATGCATCTTCTCCGCCGCTTCCGGGTATGGGCTGCGGGACTGGGCGTTCCTACTTGATTGACGCATACATCGCGTCACGATTTTCCGAAAGTAGCCGAACGTCGGTGCGCAGGCGCCGTATAGAGCCGCACCGACGTTCGGCTTCTGTCGGCTACTGGTGACGCGATGTATGCGACCGTCGGAAGCCTGTCAATCAAATAGGAACGCCCAGTCCCGAAGACCATACCCGGAAGCGGCGGAGAAGATCGCTCTCTAAAACGGTAAGTACTGCTTCGATTTTAAAAAAACTACCCGATTCCTCTTGACAAAATGAGCATCCATTTAATGTTAAAAAAATATTTTCGGGGGAGGGGGTGTTCTGCTGAGATGACTTCTCACCAGGCGGCGGGGCCTCTAGTAATTTGGGGGGCCCTCCACAGCTTTGCGGGGCCCTGATGCCGAGTGAGGAAAAGATGGCCCCCGCTCGGCTCCACACCATTGGATGGCAGACGTCAAACGTCCCTTCCGCCCAATGGTCTTACAGGGGAATTTACATTTTGTTTTATTTATTTTTTTCTTGTATTTTAGTCTAAATATGAGATGTGAGGTCTTTTTAACCCCAGATCTCATATTTAAGAGGACCTGTCATGCTTTTTTCTATTCATTATTATTTATTTTTTTAAAAGACAGTGTAAAAATAAAAATAAAATTTTAAAGCGCCCCAGCCCACCGAGCTGAGCTCACACATGGTGTCTCCGCGATCGTTAGAGCCAGAGCAATAATTCTAGCACTAGACCTCCTCTGTAACTCAAAACTGGTAACCTGTAGACATTTTTTTAAACATCGCCTTTGACCTAAGGGTCAAAGTTTGTCGCCATTCCACGAGCGGGTGCAATTTTGAAGTGTAACGAGTTGGGTATCAATTTACTCAGCGTAACATTATCTTTCACAATGTAAAAGAAAATTGTTGTCTTGTTTTTCAATTAAAAAAAGTGTATTTTTTTTGCTTGTGAGACCGCTGTGCAAATACGGTGTGACCTAAAGTATTGCAACGACCGCTATTTTATTCTCTAGGGTGTCTGGGAAAAAAATATATATAATGTTTGGGGGTTCTGAGTAATTTTCTAGCAAATAAAATGACTTTTTCTTTACCCTTCATAGACAAAGCTTTGTAGTTGAGTGAATTTTATTTCATTAAGAGAAGCATATTGGAAAACGAAATGGCTGTTGATAACCGATTAGGGATGTGTTGCATGAGCTTGCTTACTCTTACACTTCTCTAATTGTTGCAAATTAGCAGTTCATTGTGAAATATGTATAATGATAGGCCAATGTAGCAAAATATTATTTTCAGTTAGACATGCTTAAAATTAAAGGGTATGCGTTGGCAGGCTTTCAGAGGCGGCTCTAGGCTTTGTGAGGCCTTAGGCAAAACTTGACATGGGGCCCCACTCACACTCATGATGGGAAAAATAATTCAAGGACAATAGCCTCTTCCCCACAACCCTGGCCGGTGGTTGTGGGGGTCTATGGGCAGGGGGCTTATCGGAATCTGGAAGCCCCCTTTAACAAGGTGGCCTCCAGATCCTGCCCTTTATTAACTAAGGGGCGGGGGCCACTCCGAGATATCAACTTGTGAACCCGCCCCCTTGTGACGTCATTGACTGAGGGCATGCTGGGTCATTGATGTCACAACGGGTGGTGTCACTGATATTTATTGATTGTTAGGGACGCTGGCGGCCCCTGCTCCTGAGTCAGGGCTCTTAACGCTGCCTGAGCACAGCGGCGTTAAGGTCCCCTGTCCCTCAAAACGTGGGCATTGGGTAAGTTAGGTGGCCGCGAGGCCCCTGTGTGTGCGAGGCCTTAGGCGACCACCTAATTTGCCTAATTAAAGAGCCGCCTCTGCAGGCTTTGTGGTTGGGTGACAATAGTGTTCGTTTGACATCAGTTTAAGACGCTTCCAAGGCCGGCCATGCACAGTTGGAATCTGGGCCGGTTCCTGCTGAACCGGCCGAGATTCTAACTGTTAATGGGCAGGCTGAAGGTACTACGTTGATCTATCGATCAACTTGGGTACAACCAGCCTGCCGAATTCTCTTGCGATTTATTGGTAGCGGCTGCTATAGACACTAGTGATAATCACTGTCTTCTCCAGATGGGCACGCCTTCCTGGGAGCAGACAATTGCTCAGCAGAAGGGATTCCCTGTGCAGGAAATTCGCACCGTGTATGGCCTGCCTAAGGGCCCGTGCACACGAACCGAAAATCAGACGAAAAATACCGCATTCCAATTGATTATACGATAATCGGATCGATAGTACAGAGCTTTTGCGAGCCAATCATGACATTTTATCCTATATATCCGATGGGACAAGCACGAAAATTGTTCTCATATGATTTTCGTTTTAATCAGTACAGTTGTAGTTCGTAAATACAATACAAATACACTACAACACATGACATCACTTCCTATTTGTTTATTCTGTCGTACGAGAATTTTCGTAACTTTAGTAAACTCTTCATGTTCAATTTACGACTAGCATACAAAAAAAATGGATGATCTGTGTATCTGGGGTTGAGAGTATTTGTTGGCAGGTGTATTTGATTGCAGTTGACCTGCTGGGCAGCATTTGACCTGCTTCAAGCTAGTTTTGCATTCCCATTGACTTGTATTGGGATATAAAAGCTGCTTGAAAGGAACAAAAGCTTGTTGACACCGGCCCTAAGACATTTCTTTCTCTGCGCTTAGGTAGTCAAAAAGATATTGGCTCCACAGAAGGGGAGAATTGATTTTAGAGGACAGTTCAGCATGTGGCAATAATTCAAAACCCTCTTGGCAAATTCTCATCAGTACAGTGGCGGCTGGTGGGCTTTTTTTTTGGGAGGGGGGCGGCAAACAACCACCACTGACCCCCTGGCGGCACTTAACCACCACAAACCACCCCCCCCCCCCGCGGTATTTAACCAGCATCAACCCCCCCACCGCAGCACTTAACCAGCACAACCCTAAACCACCCCAGCGGTATTTAACCAGCACCCCCCCCCCCACGGGACTTACCCAGCACAACCCATCCCCCCCCCCCCGACGGTATTTAACCAGCATCAACCCCCCCCCCCCCCCCGCCCGCTTGCTGTTTGCCCGCCCAGCACTTACCATATCTTGGTGGCGGGTCAGGCAGAGAGTAAAAGCGGTAAGCTGTGGGACAGGCGGCAGGTGACAGCGGTGGGCTGTGAGCCGGGCAGCGGATCAGGCAGCGAGTGATAGTGGTGGGCTGTGAGACGGGCGGCGGGTCAGGCAGTGGCGAACTGTGGGTCAGGCGGCGGCTCCTGTATCCTCCATGTGTCTCTTCTTTCCTCCTGCTAGGCATCCAATAGGATTGCCTGTCCTTTCAGCCAATCAGGTTTCAGATTCACTTCCTGATTGGCCAGGAGGAGGATTAGTGTGGCGATAACGAATATTCATTTTTTTATCGTCACATAACTGGGTGGGCTTTGAGCGCAATGCTCTGCGCCTGGAGCCCACCCTTTTTTGAAGCCTATTAGAGCCTCTGGCTCTAATCACGTACTTAAAAAAGAAACCCCCCCCCCCATTGGAATCCATGGTCCGGCATTCCTGCATGTAGATCAGGTGGCCAGACTTATGGATAGGGGGGAGCAGCGCACCATGTGCCCTCTATGGACAGGCCACCACTGCATCTGTACATCCGTTCTAACTTGCATGCTTAGCTCAGTAATTTTAGTGGAGAGCGTGGCATAGCCCGACACCGGCCTATTAACTGACAGCAGTAGTATTTGGGATGTTTTTCAGGCTGTCCTATTATGGGCGACTGGTAGGATCAGAGGCTAGCTACAGAATGAGGTTATTGTCTGAACTGGATCAGACAGGCGTTATGTTTGTAGATAGCCTTTTACAGTTCTAGTTTATAAACAGTATTCATTCTGGCTTCTTATTTTATAGACAATAAAAGCTTAAAAAATACAGATGATACAGAGCTGATTAAGATTCAATTTCCCCAAATTGCATTGTCTTAGCAAACAGCAAGAAAATTGATTTGTTACTTCCTTCCTCCACTTTATCTCTCAACATCCTTTTAAACATACAGGATGAACTGTATTGTATTTCTTTTTCACTCTTGGCTGCAAGTCAGCCTTGGAGGATTTGTGATCAATAATGTGATTAGTTATAATACAATATTCAGCTTTTTTATCAATGTATATATTGCTGCACTACCAAGACAATCCACTAAGGGGCAGTGGAGACATTGTAATAATGCAGTTAGTCATCAAAATCAGTGCTGTGTATTCTAGGCAAACTTGCCATATCTTATTTAAAGGGTAACGCTACTTTCATGGGGAAAAAATAGCAAATAAAAAATAATATAGCATATACAATTATGACATAAGTCGTATTGTATTTGAATGTTATTAAAAATGACCTTTCCTTTTCAATCTGCAGTTCTGTAATCTTTTGTAAAATGTAATATGGCTACCTGGAAGTGTTCTGTACACAAAATGAATGCAGAACGCCCCCCAGAAACATAATTTCCTGCTTGTGTGATTGACTTACTAATTTTCCCAGAAGTCTACGCTAAGATACAAGTCATTTTCGGCATCCCCTGCAACAAAAAAATTTTTTTTTGGTAAAATACTCCCAAATGGGAAATTACGTTTAAAGGGATGCAGATCCTGCAATTTTCCTCATTGGAGCCATGCAGCTGCAGCAGCCGGTTGATAACTAAGAAACCACTACCATTAGACTCACTCAGCACATGGGCAAAGAGAAACAAACAGCAACTTCTTCAGAATAGCAAAAGGTAGGAACCTGCAATAAAGTTTGTTAAAATCCTTGCAATGTACATAGTCACTCAGAGGGGAATGTTTTATTCTCAACAAAAGTGGAGTCGTGCTTTAAAAAGGGAAACCCGTCGGAATACACATCTGGAATGTGCCACTGGCGGCTTGCTTTTATTAGTTATTAGTTTTGGTGCTGTCATTGGCATCCTTGATTAAAGAGACCCTGTCACCAAGTAAGTACTGGAGAATGCTACATTCTAATGAGAGAGTGTTTGCCTGCTTCTCTAGCACCCATGGGACCTTATCTAGAATAGACATGGCATTAGTTACATCGCATCCATGACGTTACCTGTCATATCTGAAACTACAAATGCAGCTAGAGGATTGTTCGATCACTCCCCATTAGTTCTTAAAGGGGTTGTAAAGGTACAATTTTTTTTCCCTAAATAGCTTCCTTTACCTTAGTGCAGTCCTCCTTCACTTACCTCATCCTTCCATTTTGCTTTTAAATGTCCTTATTTCTTCTGAGAAATCCTCACTTCCTGTTCTTCTGTCTGTAACTCCACACAGTAATGGGAGGCTTTCTCCCTGGTGTGGAGTGTCGTGCTCGCCCCCTCCCTTGGACTACAGAAGAGTCAGGACGCCCACTAACACACAGCTCCTTTTTCTATCTGCAATGTAGAGAGCGTCCTGACTCTCCGGTAGTCCAAGGGAGGGGGTGAGCACGACACTCCACACCAGGGAGAAAGCCTTGCATTACTGTGTGGAGTTACAGACAGAAGAACAGGAAGTGAGGATTCTAATGCCCTGTACACACAAGCAGAATTTTCATCGGAAAAATCTTGGATGGTTTCCCTGACGAAATTCCGCTCAAGCTTGGCTTGCATACGCACGGTCACACAAAAGTTTTTAGAACTCTCGAGCGTTAAGAACGTGGTGACGTACAACACTACGACGAGGTGGAGAAAAGAAGTTCAATGCTTCCGAGCATGCGTGGAAATGTTTCCAAGCATGCATGTTTTTTTTCCCGTTGGAATTGCATACAGATGAACGGATTTTTTTCAGTCGGAAAAATTGAGAACCTGCTCTCACACTTTTGCTGGCGGAAATTCCGACAGCAAAAATCTGATGGAACATACACACGGTCAGAATTTCCGATGAAAGGCTCACATCAGACTTTTGCTGGCGGAAATTCCGCTTGTGTATATGGGGCATTGCACTCACCACTCTATCCAAAACTAAAATAAAAGTTTGGGCTTTAAATAAGCCTAATGTCCAAAGAATCAATGTAAAAATATATGATGTTGATAGTTGGTTCTGACAGGTAGGGGAGGTATGGGTATGATGACCTAAAGGACAAAGCAAGACTTGGTAGTTCCTTGGCAGCTGTAGGGCAGCAGGTTTCACAGCCATTGCATCCTCCCAGTCCGATAGGAGCGGTGCTCAGTGTTTCGGACTCAGCTTTTCCGCAGTGAGATTTATGCAGACACAGACAATTTTCGGTACAGATCAGGCGTTCCTGACATTTCAGAACAGGACACAGCTGTGAGGATGCACCGATATACATTGTGTCCTGCACATTAGCTCCTCCAGCTGCTCACCTGCGGACACATTTATATGATTGTGGAGAAGCTCTCTAGGGGCTCACAGCTCAGATTCCTGGAGTAAATGGATGTCATCAGTGGCAGTCCCATTGTGATTGTCATTCTCACCACCACAGTTCCACCTGAGTAATCTCCGATGGCCATACAATGATATCGATGAACGATAAGCTTTTGTTTTATTTGAATATTTTATATTAAAAGAGCAAGAAACCAATGTCTTGAATTGTGTCTGGGAGTGGGGGGTAGGTAATGTCCTTGAACATAGCTGCACATTCTACGATTTTCCAGCACTTCTGGTGATGACAACAGCAGGGAGAAACCAATGAGCCCTTCCTCTTATTGTCTTGTAGCACCCTGTCCTAAACAGGGGCTACCAGTAAATTTTTACCTTTTATGGGTTGTAGGTAACCTGGCTAATTTGTAGTCTTTGTGATCATTTGGGTTTTCTCTTTAGTTCAGTGTGGCTGTAGTTCCTCCCTTTTGTCAGTAGGTGTCACTGGTACCTCTAGAATTAGTATGATGAGCTGCAGTAAAACTGGGCTATGAAAATGCATACTCCGCTCAGCCAACCAGTAGGTGTTTTCCTGGTTACTAGTGCGTGCTGGAAGAGGGTATAAATGTCCGGAGAGGTCACGTGATCGGGGTTCTCCTACCCAGACCCTAAAGCGGGAGTTCACCCAAATTTTATTTTTTTTAACATTAGATTGATGCTCATTTTGTCAAGGGGAATCGGGTGTTTTTTTAAAAATCGAAGCAGTACTTACCGTTTTAGAGAGCGATCTCCGCCGCTTCCGGGTATGGTCTTCGGGACTGGGTGTTCCTATTTGATTGACAGGCTTCCGACGGTTGCATACATCGCGTCACGAGTAGCCGAAAGAAGCCGAACGTCGGTGCGGCTCTATACGGCGCCTGTGCACCGACGTTCGGCTACTTTCGAAAAATCGTGACGCGATGTATGCGACAGTCGGAAGCCTGTCAATCAAATAGGAACGCCCAGTCCCGCAGCCCATACCCGGAAGCGGCGGAGAAGATCGCTCTCTAAAACGGTAAGTACTGCTTCGATTTTAAAAAAAATAGCCGATTCCCCTTCACAAAACGAGCCTCAATCTAATGTTAAAAATTAAGTTTTCGGGTGAACCTCCACTTTAACCTGATGTGGGTGTGTGAGGAACTGCCGTGCTGGGTAGACCTGAAGCCATGACTGGGTAAAAACGTGCATGCTCAGAAGCAAGTTATGAGACGGGAAATCGGCATAATCAGCCCAAAGGGTGGCGTCATTCGAATGGAACTTCCCCTTTATAGTTCCGTTTTACGTGTTGTACGTCACCGCGCTTTACTCGAGCATTTTTTATCACGATCGTGTGTGTGTGCAAGGCAGGCTTGAGAGGAATCACGTCGAGAAAAACATAGTTTTTTTTCTATGACATGAAAACCAGTCGTGTGTACGCGGCATAAGAGTGCTTTCTACTAGCTACCAGTGTAAGAGAGCACATCTCTGCTGACCACCCATGTAAGAGGACCTATGTCCCTTTAACCATCAATGTAAGATGGCATTTTACTAACCCCCAAATTTAAGAGGAATTTCTCCACTGTCCACCAATGTAAGGGACACTTCAACTAACCACCAATTTTGGGAGGAATTTACCCACTGACCAGCAATATTAGAGGACCTATCTCTGACCACCAATGTAAGGGGACATTTCTTTACTGACCACCAATAATAGAGGGCTTATCCCCCACTGACCACCAATGTAAGGGGACATTTCTCCACTGACCACCAATAATAGAGGGCTTATTCCCCAATGACCACCAATGTAAGGGGACATATCTCCATTAATCATCAATAAAAGAGGACCTTCTCCCACTACGTAGTACTACACTGACTATTAGTGTTGGTGTACACTACAATTTTCACATTCTGCATTTTTTTCAGACCATTATTAACCTTTTTTTATATTTTTTGGTCCAAACCCCAGGTGTCATACTCTGGGTAGACTTCATTAAACTTTCTACAACTTTCTGATCATGCTCATTTTCAGCAGAGGTTCGCTAAGACCTGGAAACTATTCCAGACATTCCTCCCGATAAAATGATTGAGAACTCTACTCTCTGCAGAACTACAAGTGCCACTACATCTCATTGGTGTACCCACTGATCCTGCTGCGTTTCGCCAAGAGGAACATATTTTATTTCTAAGAAATGTATTCCCTTTAGCAATACACAGCCACTTCATTTTCTCCCTCCTACATCATGTACCTCCTTTTTTATTTATTTCCGACAAGAACACTTTCTGATTTCTCTTCCCATGTATTCAATTGCCCTCTTCTAGAACAAACAAAAAATGTGTTTATTGAAGAAAAAGTTGTGTTTATTAACCATTTATATGTAGGAGCTTATGATAAATTTATGAAGGTTAGAATGGGCCAGATCCACGAAGCGCGGCACTTCTCTCCGTCCGGCGTAGTGTATCTCAGATACAAAACGCTGCTGTAACTTACTTTCTTTTTTTGTATCCTCAAAGATTTCCCGCCGTAAGTTACGGCGGCGTAGTGTAACTTAGGCGGCGTAAGGGCGCGCAATTCAAATGTATGTGATGGGGGCATGTTTTATGTTAAATGTGCCATTCAAAAAAGACGTAAATGACGTATTTTTTGAATGGCACATGCGCCATCCGTGGGGGTATCCCAGTGCGCATGCTCGAAATTAAACCGGAACAAGCCAATGCTTACGACGGTGACGTCATTCTACGCAAAGCCATATTCGCGACCGACTTACGCAAACGACGTAACATTTTCAAAATTCGACACGGGAACGACAGCTGTACTTAACATAGGGTACGCCTAAGCAGGGGTAACTATACGCCAGAAAAAGCCAAACGCAAACGACGTAAAAAAATGCGCCGGACGTACGTTCGTGGATCGCCGTATCTAGCTAATTTGCATACTCAACGCGGAAATCGAAAGAAAACGCCACCTAGCGGCCAGCGTAAATATGCACCTACGATCCGACGGCGTACTAAGACGTACGCCTGTCGGATCAAGCCCAGATTCCGTCGTATCTTGTTTTGTGGATACAAAACAGAGATACGACGGGGGAACTTTGAAATTACGCGGCGTATCCATAGATACGCCGGCGTAATTCGTTTGAGGATCTGGCCCCATATATCTAATAATAGAACAATGAGGTGCAGTTTCTCAGTAAAAAGATGTCTTCTCCATTCTAGATTTCCACAGGGGAAGCTTTTGCTTGCAAGGATAAGAACATCAAAGAAAGAAATGCTGGCATGTGACCTAAAAAAGAATGATATTATTATTTTTTACATCTTGGTCATTCCTACATAGGCAGCAGGCCTAAAAAAAGGATCTTCTTGTGAGCTCACCTCTGGGCAGAAGAATATATCTGAAGGATTTTCCCAGTGTCCTCTGCCTATGAAATTGGCTTTTCTCCCTAGTTACACATCCCTCAGCTCTCCATATCTTTTTGCTCCGAGCTTCCAGGATTACCCACCTTAATGGGCATACAGAGCCCGAGGCCTTGCCGTCGGCTCTTCCCAGGCCTACAATCAGCTATTTTTGGTTACTTCCGTAAATAGGACTCCGGCTCTGTATGGGTTTCCCCACCGGTGTCATCCACATCCAAGGCTGAGGTGTATATTTAATTAGGCTGTGTCAGTGAAGCCAGTAAGGATGTGAGCTAATGGCGTGTTCAGCGGCAGTTATCACTTAAGTGTTTTTAATTTGTAGTTAAACTATTAATGGGTGCAGAATCCCATGGTAGGGATTTGCCAAATTTCTTTCTGTTACGGGGAATAGTTATATATCATTAGCTTGCCTGTCTTTACAGGAAGGATGTATTTATTAACCTATATTAACAATGAAAACAGAAGTGGTGCCTTGAGGCACAGAACAAGCCAATAAGAGATTCGATTTATAGATGCAAGCTTAAAGGGTTTGTAAAGGATTTTTTTTTATCTTAATAGCTTCCTTTACCTTAATGCAGTGCTGTTTTCATGTCCTCATTGTTCGTTTTTGCTCCCAAGTTGCTCTCAAATTGCTGTAATCCCACGGGCACGATCATGGAGCCCACGGTGGGCATGTGCCTGCTAGGCGGGAGATTCAAAGCAACGTACCTGTACGTTGCTTTGCCTGTCCTTGCCATTCTGCCGACATATCTACTTGAGGCAGTTGGCAAGTGGTTAAGGTAGAACCTAAGTAAAACAGGAAGTGAGAGGAAATCCCTCCAAAATGAGGGAATCCATGGTTATCACCAGAACTACTGTTCTGGTGACAATCTCTTACTGTTCTGGTGACAATCCCAAATTTTTAGTTTTCCTTGACTATCAATGATAATGGTAAATGTGTCATGGTCTGGGATCAGTCTCAGAGGCAGTGGCTGTAGCAGTAGAGAAGGCCACTCAGTAGTCAGCTTGATAAATACACTGGCAGATCTCCCTGGTGGATTATGTGGTCTTACCTGAGGCGTAGGGTCTAAGCACTAGTGCGGGGATATGCAATTAGCGGACCTCCAGATGTTGCAGAACTACGATTCCCATGAGGCATAGCAAGACTCTGACAGCCACAAGCATGACACCCAGAGTCATAGGCATGATGGGACTTGTAGTTTTGCAACAGCTGGAGGTCCGCTAATTGCATATCCCTGCACTAGTGGGTCTACACCAGAGCTCCTGATGGTGGAGATGGGTTTTGCTGCATGCTGATGTCAGGTCGTGGCCCACCCATTGGCTCCCGCTGCTGTCAATCAAGTCCTGTGACACAGGGGGCGGAGCCAATTCCTGCTGTCTGTGTCAATGGATGTAGCAGCGGGACTCGGGAGCGAGCCTGATTGGGTGAAGAGCAGGGGCTTGGAGTGCCGGCAGGGACCCCAGAAGAAGAGAATCGGGGGTGCTTTGTGCAAAACTATTGCACAGAGCAGGTAAGTATAACATGTTTGTTCGCTTTACAAAAAAAAAACAACCACTTTAACCACTTGAGATCCGCACTATGGTCGAAAGACGTCCACAGCGCGGCTCTTAAGTGCCGAGTGGATGTCTTTAGACGTCCTGTTGTTATTCCCTGTGCGTGCCGCTGGGGGCAGCGGGGAAACAACGTGCCCGGCGCATCGTTCGGGAGCCGATGCGAGTGCCTGGCGGCCGTGATGTCCGCCAGACACCCGCGATCGTCGGTGACACAGCAGGACGTGGAGCTCTGTGTGTAAACACAGAGCTCCACGTGCTGTCAGGGAGAGAGGGGACCGATCTGTGTCCCTTGTACATAGGGACACAGCATCGGTCACCTCCCCCAGTCAGTCCCCTCCCCCCACACAGTAAGAACACAATGAGGGAATACATTTAACCCCTTCCTCACCCCCCAGTGTTAACCCCTTCACTGCCAGTCACATTTATACAGTAATTAGTGCATTTTTATAGCACTGATCGCTGTATAAATGTGAATGGTCCCAAAATTGTGTCAAAAGTGTCCGATACTTCCGCCGCAATATCGCAGCCCTGACAAAAAAAATCGCAAATCGCCGCCATTACAAATAAAAAAAATTAAAAAAATCATAAATCTATCCCCCATTTTGTAGGCGCTATAACTTTTGCGCAAACCAGCCGCTTATTGCGATTTTTTTTTTTTTTTTTTTTTACAAAAATACGTCAAAAAATACGTATCGGCCTTAACTGAGAAAAAAAATAGTTTTTTTTAAAAAAAAAATGGGATATTTATTATAGCAACATGTGAAAAATATATATATATTTTTTTAAATTGTCGCTCTTTTTTTGTTTATAGCGCAAAAAATAAAAACCGCAGAGGTGATCAAATACCACCAAAATAAAGCTCTATTTGTGGGGAAAAAAGGACGTCAATTTTGTTTGGGAGCCACGTCGCACGACCGCGCAAATGTCAGTTAAAGCGACGCAGTGCCGGAAGCTGAAATTTCGCCTGGGCACGAAGGGGGTTTATGTGCCCAGTGCAAGTGGTTAAGGAACTCACTTTCTAAAATGACAACTATGGCCTCATGGGAAGCTACATTTAGTTACATTGTAACCTTTCCAATAAAGATTTGTAAGACTGGAGGGAGGTACCGGTAATTAAATCCAACAAACGAATATTTTGGCATTAGGTGCAGTTGCATTTTTAATTCAATTTACGAAATACAATAGTTGTAACATGGAATGCCACGCAAACAAAATAGAAAAATTGTGGTGTTTAAATTATTATTATTTTTTTTTTTTTTTGCCTTAACAGGTTGTGGCTTTGAAGGATTTGAAGTTTTAGGTCTGAAGTGGCTGCCACGTCTAAGCCGGCTTCAGGCCAAAGAGGTTACCCCGTACGAGGTGGGAGATCGGCAATGGCAGAGCGATATTGAGCAGCTGACCTCCAACCCGGCTTTGGTGTGTGCCCTACGCCGAATTCATGCCTTCACCTCCTTGGCACAGGTTATTAAACAAGTCGTGCCGGTCAAAGGGAAGATGCAGTCGCGGCTCATCATGTCCGCCGCCCCGGAGATTGCTTACCGGCAAGCTGTCCTGATTTTTACAGACAGGGACTTGGTTTCTGGTAGTTATGACATCTGTTTTCCATGTTTTCCCTTTTGTCTTAATCACAGTTCCCTTCCATCTTCTTTCACAAAGAAATGTGTCTGTACCAAATAGTAATGTATCTTGTCTTAAAGCGGAGGTTCACCCTAATAGCATGTATATCTGATCAACTCCCTTATAGTCGTAACAAGTACTGTCCGCAATTAGTTTTCTTTTTTTTATGCTTTACGTACCTTGTAATCTATTTTTTCAATCTACTTCTCCCCGCGGGAGTAGGCGTTTCTATGCCTAGGGGGATTGTCATCTGGGAGGTCGCCCAGATAATTGACGTCTGTTCCCCCCGGCAGATAAGGCCCCCCATATTGCGTAGGCGCGCACGAGTTACAGGGCTTACGAAAAAAGCCGAACATGCAGGGCGCAGGCGCAGGCGCCGTATAGAGCCGACTCACATTTCCGCATGTTCGACTTTTTTCAGGAAGCCCCGTAACTCGTGCGCGCCTACGCAATACGGGGGGCGGGGCCTTATCTGCCGGGGCGAACAGACATCAATCATCTGGGCAACCTCCCAGATGACAATCCCACTAGGCATAGAAAGTCTACTCCCGCGGGGAGAAGTAGATTGAAATAATGGATTACAAGGTACGTAAAGCATAAAAAAAAAACTAATTGCGGACAGTACTTGTTACGACTATAAGGGAGTTGGTCAGAAATACATGCTATTAGGGTGAACCTCCGCTTTAAGGCCCATGCACGCGATTGGACTTTTTGACAACAAACCTCTGACGGACCTGTTTTTGCAGACAATCCGGCCTTGTGCGCTCCATTGGACAAACGTTTTTGCTTTTGTGTCGGACAAATGTTCGTTGTGTGAACAGACAAACTTTCCGGCAACAAAGTCCTATGTTGGCTAATCCGATTGTGTACACAAGTCCATCGGACTAAAGTCCAATGTGCAAACACGCATGCTCAGAACCAATGCTAAAGATCAGACAACAATAGCAGAAGTTGCCCAAAGGGTGGCGGTAAAGAGCAGAAAAGCCACGTAGTACGTCTATTACGTCACTACGTTCGTGTTTGTTGACTGCCGTGTGTAAGCATACCAAGTTCACGAAAAACGCCCTTCGGAGCAAAATACACGGAAAAGTCTGTTGGAAGTCTGATCGTGTGTCTGAGGCTTTAGTGTTTCTTTTAATTCCTCCATCACAGCTGCCAATATCAGCAGCCAGGAGCGAAGAAATACCCCTTACTTTGGTGTATACAGTAGAGAAGCCTGTAACTCACTTAGGCCGCGTACACACGATCAGTCCATCCGATGAGAACGGTCCGAAGGACCGTTGTCATCGGTGAATCGATGAAGCTGACTGATGGTCTGATGTGCCTACACACCATCAGTTAAAAACCGATCGTGTCAGAACGCGGTGACGTAAAACACAACGACGTGCAGAAAAAACCGAAGTTCAATGCTTCCAAGCATGCGTCGACTTGATTCTGAGCATGAGCGGGTTTTGAACCGACGCTTTTGCATACTAACCATCGGTTTTGACCTATCGGTTATCAGTCCATCGGTTAAATTTTAAAGCAAGTTCTAAATTTTTAGACCGAAGGATACCTGACCGATTTGGCCCACACACGATCGGTTTGGACCGATGAAAATGTCCTTCAGTTTGTTTTCATCGGTTTTGACCTATCGCGTGTACGCGGCCTTAGTGGGAAGATTACCAAGAACCATGACTCCAAAACCCTGTTTAAGCTACAACTAGAGCGACCTATAGCTTACACATGGCTGCTTCATCTGCTCCCAACAGTCAAATTGAGTGGAAAGGGAAGAAAGAAAAGGTTGGCATGTACTGCTGGGGAGAGGAGATTAAAGTGAACCCGTTCTTTTGGCCTGCATGGACAAAGGTTTACTTTACAGCTAATAGGTTCCTATAGGCAACAAAGACATGTTCTCTTCGCTACTTGATGTGTAGATCAATGACTTGTTTTTTTTCCATTTGGGCTTTGTATTTGCTGGCATCTAATAGCAGAATATCTTTTTTTTTTTTTCAGGGCTCTGACCAAACATCCTTGCTGTCTCCCTACATCCAGACTAATGAAAAGCGCAAATAAACCAATGGCGATTAACAATGGCAATGAGAGAGGCCACTGTGATGTATTTGATGCATTATATTTATATCATTTTATCCATATCATTATTGGTCACAGTGGCTTTATTTGCCATTGTTTATTTTTTTTGTTTTTTTGCGCTTTTCATTTGTGTGCATTTTATAAGTTCCAGTATCAATAGCTACTGGTGTATTATGCAGCATATATTTTCTGGTGGGCCTTGTACATGGGCTTCTGCAGAACTTTTTTTCAGGGGGGGGGGGGGGGGCATAATTTTAAGGTCACCCATGCAATATAAAAAGATGTATATTCTCTAGGCTATATGTATATGGGCATTTTATGCCTGGCCTGAGTAATTTCCAATACAGAGTGACATTGAATTATCTCTTATATAACACATACATCTTTCCAGTGGATATATGTGTTACATAAGAGATAATTCAGCTTCACAATTTGAAGTTACTAAAGCCAGGCATACTACCAGTCCATATACATATAGCCTAAACAATGTACATCTTTTTATATTACAATACATCTCTTGTGGCCATATTTTGAGCTTGATGAAAACAGCCTATACAAAGTGAAGAAGATGAATTATCTCTTATAACATACACAGACATATCTTTCCAGCAATAGCTGTCCAACTTTCCAGCAATCTATAAATCAAAATTCTCTTCCTAACTGCTGTTACCTGTGGTTCTTCTTCTGTTGCTTGCAACTGTAAATGCTACTCACGTTGGGTAAGGATTTCCTGTGATTAGATGAAGAGTAGGCACTGGCAGCGTATCACTCGGCGGCTCGGCCGGATCTACACAATACGTACACAGGCAGGCAGCCAATCACTAAAGAGGAGAGGCGGAACTGCTGAGCAGAGGTCCGAGTGGCATAAATCCATGTCCCTGCTTTGCAGGAACACAGGTTTAATTATTTTCTTACTGACAGAACGCCGATCCACCTTGTTTACCTAGGCAGATCATCGTTTGCCTGTGTACTGAACCATCGGCTCCTGCTGTGTAGAATCACCGTGGGAGCGGGCCACTGGCACCCAATACATGGAAGTGCAGGATCACATATATATACATGTATAGGTGATCCTGCACAGCACGGCCGCCCTGTAGCAGTAAAAGTGCTATGGGGCGGTTGGAAACTGGTTAAATCTAAACTAAAGATATATAATATATTGCAGTTTACCATTTCTGATGCCTCATACACACGACCGGTTTTCCTGTCGGGAAAACTGCCATGAGAGCTTTTGGCCGGGAATCCTGTCCGTGTGTATGCCCCATCGCAGTTTTCCCGACAGGAAAACTGTAGGGAAAAAAAAGAGAACCAGCTCTCTTTTTTCCGGCCGGGATTCCCAGCGGTTTTTAAGCCTGCAGTTTTCTTATGGGAAACACTGCGATGGGGCATACACATGGCCGGGATTCCCGAGCAAAACTCTCATGGCAGTTTTCCTGTCGGGAAACCCAGTCGTGTGTAGGGGGGAAAAGTTACCGAGCAGGTTCTCGGTTTTCCCGGCGGACTTTACCGCCGGGAAAACCGATCGTGTATACTAGGCATTAGATGTGATGTCTGCTTCAGTTTTCTTTTCAGGCTTTTTTTCTTTGTTTTCACCTGGTAATCTGGCTAGTAACACACCTCCTGTACACACGATCTGTCCATCCGATGAGAACGGACCGATGGACCGCTTTCATTGGTTAACCGATGAAGCTGACTGATGGTCCATCGCGCCCACACACCATCAGTTAAAAAAACGATCGTGTCAGAACGCGGTGACGTAAAACACTACGACGTGCTGAAAAAAACGAAGTTCAATGCTTCCAAGCATGCGTCGACTTGATTCTGAGCATGCATGGATTTTTAACCAATGGTCGTGCCTACTAACGATCGGTTTTATCCTATCGGTTAGGAATCCATCGGTTAATTTTAAAACAAGTTGGCTTTTGTTTAACCGATGGCGCCCACACACGATCGGTTTTGACCGATGAAAACGGTCTATCAGACCGTTCTCATTGGTTTAACCGATCGTGTGTACACGGCATTAGAGTTTCCCCACTCTGGATGGTGGAGCACAGGGGCAACGTTGGACAGCAACATTGTCTGTCTGTGGGGGGTAGTGGAGTGTTAGATGTACTAGCAGAATTAGATACACTAACAAATTGAAGCCAAACTCCAGCTAATACTTTATAATCAGTTACAGTTAACAGTTTTTTTCCTTTTCGGGATAAATGTTTTACATGAATCATTGTAAGCACCCCTGTCAGCAATAAATAGTTTGGGCCAGATTCACAGCCAGGCGGCGCAGCGTATCGTAACCGATTTAGGTTACACTGCCGCAAATTTTCTGGCTAAGTGCCCGATCCACAAAGCACTTACCTGGAAATTTGCGGCGGTGTATCCTAAATCCGTCCGGCGCAAGGCGGGCCCAATCGAATGGGGCGAGTCCCATTTAAATTAGGCTCGCTCCCGCGCCGGACGTACTGCGCATGCTCCCGTCGCAAATTTCCAGACCTGCCTTGCGCGAAGTTACGACGCGCCGACGTTTTGTGAATCGCGACGGGTAAAAAAAACTTGCGCCGGGAAAAATAAAAAATGTAAAAAAAAATCGAAAGCTAGGGGGGAAAGACGGGTATACTTTTACATGGTGTACTAAGTTTACACTTTGTAAAAGGTACCCTATCTTTGCGACGGCAAACTAACACTTGCGGCGACGTAACGACCGGAAAAAATTTCGTGGATCGCCGTAACTGCTAATTTGCATACCCGACGTTGGTTTACGACGCGAAATCCCCCCAGCGGCGGCCGCGGTGCTGCATCCTAAGATCCGACAGTGTAAAACTATTACACCTGTCGGCTCTTAGGGATATCTATGCGTAACTGATTCTATGAATCAGTTGCATAGATAGAAACAGGGATACGACGGAGTATCAGGAGATACGCCGTCGTATCTCTTTTGTGAATCTGGCCCTTTGTCTCAACCCTCTAACTGCTACATCTGGAGGACAGTTTGTTCTGTTAAAAAACAGACTTACTGGCCAGATCAGCAAGTGAAGATAAAGGATAGAACGCCTATAAAAGAAAACGATTGCAGCCATCACATCTAAGGATTTGTAAGTTGCAGTATAATAAATGATTGCATTTGGGTTAATTACCGCTTTAAGGCAATGCACGTTAAGTTCTAAAATACTGTAACATGATGGATAATTGTACGGGGGCCCCTCTGGGACTGAATGACTTATTCAAGTAAGCGCCTGCTGGTTTTTGTTCTTTGTATGCTCAAAACGGAGATGTATGTTATTGCAATAGTGCATTAGAGGTACGATCTTCCATCTAATGTTGTTTCAGTAGACTCTTTACCACAAAAGACCTACGAGATGACGATCAAAAAGAACATTGATGTCTATTAGCGATCCTCCTTGTTTCTTCTGAGCTGTGACTCTTCCTATAAATGTTTCTGTAGCTGCCATCAACTTATAGGTAATAAATTATTCCTCAGATGCCCAAAGTCGCCCGCTTCTGAAATACACCGTGCCGCCTGGAATATTCAACAAGGCAAGAGGTAAGTCCAGAGATCTTACCGTATGAATATTGTACTGAACTGAAAGGTTTTTTACTAGGGATGCACCAATACCACTTTTTTAAGACTGCGGTACAAGTACAGATACTTTTTTTCAAGTACTCACCGATACCGATTACCAATACTTTTTTAATGTCATTTTTTTTTTGGGGGGGGGGGTTGACTGTTTCGGTGTATTTATTGTAATTAAAAAAATTTTCGTTTTACAATTTTAACCTTTTAAATACCGTATTTATCGGGGTATTGCACGCTCCGGCGTATAGCGCGCACCCCTAATGTTGACCCTAAAATCCTGTAAAAAAAACTTTTATTACATTTGACTACTTACAGTTTTGGTGTCTTGCCCGGCGTCCATCGGCAGCCTCGTCCGGTCCGGCGTCCGTCTGCGGCCTTGGTGGTGTCCTCCCGGCTTCTTCCACTCTGTCTCCGTGTCGAATCCCCGCTTCCCGCGCTCAGTTTGAAGCTTCCGCCGACATATACCGAGCGCAGTACACTCGGGTATATTCGGCCACGTTCGGCTTCACGCATAAACGTCACAGAGCGTGACTACGAGCGAAGCCGAGCCTGGCCGAATGTACCCGAGTGTACTGCGCTCAGTATATGTCGGCGCAGGCATTCAAACTAAGCGCGGGTATCGGCGTATATCGCGCACCCACGATTTTACCCTGATTTTCAGGGCAAAAAATTGCGCGGTATACGCCGATAAATACGGTATTCATTTATTACAATTCTTTTCCTTTTATTTTTTTTATTTTTTATCAGTCCTGTTGGGGGGCTTTGGTGATGTATCAGGGGTCAGACCCCTGACATCTCCCTTTTGAGAAAGGAAAAGGGACCGAGGACAGAGATTCTCCAGTCCCTTTCACTGCAGCCTCAGCTGCACTGAAGATGAATGGACTCTAGACAGAGGCTCCTTTCCATTTATAAACTGGAGCATTGTAAACACAGTTTACGATGCTCAGTTATGAATGGACAGTTAGTGATCACTGACTCTGTTTATTCAGAAAAGGAAGGAGCCAATGAATTACATATTTACTGTCTCCTTCCTCCGCTCTCTATCCTGACAGATCCGGGACAGGGGGGGACCAGAGGAGGCCTCTGAGAGCCGGAGGAGCACTCTGAGGACCCGAGGAGCTGGCAGGGGCACACAGAGGACCCAGGAAGCCAGAGGAGGACCCTGGGGACACCGGGAGCTGGAGGGGGACACGGGGGACAGTTGGGGCTGAGCAGTGTGACAGTGGGGGCAGCTATAAGCACCAATCTCCCTGTATAGCTTTCAATAAAGAAGCAGATAGCCACATGAGGGAGAGGAGGAGAAGCAGCTGTCAGCTGCTTTATTGAAAGCTGTACAGGGAGATTGGTGCCTAGAACTGCCTCCACTGCCACACCAATCATCTGTGAGGCTGCCCGCCCCTACCACCCCCCCCCCCCCAGCTATGCTGAAGATGCTAGCCCAGAACAACAGGAGAGGGAGGTATTGGATTAAGCATCGGAGCATTTGCACAAGTACATTTTCTTGCGCAAATGCTCAGTATTGGCACAGATACCGATACCGATACTATCAGTACGGTGCAACCCTAATTTTTACAGTTTATTTAGTCTCCATAATGATTATGGTACTACACAGTGTTTCCAATATCCTCCATGATTGTGTTGCTACACAGATCCTCCATTCTTCAGAGAAATTCTACTACTACTACACAGTTTCTCCTTTCTCCTTAAAGTGATCTTGTCAATACAGGGTCATTGTGTATAATTATATGTCAAAAATTAAATACTGCGCTATCCCAAAAGGTTATTCAGTGAATGATGTTAAATATTAAAGTATAAAAATATAAATGAACTTCATGTAAGACACACACAATCAAATGGAATATAGTAAATAATCTGCGCTGAATCAAGTGATGTGTCAAATTCAAATAACACATAAGAAAATATCAGAAGCAGGGAAGATGTGAGTCCTCTATGCATCTGATACTACACCATAAGCAGTCGTGAAACATTAGTGAACATAAAAAATTTGTGAATAAAAAAACCCTCAAAAGAGAAAACAGAACAAATTCTTTGTATAAATGCTGTATGAACCATCTAAGTGTCCCAATCAGTGGCGGATGGTGCTCAAAATTTTTGGGGGGCGCAAACAAAAAAACAATTGCAGCCTCACTGTGCCCATCAAATGCAGCCACTGGGCCCATCAATTGTCACCACTGTGCCATGCCATCAAATGCAGCCACTGTGCCATGCCATCAAACGCAGCCACTGTGCCATGCCATCAAACGCAGCCACTGTGCCATCAATTGTCACCACTGTGCCATGCCATCAAACATAGCCACTGTGCCATCAATTGTCACCACTGTGCCATGCCATCAAACGCAGTCACTGTGCCATGCCATCAAACACAGCCACTGTGCCATCAATTGTCACCACTGTGCCATGCCATCAAACGCAGCCACTGTGCCATCAATTGTCACCACTGTGCCATGCCATAAAACACAGCCATTGTGCCATCAATTGTCACCACTGTGCCATGCCATTAAACGCAGCCACTGTGCCATCAATTGTCACCACTGTGCCATGCCATCAAACACAGCCACTGTGCCATGCCATCAAATGCAGCCACTGTGCCAATTGATGCCACTGTGCCTATTAATGCCACGGTGCCCATTGATGCCACTGTGCCCATTGTCGCCGCTGTGCCCTGTAAAATGCCTCTCCCCCCGCCCGGCACTTACCTTTCTGGGGGTCAGCCATCCTCCTTCCACATCCCTCGATATCTTCTCCCGCCCTTGATGACGCTTCAGCCAATCAGGTTAGCGGTAACCAGAACCGGTGAACCTGATTGGCTGAGACGCCTGTCAGTCTTATCTAAAGAATGCACCCCCGTACGTCCCTTAGATAAGTTTCCGGAAGCCGACTACAGCCTGAGGGCTGTACTCGGAAAGCCTATCAGAGCCGCTGGCTCTGATAGGCACTTCCACACAGCCAACCAGCTGCCGTTATTCAGGTGGCCGGCGCTCACCATCCGGCCATCTGAATAATCGGCAGCTGCGGCAACAATAACATAGATTCATGCAATCGTTGAATCTATTTTATTGAAATCAGTGGCGGTGCGAGAGCCAGAGGGGGCGGCACTCCACCACTGGTCCCAATCACTCTATTTTATGCCTGAAAAGAGGGTTCCAGACCAGATAAAGTTCAAAAACAACAGTTCAGAAATGAGGACTCCTAAGCCCAATGCTCTGCAGTGACACAAAACCATATCACCCAAGAAGGTGTGAGAAGAGTTGATAGGAGAACCAATGAAAATACTGCCGCTTACCCAATAGCTAGATCTCTTATTTAGGGAGATCGTATGCGCCTTTAGACTTATTCCACAGTCTCGGGTCTCTGTGCTTAAGTAGAAAAATATCCCCAGGTGTTCTGAACAAAATGTCCTCTTTATTGGTGGTATGCAGTTACTCCCCATGTGGGATGAAAAAGGGCTTCCATAGGTGTTCTCAGACTTTTCATGGCCGCAAAAAAGGCTTCCATAGGGTAATTCATTTAAAAATTATTTAATTATTAAAAACAATATTGCACTTACAATTAGTTGTGAATATATTATCGTCTTCAGAATGTAAACGAGCCAGCCTGCTCTCGATCGCTGCCTGTTGCTTCCTGGACTAGCACAATTCGCGGTGACGTCAGCACGCCGCTCCTCCCTACGCCGCTGGGGCACCAGGAAGACGTCATCTGTGACAAAACTTTCTTTCAATGGATGATCAAGAAAATAAGATTTTTGTTCTCAATGTAAATTCATATTTTTGGTGTCTATTAAAGGACACAGATCCCATTCCCCTGTCCTTTTGATCCCATACTCTGAGGTAATACTGGTAGTAGGTGGGGTGTTCTTGGGATGACCTACTGTTTTTTTTGTTTGCAAATGTAAAATCCTCCTGTAGGGGGCAGGATAACCCAAAGGTTTTCAATTTCTCGGCCCTCGAAGGACTCCTAGAAAAATTATCAACACAAAAATCCTTAGGCCCAGATTCACAGAGAGCAGGCGCACATTACGCCGCCGTAGAGTAACCAATGTACGCTATGCCAACGCAGCGTAGATAGGCAAGCAATGCATTCAGCAAGCTATTGCTCCCAACGCTGCGTCAGCGTGGCGTAGGTTTAGAGGGCGCAGGTCGGCGTAGGTGGAAGTGGGCGTGACCCATGCAAATGAGGCGTGACCCCATGCAAATGATGGGCCGAGCGCCAGACAGATAAGTATCACGAACTGCGCATGCGCCGTGACGTGGACGCATACCCCTGCGCCTGCTCACAACCACGTCGGAACAACTGCCTAAACTACGCCGGATCACTGCGTACGGCGTGAACGTAACCTACGCCCAGCCAGACACACGTGCAACGAAAAATACGCCGGCTTATGTTCCCTGGTGCAGACCTTTGCATGTCTGCTGCTAGGTTGCACCTCCTTTATGGGGAATAACTTTACGCCGGACGTACAACTTATGCGCACCTCGCGTAGCCTGCGTCGGGCGCACGCAGGTTCGTGAATTGCCGTATTTCCCTCATTTACATGTTTGGATGGCTAATCAATGGGAGCGGCACCATGCTCCCAGCCTAAACGTACGCCCACCCTACGCCGGCGTAAGCAAGATACGCCGGCGGGGTGTAGCCTGGTTTTAGGCGCATATCTGTTTGTGGGTCTGGCGCACAGATACGACGGCGCACATTTGCACTTACGTCGGCGTAACTTGTTATACGTCGGCGTAAGTGCTTTGTGAATCTGGGCCTTATTGTTTACTTTTGTTTCACTTGACTCACTAAGACATGTGAAAGTTTACTTCTTAAGTAAATTAAAACTAGGCCTCCATTCTCTTGCATGATTATGACACTATATTGTGCATGATTCTTTACATTTTATATGATTACACATTGTCTCTGTTTTCCTCCACGAGGCTACTACACTGATCATATTTGTTCTCTGGCGATCTGATACATTTTATATTTCGTCCTTTAGATTCTGTTACAATAGTGATATTAACCTTGGGAAACCAGCGCACTAAGCAATCTTCTCTGTCTTGTTTCCATGCATTTGGAATGAGTTTTCATACACTCCAGAACGAGACATCCGAGTATGAATGATATATGAAATGCTTGTACTGCAGAAACGGCATCTGTTGTTCTTCTGACAGGTGCAGAGGATTGGAGAGGACAGACCGAGTCCATATTTACTTACATGCTGTCAGGTAAAGTCTGATATCTTTTATTATTTGTGCTACAAATACTCATCAAGTGCAATAAACTTAACATATAAATGTAATCAAATAATATTATTTATTTGATGTATTTTTTTTATCTTTATACCTCATTCAACAGCCCCCATAGTCCATTAAAGGGCCTCATGTTTGTGCGGCTTGAGCCGTATGGTGTTGCATGCAGGCAGCCCATTGACAGTATTGGGCTGCAGGAGCTGCACAGACATTGAAAAATGTTGCAAAATGGCAGCCTGGGTGCAGTTTGTATACTTTTTGTTCACAGAATAGTTCCAGAATTTTCTATTTCTTTGATTTGTTCCATGTTTTTCACTAAAGTATGCAGAAAGCTCGAGATTACAGGCTTACCCAACAACAGGAGGGTTTTTTTTTTTTTTTTTACACACTTACTTCGACTCTTGTACACCTTAAAGGGGTTGTAACGGTACAATAATTTTTTCCTAAAAAGCTTCCTTTACCTTAGTGCAGTCCTCCTTCACTTACCTCATCCTTCACTTTTGCTTTTACATGTCCTTATTTCTTCTGAGAAATCCTCACTTCCTGTTCTTCTGTCTGTAACTCCACACAGTAATGCAAGGCTTTCTCCCTGGTGTGGAGTGTCGTGCTCGCCCCCTCCCTTGGACTACAGGAGAGTCAGGACACCCACTAACACACAGCTCCTTTCTCTATCTGCAACGTAGAGAGCATACTGACTCTCCTGTAGTCCAAGAAAGCATCGCATTACGGTGTGGAGTTACAGATATAAGAACAGGAAGTCAGGATTTCTCAGAAGAAATAAGGACATTTAAAAGCAAAATGGAAGGATGAGGTAAGTGAAGGAGGACTGCACTAAGGTAAAGGAAGCTATTTAAGATTTTTTTTTTTACCTTTTACAACCCCTTTAAGGGATGCTGACATTGCATTTGAATATTATAATACTGAAATTGCTCTGCCTGTGATAATAAAGGCAGCCTATTTTCAGCAGTTAATTTAAGGAAGGACATTGTAAGACTTAAAGCGGTGGTTCCCCCTTAAAAACGACTTTTTCTTATTCCACTGCCCCCCCACATTCCATCACGATTAAGGCTCTTATTATTTTTTTCCTGCTGTACATACCTTAGTACAGCATATTCACCCGTGCATCCGGGTTGCGAGTCCCGCGGGAGTGGGCGTTCCTCACATGCTGTTGATTGACGTTTTGCCCAAAAACGAGCTCTCCCCCCGTCGCGTAAGCCGCGTCACGATTGGCGAAAGGAGCCGAACGGCGATGCGCATGCGCAGTATAGCGCCGACTCGCCGTTCGGCTCCTTTCGCCAACCGTGACGCGGCTTACGCGACAGGGGGGAGCTCGTTTTTGGGCAAAACGTCAATCAACAGCATGTGAGGAACGCCCACTCCCGCGGGACTCGCAACCCGGATGCACGGGTGAATATGCTGTACTAAGGTATGTACAGCAGGAAAAAAATAATAAGAGCCTTCATCGTTATGGAATGTGGGGGGGCAGTGGAATAAAAAAAAGTTGTTTTTAAGGGGGAACCACCGCTTTAAATAAATTTCACAGGTTCAGGCAGGGGTGTATTTAGGTTTTGTGCCGCCCTAGGCCTAGTGAAACTCGCGCACCACCTACTTTATATATGATGCACCCCTTCCTTTTTAAGACCCGCCCTGTCATTTTCATGGGATGAGGACAGGGGGGCAGGGTAGGATGAGGACAGGGGGGCAGGGTGGGATGAGGACAGGGGGGCAGGGTGGGATGGGATTTTGCCGCCCCCCGCAAAATGCCGCCCTAGGCCTGGGCCTTGTCGGCCTAGGCCATAATACATCACTGGGTTCAGGTCAATTGGTTTATTATGCACCCCCCACATTGCTAAAATCCTTATAAGGTATAGCTACAAGGAGGGATTCTTGGTACTCAACAGAAATGAAATTTCATCTTAAAAGAAGAGTTTTTTTTTCAACGAACATTCTACTCACCTAGGTAGATGCAGCATCGATCTAATGCAGCATCTGTCTCCTGCTGGCTTTGTAGTGGGAACTGAGCGATCGAACACTGCTGATCGCTCAGTTCTCCCCCTCCGCTCTGAGCAGAGAGCCTTGACGGTCACTGGAGCACTGGGCTGTAGAGGGAGCAGGAGGGGCTGGTTCAAGTTCTCGACAGATCACTGAGAGGCTGAGCCTGGTGCCGATTCAGGGTTCTGTACTGGCTCTGTGACATCAGCCAATGGAGGAAAATGGGTCACAGAAGTACAGAACGAACTGTGATCCATAGGAGAAGCCTAGCCAAAAAAGCTTTTGGTTATACTTCTCCTTTTTAAGTAAGCTTCCATGTGCTTTTTAAGTATAAAGTACATATAACCATTTTACATGGTTTCCCTTAGGTCCTCCTTTACTCTATACAGTCCTCATTCTGAAGCCTGGCTCCTGGAGCAGCAACTTGGGGAAAATACTACGTAAAGTCAACACGCAGAAGTTTGTCCCGGTTGGGTTAAAGCTGGTTAAACTGGCCAGAGAAGAGTCATTGCACATCATTCCTGAAGAAGCCAAACAGGTATGGGAATCGGACAAATGCATATCAGGTTATTAATCTTACAAGTGTAGCATGACTGAGAAATGTGTCTTTTCCTCTGCAAGGCTTCATTGTTGCACACGCACAAAAATTATAATCTGTTAGCAAAAATTGTTAATATAACACATAAATAATCA